>NC_090214.1:10747500-11064166 GCF_033026475.1 Channa argus
AAGAAAAAAGAAAAGAACTTAGGACAAAGTGCAAACAGAAATCTAAAAGCAATGGTTCACCCCCTTTAATGTAACTCACCTAAATCCTCACTGGTGCACACAACTGGTTTTCAAAGTCACAAAATTAGTTGAATGGAGATTACTTCAGTGCAGTAAATGCATTTAAAGGACTGTATTATTGATTATTAAAAAGTAGATGTCATGGAATAAATGTCAGAACATTTGCTAGTAAGTGAATATCTCCTGAAGTACAGCACATCCATCAAGGAAAGAATGTGGCACAAATGGAAATCTGCCCAGAGCAGGCCATCTTCAAAAATCAAACAAAAGTCAAGTTATGAATGCAAAGGAAAAGAAAAAAAACTGATAAACTGATTAAGACTGTTCACATGTGGCTCATTAGTCACTAATCAATCTACTCTTAACATGGTGAATTTAATTTTAATTTGAAAAGATCCAGATTCAAGATTCAAACAGCTTTATGGATCCCATAGGGAAATTGTGTGTAGCTTTGTTTAGCAGCTGATATGGAAAGATTTACGACATACAGCACTTCTCCAAAGAAAGTCTGTGTTCAGTGGAGTACTAGGCTGCTGCCAAAACTCCTGAGACTCTGGAACTCTTCACTAAGCAGATGAATGATGTATTTAACGATTTGCATTATTGTGTTGTGTCAAAAACTCTTTTTGGGAGAAAGAGACTGTACAGCATTTTAAAAAAAGGACACGTTTGAGGTCAGGTAGATTTATGACAATACTTAAGTATTATTCCTTAACACCTAATTATCTTTCCTGCTGTTAAGTGTGTAACATCCTGCCTTCTGTGAAATTTGAAAAAAAAGGAAGAGGAATGTGGTCAGTTCACGCCGAAGAAGTCATGTTACAGGAAGCATCTTGTGGTGAGAGCTGAAGGCCAGTGAGATGAATGTCATGTCTGTGTAGAGCAGACTAAGACAGAGGACCTTATATGGAAAAGGTCTGGGCCTAAAATAAAGCCATTACAAACACAAAAAAGAAGATTGACTCAATCTTCCTTTCTAATTATAAAGTTGCCTTAGCCTCCTTCCAAACTTCAGTTCTTGGTAACGGTTTGAGTTTAATGACATTATGGTTATTTTTATCCAAATAACTCAATTTGCCTAAAAAAAAAAAATTGGACTTAATGGCTATAAAATGATTTTCCCCTTTCAGGATGCAGGAATGAATGCCTTCAACCTGTAAAGCTCATCAAAAAGAAACCGTTTGCCTTGCGGAATCTCTGGTATGTATATGTCAAGAAAATATTGCAAAAAGTGTAGCACAAAGCAAAACACTGGGCTGACGTGATTAGAGAGCATGCAGTACAATTTATTGACAAGAGACTTCTTTCTAAGCTTGCACACCTGCAACACCTGGTTGAACAGTAAAGAGGAATAGAGATGAGAAGTTCACATTAATAAAGGAATGGAATAGAGCAGTTTGGAAGACACCAAATTGCAATTTCTATGTTCATCCAAGCCAAACATTCCAATTAAAAAAAAAGGTACAAACACACTTGTGTCTGGAAAACGCGTGATGCCAAACAGACCTACACAGGAGCCCTTAGTTAAATTGCCATGACAACAAAACAAAACAACACAAAGCAGTGCCAACGCTGCACTGAATACTGAATGTGCTTTAGTCAGGTCAGAAACAAGCCCGACTAGCATGGCTGAGGCAGATGATATGAAAAGATTTTTAGACATGGTGAGGCTTCAGCAAAGAGCTGGTGCTGGTTTCTTGTTCCATCCATGTTTTATTCTTCTCTTTTTCATGGTTTAAGTTGTATTTTTCTGATTCTCTGCCAAGTCAACTGTTAAACTATCTGGCTGTATGGTGGATGAATGACATGACCGATACAGACTACTGTGTTAAATTAACTGCATCTACTGTACAGTGTATTTTATTTCCAGAGAGTTGTACAAATTACTCTAATGGATGGGTGGCTGTCACACAGCAAGAATAGTGGGCTGTACTCCTGAAGATATATCATGTACAGGACCACATGTGTCTTTGAATTTGTATCATATTCTAGGCAAATGGTCTAAAACAAAGAAAAAACAGATTGTTTCTTTAAACATCTTTCATCAAATGGAAAAGAAAGAAATGTGGGTGATCTAAATCAATAGCTCAGTTATCCTTTAGAGCTTTGCCATATAGCAGTAGACAGATTGAAAGCAGATGCCCTCAATAAGATTTTAGACAGTCACAGTAGAGATCATACTGGGATCAAACACATACTGCAGAAAGCAGAATTTCTACTAATACCATGTGTAACTCTAACATATCTTTAGATCCTGCACAGAATCAATGATTATTAAGGACCCTGGTTAGTGCATATTCATGAAGCCGATCATACTGGATGGTCTAATTAAATAATTAACTATTTTTTTAAATTTGATTTCTTGTCATATACAAATTCTCAACAGAGTGTAATACAAGAGATGGGGTTGAATTAAAAACAAATACAATTCGGTAGTTATGCAACACAGGTCACAAGCTATGTGACTCAACAGTTTCCTAAAATGCTTTCTGGACCTGAGCTGAACCAAAAGTTATGGTGCAATGTTAGACAGAGTAAGACAGATTATTCTTTATCCAAACAGATCGTCTTTACTAACTGCAAATCAGTGACAAAAATACAACAGACAGATTTCTGTTTTTCTCCTACACATGCTATTATGTCTCATAACAATATTTGATACTCAACATTTGAAGAAGGTTACTAAGCAGTTAATAAAGCCAATGTAAATTGTTTATGCTAGATTTAAAATGTTTAGCTGCTATAGCTAAAAACTACAATTGATAATCCACAAAGAGTTCAATTTATCCCTAACTTTAAAGTGGGTTGTCCAGACACACTGCACAATCACATTCCTCTTCTTTCAGAGTCATCATATGAAAAACATAAGGGCAGTGCTTGAAAAATCACCTTTCTGAAGATATAGTGCCTACTGCAAACACTGAGTTAAAATGAGCTTGTACAACGTTTACTTAAAATATGCCACATGTCACTAAAACAACAAATAAAAGGATACAAATGACAACAGGGGAAAGTGAGAGGTCAGTGGTCAAAAGAGAGGAAAATTTCACTGTGCTGACCCTAAATGACCTACAGAAACCAGACATTAATAAAGACAGACATGACTAATAAATAAATAAAGTGTTTTATACGCCTGTTGAACATCTTTTCCCCACCTTTCATAAGCAATGATATAATAGTACTTCTACATTTAATGCAACTATTTTTAAAGGGGGTCATTTCCATGGTGAGGACTTTCAAGGAGCTGTACTCACCACAGGCTACTGGGACAGAAAGAGTATGGAGGAGCATGAATAGACACCCATGCAAATTGATGGGTTCTTCCTGCGTTACACAACTAGGTGGTCTGACAATGTAAACCAAAAGCTATGCAGTTTAAAATCTTAATCTGACGCAGAGACTTTTCATGCTGAATAAACAAACACAGATTTCATTTGCAAAATGGTTATACTTTATTCACACTATTCCTTTCTGTACTTTTAACAAATTTACTGCATACAATACATATCAAATTAGTCAGTTTTGAGGCAGTAAGAACTGAAGAAATTTGGGAGACTATAGTGAGTCTTTCTATACTTTACATACTGCAACATTCAACAAAATATATAATACATGTGGTTTATTTTATGGACCCTGCCTCATACTTTAGCATTATTACAAAAACCAAAGCCAAATATTCCTAAAAAAAGGCATGTGGCCACTGGCCTTGCAATTTCCAAATACACTCATCTATAAATTAGTTCCATGTGGGAAGCATATGTAAAGTCATTACATAATGATTCCATAGCAAACACATTCACATATAAAAGCAGTCTAAATTTGAGGCTTAATGTTATATCAAAAGCTTCATGTTCTCTATTGGACAGTCAGTCTATGCAACACTGTAGGCCTCTAATGAATTCTAAAATTAGCCAGTGGGCTACTCATAGTTGTACTCATTCATATAATAATAAAAGGAACTCAAGTAATAAACTTTTGGCAGATGTTTCCATATA
Source organism: Channa argus (assembly GCF_033026475.1). Lineage (NCBI taxonomy): Eukaryota > Metazoa > Chordata > Actinopteri > Anabantiformes > Channidae > Channa > Channa argus. Next base: position 10,751,556 of record NC_090214.1, read on the forward strand.
AGTGTATTCTTCTAAGTAAATCCTCCCTTTGTAAATTCAGTTACTGTATCATAATCATAATAGATTGGTTTAGTATTGGTAGATCTGATTCGTAACTAAAATGGACAGAGAGCTTATGTGAATGAACAGCATATATTTTAAGTTGGCTGTGCCTTACATGACAGTAGATTTCTAACATAAAAAGACTAAAGGAAAACATGGAGAAAACCTAGACATTAATAAAAAAACAAGGCCATTCATCCATGTTATTGGCCATTCATGGCCAATAACATGGATGAAAATAGATCCTCGGAATGACAAAAATCAATAACACGATGGAATGAAAATCTGTGAGAGTCATGCTGCCGGGCTTTTGAATACTTGTGGCATGCTCCAAACCACTGCTGACAAAACTCAGGACAGCTAGTAGATGGTGGAAGACACAGAAGGCATTCAGCACTTTTATGGTCCACAGCTACATGCCAGCATAACCCACAAAAAATGTACTGTTAAAACTACCATATTACACGCACTTGTAATTTTAAGAGTTTCAATGTGGCTGTCAGTTTTTTGACACCTTAACTAACTCACTGGTCACATTTGTTTCAAACTACGCAGGGAAAGCATCAAATGTACAGCACTTTACGTGGCATATTTAGGCGTTGTTTTTTTGCTTTCCTGATAGTTGTATACACTGGTTTGCTTACGTTTCACCATGTATCAATTAACAAATCACTGCAATTAATTATTATTTCTTAGCACTTCTGAAGATGTTTCTCTTATTATAGCGTTTTATATATAAACGTTAATTAAGTTAAGTATTACATGGTCCTTTTTTAAAGTATTGTTTTCGAGATATGATGACAATATGTCTACTGAGCACTACATGCCACTATGACAACACAATGTCCTGAATACCATTATTATCATAGTGACAAGGCATAAAAATAGCCTGAACAGCTACGCTTGCCATGTCATATGCTTTAGAGTAAATATGCCCTTACTCATATTTCCACTTGAGGAAAGTCACCTCTCCTCTCCACACACAGCTTTCACAGCTCTGTAACTGATTCTGCCAAAAATAAATTAACAGAGCCGCTGACCTTGGTCATGACATTGAGATCACAACTACTACAGGAAGTGGAGGGAAATGAATAACAGTATAATTGTGCAGTAGACAGTTATTTTCCAAGCATAGACTTCATGAAAAACAAGCTACGTAGATCTAATCCTGCCTGGCATGAAGCCGGATTGTATGACTGAGACAACCTTTGGGTAGAAATAGAGGGACAGACCAATAGCATACATCTGCATTGTACTTCCTTTAATGCAACAGTCTTTTGCACAGACTGGCCTTGTACCATGAACATAAACACTATATCTAAGTATAGACAGGGGAAGTACCTGAATCATAAACAGGCCTGTTTTTCGAACCAATCCTGTAGCTTCTCTCCCAGCATAGGGCTCAAGAGGACCTGGTTTAAACATTTAATTAATTTGACCAAAAGTCTAAAATAGTTATTACAGAAGCAGTGCAATGTCTAGAGTTTCATTAAGATAAGGCATTTAAGGACAGGTTCTGATCCTTCCATAGTAGAATCAGCCTACACCATCTTTGCTTTGCATCAAGAATAATGCCAGGGAGTAAAGCCAGGACACCTGACACCATCTTTCATCTCAATGACCAAATGACAGCAATCATTAACAGATTACTGCCTAAACCCCCAAACGTATCCCAAATGGCCACCAGGGGACTTTTCTTAATTGAAAGGTGTTTTGGTTAGAGCTTAGTTATGTAACATTATTATGACAATAGTTGTGGCCTTGACAGGGGGCAGATCAAGGCTCTAGGAGACTGAGTGACAGAGCCCATGAACTGTTAGACAAGGCGTCTAAATCAAGGAACGAGTGTCACACAAAAGTAGAAAATTGCAATAGCACTTCAGTTGACATATGCCACAGCATTCCACAAAGGTGAGTGTCATGAAGCAAAACGTACAGAAGTGAGCTGTGTGAACTGTATGTTCCACTCACCCGTGAGATGGTGAGGGGCTGACAGAAGTCCTTCCCTCCTTGCAGTCTGAAGCCCCAGGGGGCAGGACCAGGCAGGGTGACGTTGTAGCTGCTGCTCATGATTTTCCTAGAGACAGAATAAAATATATTTTGTACTTAATTGGGCACAAACACACATTAATAAACACATAGTCCAATGAGAAACTGCCTTTATGCTGGAAGAACTAATACAAAGATTAGAAAGAGAAAACCAGGTAAAAGAGTACCAGTACCATCAGAGTACCATCATGTGCATCAGGTATTGCAAAACTAGTATGCAGCCAACAACTGACATTTAAAAAAAGAGGACTTTCAACATGTTAAACTCAATATTCTTAAACCCAAACAGAATTATTCATCTGATAAGTTTAAATTCAAGGCCACTATTTGTTTTCAACTTTCTGAAAGACTGTAAACAATCACGTTTTCTAGCTATATTTTCAAAATATTCCTGTGTGGAAGGTGTTAACACATAGACACTGATATCCTTTGCTTATCTTAAAGAAAAAAAAACTCAGACCAACCACCCTGTGGCTGTACTTCGAACCCTTCGTCTCAGTGCTTTTTGACTGAACCCACTGCCTGTAAAAATGTACTAGAAAGACAGAGACAAAAATGTAATACGGAGCTACTGAATGCAGTCTATTACAGTTAAATAATGGCATGTTGTTACACAAATGCAAACCAAAATAAATATAATTATATTGTCCCTCTAACACATAGTTGTTGAACAAACAAAGCAAAGGCAAGCGAAGCAGCATGAAAAGGAGGCATTGGAAGGAATTACTTTCTAGAGGAATTGAATTGATATTCATCTCAACAGTAAGAGCAAAACCAGTGAACATTTCTGTGTCTGTCTCATTCTCAACACATAGCCTATCCCTGGGGTTTCAAATTGGCTAAGAGATTAGGACATTGATATGACAAGTCTGCTATGCAGTCACATTCTACTTAGTAACAGGATAGGCACTGGCATTTCCTTGGACAACTACGTTGCTGCCAGGCCTGCATAGGAGCAGAGACACATCCTGGATTGCTGAAGCTTTGCTTCACTGGGAGATCAGACTTTTATAGTACGACAGGTTTGCCTTGCATTGCCACAATTTTTCCTTTCTTTTTTACATGCCAGAGGCTAAACACACAATAATCACAATTACCTCACTGGTGAATGCAAACATTATATAAAGATTATGAATGCATGCAAATTAAAAAGACAGTTCCAATACTAAGACGCAGCAAAGATTATTTGTCGTACTAAAGTATTTCATGCACTATTGAGTTTCACTGGTTAAGCCCTACTTTCCACGCATTCCCTTTAATAACTGAAGCTTCAAGCTGTTTATTGCAAGTGAAACTGAAGTCATGTGCAGTCATGTGTTAAACTTTAATGCACTGCTACTTTTATTTGGTGGGCGATCGACGATCAGTATTTGCATAATACACTTCTACACATTCTTTGCTTTAAAGTGAAATCTGTTTGTGAGGTTGTTTTCTCTGCACAGCTTCTATAAAAACCAGAGATCATGTGGAAATGGGTTACCTTTGCCCTGCCTGAGAGGAAGGGTGGATGTTGACATGAAAACATGACATCAAAACACTAACCCACAAGCATTTTATTTCACTTACAGCACATTGTAATTGTAAAGAGAAGCAGAAAATGAAGAAGCAAAACTGATTGTGATGTTGGGAACAGATAAATGAATTATTAGTAGTTTGTTTTTATTTGACTCAGAGAGCAATTTAGAGCTATAAAGAAGCTCAAGACGTGTTCCATAGTTACTGTATGGTAAAATAATTAAGGGTCTTGTTCTGCTGAACGAATAGGAAATGATGATTAGGAAATTGAACAGAGAGATTGCAGTGGCAATGGTGCTAAACTTTTTACAATTAAAGTTTTACAATTACTGTTAATGCTGATGAAGATTTTTAAATATCTGCTCTTATATTACTGTCTTTAATGAAAATTTCTCCTTTGTCAAGCACATAATGTAAAAATGTGACTTCATAAACTGAGCAACTGAATGTTCTTTTGGGGGAAGAGAAAACATACTTTCTGATGGAAAATTTTATGAATAGCAACGCCTCATTATTGCAGAGACATGTTATTTTGAGGTTGTAAGTCATTTTGCCATCACAGATTCCCTTAGGGACACAGTACTACCTGGTGTAGCTTGTCACCTGGCCAGCTGCACAAGACAGATGTCAGATTAGGGGGTCGGCCTACACACTGCCTCATCATCAAGCCTAGAGGGGAAAAATCTCTTTAAAGAAGGGAGTAGGGCAGCGTCAAAAGGGTGTGAGGAGAAGAAGGTGAATCAGATGTGAAAGTGATAGGGAGGAGGTGAACACCTGGAAAATACAGCACACTTAGCTCTACTACACCACACACCTTTACAATCAATCAAATTAAAATAGATAAACATAATTGCACATGAGCACAGCTGTTCAAGTCTATATTTAAAAAGCAACCTTTAAGTTAACGTAAAGGTGGGGTGAACCAACATACTGTCCGTGCATTATAATTAGAAAATTTAAGCTATTCAAATGAAATGTGCTAAATTACAGTATTATCTGAGAAACTTCCTTGTATAACAAACTGCTACAACACACAAACACGTTAATGCTTAATGTTAAAAAAGAAAGGCATGAAAGTTGATGTCTTAACCCCAAAATAAGAAACCTAATCACATCTTATGCAGTTGCAGGCTTGCTTTATCATACACCTCTGAGTTAACAGTGTAAACAATTAGCAACAATTAATTACCCAATAAGCATAAATACAGTACATTTTCTGCAAAGCTCTTTATTCCAAAAATCCTATCTTGAGGACATGCTCATAAGGTTTAAAGCAACTCTCCAGGAATGCATTGCAATGAATACATTGCATCTGATTCCTCCAGTATGTCATTTCTTAAGCACCTGGGACACCTCAGTAAAGGTATAAAACACGTTGGTTAAAAAGCAAATTGTTGAAACTTGAATGAGACTTGGGTCATGCAAGACCCACACATGAGCAGCATTTTCTTCCCTAATATGGAGAGAACAAACATTAGACTCATCTCAAGTCCCTGCCTGTTTTCCAGTCTCTAATAATATCATGCATAGACATGAACAGACACACCTTTTGGTATTGCCAAACAAAGGAAACCTGTTGAACTCTGAACAAACTATTTTATCATTTCAACCCACATAAACCCTAATTTAAGATAGTTAAAGCATAACACCCAAATGGAAATAAATCGATATTTTCCGTGGTCCTGTACTTCCATTTTGATGTGGCAAATATTTTAGCACGTTAAAAAAGAAGATTGTCTTTTTAACATAGCACAAATGGGACTTGCTTAACTTGCTTCCTTTAAAACTGAAATCTCCCCTCACACAGAAATTCTCTCTTAACTGGGAATCAAACACACAAGGTCAACAGTTTTGAATAGAAGTGTCAATCTCCACTGTGATGTGTCAAATTACAGCTTTGTCATGTCCTACTTCCACCACGCTAATCTTTAGGCACTGGGAAGAATAGACTTTTATAGAGATTAACAAACAGGGTACGTATAGCTGTGATCTGTCCCTTTCTGTCTCGATTCACAACGCTTTAGGAGACAATGATGAAAGAGCACCTTTTTACAAATCACAACCATAACATCTGTGCTGTCTATGACAAGAAAGGGAATGAGCATCACATTTTGAGGTAATACTAAAACGTGTACACTGTCTGATTACATGTTTGGTCCATTGCAGAAGACCATTCATGTTCTCTCAAATACTTACATGATGTATAGTATGACACTACACTTCTTTTGTACTGGACTATTTATTATCTTCAACGGGTAAAACATGTACAGTTCAACTTCAATTGTAGTCATGGCTCAGTGAGATGTTTTCCAGGTCTTCCTCGTGTGTGTACTTATGAGAGCATAACATAAGTCTCTGCACAGTGCACGACTGCGCCTTTTTCCCACGGAAAGCTTAATATGACAATAGTTGTTTAAGTGGGTGTGACGTAAAAAAACACATGTTATATGATTAGATTTCTAAATTTTTCATTCTTCTATTTGACTTGTTGCTGATTTAAACCCAAATCAGTTAAACAAATGCCCATCTAGAGGCAGAAGCCTATATTTAATTGTTCATTTATTTATTTTTTTGAAAACGTGTGTTCTGAATGGGAACTTTTTAAACAGGCACAGAAATATTCACGGTAACACGAGCAGTATTTTTTTCCCCTTTGTGAGAATTTCAAACATTTTGACACAGCGGTAATGTGCGGCACTCACCTTGGTTCGTGAAGCCGGGTCTGGGGTTCAGAAAGATGAAGCGCGACTTTAGTTCGTCGGTTCTCTGTTTCGAAATGGGTTGAGCGGAATTGAAACTTCCGCATATAACCCAGCCCCATGTGGCTGCAGGGAGGAGGGCTCATGGTGGTGTGTGAGGTTGTTGACTGGAGGCAACACACGCATGGGCTTGCCAAATGTTCAGAAGTACAGGTGAGTTGTCGCAGTCTAAACACAACATTTACAATTGTACCTAGCAACTGCTGCTATTGCTTGAGTAGCTACTAGTTACCTGGAACCACAACAGATTTTGGCAAACATTAAGCTTTACATGAGCTGTAAAATGAGTAACGCTCGTCCTTATGAGCGAGATGATTAAACCCAACCACACTGAGCAAAGCGACCAAATAACTATCTATCGGATTATTCACAAAAATCCCCGCCGTGCACCAAAACTCTTCTGGTGCCAGTGTAGAAAACGCCACCTTGCGTATCAAAAGCTAATTGTTAGCTAACTGTGTTCTGTATCTGTACTTTGAAATGATTTCAAGCACGTGAAAAACCGTTTGACCTCATGTGTTTTGACCGTATTTATTAAATAAATTATTATACCCACCATGAATACAAGTTATTGGGCTGATCAGTAAATGCGGGGCTTAAAGATTAGACTATTAGAGCCTATTAGCTTTTTATATGAGGATGAAAGGTTTTCCCCATTTTACGTAAAAATAGTAACAAAAGATTTAATTAATTTGGGTATTTTACACTGACCGTGACACTTGATTAATGTTTTCTTCCATTTTATCGAAGAAGTTTGTTGATTTAATGAACAGCAGATATTTTATTGACCCAAAACCACACACATCTTTATTGGATGTGCCCCAACAACTATATACATATGCTCTAGAAGTGAACCTTATTATATATTATACCCTCTACATGTGCCAGCTATTCATCGGGGGAAAAAAACGTTTTGTGTGGTATGAAGTCTCCATAGTCTTTAACAACCTCTGACAAGTCACCCACCTTTGTTGTCGCATGTCACTCCACAAAATGCCTCCTACATAAAGGACATGCGATCCAACTATTTATTAAAACTCCAGCAGGCATCAGTGTTGGTGTATACTGTAAATTGTGAAATACAAAATACATCACTTTGACACTGACGTAACATATATTTAATATACTTTACGTGTTACACACAATATGTCACACATAGACAGCATAATACCAAAAATTATGTTTGATCATGGTTTTGGGATTTCTTTGTCTGTTTACATCCCTTTTGTAATTGTGTTTATTTATCTTGCTGTAAAACTTTTTCTAACTCTGTTAAGAGCTTTAGTAGTTTAAGCAGTTTTAGTGTTGTAGTTATTTATCTTATTTAATACTCATATTGTTGGGGATATTGACTAGCAGGTGTCACTTTTTAGTGATTTTAGTGGCATACTTCGTATGCCCTCTAGTGGTCAGCGAAGAAAGTGCACGCTTCATGTTTTAGCTGATGAAGACGGTCCTGAGGATTTGAACTGGTTTGAAACCATCATGCTCAACCATCATGCTCAGCTTGGGGCAGGAGGGCTTATAGTTTCTACTTAAATGTTAACTACTTATTACTGTCTGATTTCTTGTCAACCTACATAATCTATCTCTTAATCAGTGGACCACTGACAATGATAATGTTTTTAATTATTTAAAAAATATCAATACTCATGGCTTACCACACTTAAAAGATGCTACATTATATGACAAACATATTCAATATAGTTTGAAAAATTATATTTTTATATTAAAAGTATTTTGGACAAGAAAATTATTAAAATTATTTATTTCCATACAATTTATAATGGATAGTGGTCCCCTTAACCTTTTTTTTAATCACAGTTATTGAAATTGAAATTGTTATTGAAAAATACTTAGCACTAATGGGAAGATTAACATTGTTTATAAACATATTTGTGGTATTGTTAGGTCCCTGTCTGGGCTGCAGCTTAAAGTGAACCAGAGCAGGTTCGGCAGAAGTTGAGATGTTTGGTAGCAACACGGAGACATACTCATGAATAATTGTATATTTGGTTGTCAAGTCTGGACATTCACATACACAAAGTTAAAGTTGTATTTAGGTGATATAGTGCATAATTACAGTATTACTTTGCACCCTTGGTTTATAGTGATTATTACTTTGGAACATATGCACTGATATCTTACAAGACACACTGATTTGCACACTAAATTGCATGGCCAGTTCTACAAGTTACCATTAATTATTCAAAGCCAGTACAGCTAACAGCAGTTTGGTATTTTGGTTTGATTTCAACTACATGTGTGCTACTTCAAAATAATTATAAACTCTAGGGGCTGGGAGACTGTAAATGATCAAATTCAAATCAAATTCTGCCTGCTCTGTGTGTTTCCTTGTTCCTCCCAATAATCATGGACCATAGTTGGTCTGATGATGGAGTGAGTCCGCACACATACAGTCCTGTCCTGAGAGTCTGCCTGGATAATAATGTACTCCTCCTTTTATTCTCCTTTTGTACTTGCTCCGTCTCCCATTCTTGCTCCTCTTCACCCTCATTTTGTTTCTCATCTTCCTGTTTCTTCCCTTTGTTCCGGTTTTTAGGGCTCTCCTTTTTCCTGCTCCTCCAGGCCATGGACCATACTGTGTTGCCATATTCAGGTGATAGGTTGTGATCATAGGTATACAGTGAGCCTTGCTCTACGATGGAAATCTAAACATTTTGAATACAGAAGTAATGAATATGATATAAGCTTTAAAGTCTTTGAAATTCTGGTGATTTGTATGCAACATTATGTCTTACTTATATGGATGAACCTATATCTTACTTGTTCTAACCTTTGACTTCCATTTTCCTGGGTCTGCTTAGTGACTGATTTGAACCCTTTGTTCCTCAGAGCTCCAAGAGGAAAGGTCGACTTCAAACAGTGATTCTGGTCAATGGGGTCCAGCTCCACATCACTCCAAACCTGCTGCAAATTATATAGATGTTAATGTACATTCAGGTGAGAATTGTGACTCTTATCATAACCTCTGTTTACCTTATAATTCTATAATATTATATAATAATATACATATAATTATTAGTAGGTAAGTCAAATGAGACCACTGGTTATTTTAGTAATTATTTATTTCCCCAATATACACACATCTGGCAAACACCAGAGTATATTTCCATTTAACCTGTGAGGATAATATGTATTTTACATTTGAAACCATTGCTGACTGCAGCTTTCATGAGAGCTTATTTTTTATCATGGTGAGGAATGTGAAGAGATAAAGATTTGACGTTATACATTTATACATTTTATAACTTATGCAAAATGATTGATTTAGACTTCACATATGGTAACATGGAGGTTCGTATTGGGGTTTGCTAGCCAAAGGACAGCTCAGTCACTATACCAAAATGCACAAAATTAAATAGTGTTCAGCGCAGAACTCAAACTCACTGTGTCTATTGTAGACATGGAGCAAACTCTGTGAAACTTGGTTTTGGAGATTGATGACTGTCTGCTCAGCACTGATTCTGTGAAGGAGGACTCACTATGTGACACTGTTATGCAGTCCCTCCTGGGGACCTTGGCTAAGAAGTGTAGACAGGGAACCTTTTCTGCTAGAGTGTCCCTATTGGGAAAAAAAAATAACGATCTTTCAATAAAAGCTCTCTTTTTCATGCTTTAGTTAACAATTAGTTCGCTGACTGCACTCACCTGTACTTGGAGTGAATCATGGAGTAGATAAAAGGGTTGTAAATGGCTGATGCTTTGGCTATAACAGCAGGCACAGCTTTGGAATAGGGATTGAGGACATTTTCATATCTGAAAATTGTAAAGGTTTTGTTACAACTGTAACAACAACTGTACATCACCTACAGCCACTGTAGTGTGAATCTATTACATATCATTTAATTTCATCATTCCATACGTAATAAGTGTGCAAGAGTTGGAATATGATTCATGATTAATAGCTCCTATGAAGTAAACAGTGCAAGCAAGCATCCTGTATGTTTAGAAATTTATGCAAAGATCAAGATGTTTATTTATAACTAATAAATTTAAACAATTAAAGATCATTGGTTGGTGCTTATCATACTGTGTACTTACCCAGCCCAGGCGATGAGGGTGACACATGCATAGGGTGACCAAGAAAGCACAAATACTATGATGACGACAAACGCAATCTTTGCCAGCTTCCATTCATTCTTAATGGACTGCTGCTGGATTAGGGTTGACTTCCTCATCTGAGACCCAAACTTCTTCACATCTCTGTAAGGTAAGAAGGTAGATAAGAGAGAAGGCATACAAGGGAGAATAATGAAATTGAAATAAAAAATAAAATATATATATTGCGCAACACAAAATGCAATATATGATGTGAACAGGGTACAGAGACAAAAGATACAGAGTACATCAGATTTTTCTTATTAGTTCACCTAAATGTTTTCTTTTGTTCTTTGCTATTTCAAGCAGGATTAAGATTATCAATAAAGAGTATGTCTTTATTGATAGCTAACACAATACACTCCCATCCTTCAAAAACTGAGGATTAGATATAAAATAAGAGGAATCTGATCTAACCAGGCAGAGCAGGCAAGTAGTAATGGACTTGGTGGCATTCCTATAGGCAACTGTGGTGGTGGAAGGACACATCTCACAAAGTTGTAATTTTCACAAGATTGATGTCTAGATGCTTAAGCTATCACTGCCACCACTGAGAAGATTTACAGATCATTCATCTCAGAACTATTCCAGGATTGTGAAGCTACAGTAGTCTCAAAGAGATCATAAACAATGTTGCAGTCAGAATTAAAAACCAAAAAACAAATCCGTGAATAACCTGTCGCATTAAACCAATTGTATTCGGGAAACTTAAGTCACCTCAGAAACACATTAAGTTATTGTTGTGAAGATGTGCCAGTGGAGGGGACCTACAGCCTGCAATTGAATGGTCTGTTTCCTTTTCATGCCATCATTAAGTAGACCATGGCAACATTCAATTTTTTTCCAAATGGTGAAGATTTATAATTAGTTTATTCATTCACCTGCTTGTATGGCGGATTGCCAGGAACATGCACAGATAACAGTAGGATATAATCCCCAAAGGAATGAAGAATACGAAGCAGCATAACATCAAAGTATAACTTTTGTTGGCTGGAGTAGATGTCACGTAGTCCCATGTGCATGAGGTCATCAGGCCCTCTGGTATGTATGCACCTTGGAGAAAAATGACAGGCAGACAGTGGTGGATGAAGTACTCAAAAACTAAACTAAGTACAAACACAAGTATCCACTGACATTTCTACTTAAGTAAAAGTAAGTACATAATTTATATTTTACTTAGTAAAAGTACATGACTGTATTTTTTTCTTTGTGTGTTTGTTTGTTTGTTTTTTTTTTTTTGGGGGGGGGGGCATTAACTAATTAAAATGGTAATAGACCTAAATTATGGGTTGAAGCTGTTTTAGCTCTATTTCAGTTTTATTTCGCATTAAACACTAATGCAACCACTGATTAAATAGAGCTGGAAATAAAGCTCAGAATGCACAGAACAAAGAGCCAAAGAAATCCGGTAACAAGAGCAAAATATAATATAGTATATGTATGTGGTTCTTTTGTAGGAATATTTTGTTATTTGCACCTGATTTAATCCAAGTAAACACAGTGGAGGGTCGCGCGTAACCACACTGCGCACTAGCGCATGTAGCTGAGGAAAAGAGAATCAATCAGGGACCAGCTCTGTCCCAGTTCTCAGTGCCGTGTACCAAGAACTCGCATTTCTCTGGTTTTTAACTCCCCCTTTCAAGTGCGCATGGCACCAAGAAAACGTTTGGAGCGCTGCTCGTTATATTGTTTGATCGACACCACGTTGAATGATCCCATTTGAGGGCACATTTTACAATTAATTCAGTAGTTTAGACCAGTGGGTTTTCGGTTTAGCTGTTTGCCATTGAAAGCAGATCTCAGTAGACAGGCCAAACTCACCACAACACGCCAAAGAGCGTTATGGTGACGGCAAACTCCTGCATACGCGCTTACTTTGAGTACTACTAATATGTCAAATAAGTCTTTGAATTCTTTAATTCTTTAGTCTTAAATGCTGTGGATGGAGAGCCTACCCGCACCTGGTTTAATAAAGCGATTCCTTTGTCATTCATTTTCATAAAGAACGGACAAAGTGGTTAATTATGAAATATGTAAAATAATGTGATTGTAATGTGTAACGCAACTTTGATTAGAAATGTAGTGGAGTAAAGTAAAGTACCCGTAACTAAATGGACTTAAGTACAGACAAGTGAAAAATGTACTTAAGTACTTTCCACCACTGCAGGCGGATAATAAGGATTGTATATGGTCTAAATATTAAACAAGAGAATTGTTGCATAGTAAGTGTGGGAAGCTGATTAAAAAAAGTTGCTTACTCCACCCTATAAGGGGTGCCAGGCTCCAGGCCAGTGAGTACAGCCAGACCAGGGCAATAATGAGGCCAGTGCGTCTCTTAGAGGTCCATTGTGTGGCCTGCAGAGGTTTGGTAATGACAATATAGCGATCTATAGAGATGGCTAAAAGATTTATCATGGAGGTGATTCCAAATAAAGCTCCGCAGAAGGCATATATTTTACATCCTGTGGGAAAAAAGAGGAGCATTTTATTAATAAGATTCATCATCTGAATATTACATCAGAATAGTTTTACCACTGTTTAGGACTCCAAATTTCTTATGATTGTAACAGTTGATAAGGAAATTCTATAAGTGGTATTTACTGGATTTTTACACATAATTATGTTAAACAGCACATTTAATTTAGTGGCATTAAAATACTGCTATATTTGAAGCATAACTTAATAAACACAGACATGAATAAATACATTATGTAGATTGGTTACATTGAATACTGTATAATTGAATATTTAAAAAGAAATACCTGTTTCACCAAAAATCCACCCCTTATAAAGACAGTTAACAAAGAAAATGGGTGACTGAGTGATTGCCATGAGGAAGTCACTGACTGCCAGGTTTATGATGAAAAAGTTGGGACGTGTCCGTAGCTTCTTGTTACTAAAAACAAATCATTGAAAACAGGAGTGCTAAGTATTCCACAAAGCAATCGTTTGTTGACAATACATTTTTTTATACATAATTAATGTCCTTTTAACAGTACAGAACAAACATGGCCTTTCAACACATTATTACTGTATGTTCAGATAAATCCATAAGGATTTCTCAGCACTGTTCATTTCATCTTAATTTAGTGGATAATTATCCAATTGTATGTAAACCAGAGTCACTGGCTAAATTATTCAGTTTATGCATCGATTCATCTGCCGTTAGAAAATCACTAGGCGGCTTGGTGGTATTGGATGCCTAGAGGGATGTAGGAAGACCTTTATATCTGTGCTTGTGACATCAGTATTACAAGAAGAAAATGCTTCGCCCTTTAGCAATCTAAATCTCCCTAAATATTACAGAATGTCCTATGTATGGTTAAAACTATGCTATACCAGGGGTAGGTCTATAAGGTAGCTTTAAAAAGTATTTGTACCCCTTCTTTTTTCCACATTTTATTGCATTGTGAATATCTAAAATGGCATTTTTCCTATTAGTCAACATGCATTCATATTTCCTCGTTTTAACTTAAGTGCCCCTGTCCCTGATGCTTAGATTCTGGGCCCACCATGCTTCACCTTGTACATGACATTAGCCAAGTGAGCAAAGCCATAAAAGCCTGGTTGATGAAGTGATGCTGACAGTGTTGTCCTTACAGCAGGTTGTCATCTTCCTAAGCTCTGAGAGACTGTGTTGGGTTGTTGATTACCTCCCAAAACAAGGGTCTGCTTGTCGGTTACTCAGTTTGGCCACTGCACCTGGGGACACTCAGACCTTTAGAAATAGGTTTATAACCTTTGCCTAATGAGTGTCTTATCACAAAATATTCTGGACATCTACAGAGAGTTCCTTGTATTTCATGTCTTGGTTTTTACCCAAACATGCAGGGTGAATTGTGGGAAACAGAGGGGTCCCTTTCTAAACCATGTCAGTTCTCTCCAGGATGCAGCACAGTTTGGCAAATTATTAAATCAATTAAATATATTAATGCAGTGCTATTTGGATTTAATGTGCCAACAAAGAGACTTTAAGAGTGCTGGTGTCTGACCATCAAAACGCTCTCTAAGGCAGTGAGCTTCTTTGAACTTCCTCACTACGGAGTTTCAGCAGAAGTTGAACAGTAGAGCACTGTATGCTAAATAAGTCTGACTGTGCCACCCATTGTGATTTCCGAGAATGTGTTCTTTGGACTAGTTCACATGCAGAAATGTGGTAGGCTTTTTGAAGCTTGTTGGTGCTGAATATGTGTGCATTTTATCCATTCAATAATTAACCTCTATTACAAATTTGAAAATATTTAAACAGGCAGAAAAATAACAATAGTTTTAACAATAAAAAACATAGACAACATGTTTCTAAACATAAACATTTTTAAAAGAATGAGTCCAGTGAAATGCACTTGAAATCTGCTGTAAATCATAGTATTCCCATTTTAGTGAACTGTGAATAAAGTTGTGGATGAAGATGAGCAAGTTTGCATCTTGCATGCAATACAAATAATGAGAAATAACCCAATAATGAATTATGTTTACAAATAAAAACAGCCACAACAAATTGATGTTGACACTTCTACTACATTCTACTTATAATATTTCCTTTGTTTTATTGGCATTTGTGTGTTGCTGCTGGTGGGCCTATTTAGTATGCTGCAAACAGAGGGGCACCATAATTGTTTTTCGCTTAGAGCAGTAAAAGTGCCTGCATCAGTACTGGTAAAACCATAGAAAAAGTTTGAAAATAACTGTGTGTTGTGAAAACAGGAAGACTCATAATGCTAAGCGAAGGCAGAGAAAATTACTGGTCAGCTACTTTTTGAAAAGACTAGTTTCTCAAATTATAATCAGAATCTATAATGGGGCATAGAAGGAGGATGCAGCATAAATTAAACAGTGCTAGTGTAAAATTTAATAAAGAATTATTTTCAGGTTAACAAATAATACAACTTTAAAAGTGATGATGACAGACAAGCGCAGACAAGTCACTTACCAGTAAAAGGCGTACATGACCAGGGCATTCCCAGTAACACCTACTGTTCCAATCACCAAGACAAAGAAGGCAATAATAAAGTGAGCATGGTCCTGAACATCTGGCCGATAGAATTGACGGTCCATGTCGATTTCTGTGACAACAAGAAGACATAGATGTCTTTTCTTTTAAATCTATGTCATGCCCTAGTGCCATTCATACAAACCCGATCTTCTTCTCTCTCCCTCTGACCCACTAAACTCTTCAGCGTTATGTAAGAGGACTTATCATGATCAGCAGGATAAATGTCTTGGGGCCAAAATATGTGACGGCATACAAACCTTATTCACTTCTTATTAATATCATTAAGTGACTGCATAAAGTGGGTGTAAATGTCAGATTGTACGTTTCAGAAAAATCAAATAAATTGTCATATGCAACCCTCTCCTATTCCATAACAGGAACGTGTGGTGTAAGATTGGATCTGAGGCCGTTGGGTAATCTAAAAAGCTGTTTGGATTGAGTTTGCTGAAACACAATGTCAGATGTCTTTAGACTGGCATAAGTATAGCTAGGGCCAGATGTATATGCACAAAATCGATGCATAAACCATTGTCCTCTCATAGATTGCATCTCTGCTTAGGATCATTTGTAAAATGCTAACAAAAGGCACATACAAACTCTGTGAGGCAGTTGAAAAATTCTGTCTGAGGCCTAGAAGCAAAATCACTGATTAGCTTTGTCATGTCTAAAAAATAGTGGTGCCAGTCTTCTCTGCCAGAGCCTCACACTGGGAAACAAAACTACGATGGCCCCGAGAGCTCACAGTTATGCAAATCGAGAAAACATATGCAAATAGACAAAACCCAAGCAAATGAAAAAGAAAAAAAAAACAACTTAATCAATTTGACAGCACAGGTGCATCACTAAGAAACGTGCTCCAAAAGCCACAACCCAACCAAACTGCGAAAAGCGCTGCAAAAAGCTACAACACAACCAAACAATGAAACCCACTGCAAAAACGCTACAATACAACAGAAATGGCTCTGGGAGCAAAAAAAAAACAATTTGTATAAAATCTAAATGTCTGTCACTTTTTAGTATCCCCAGGAAACATTGCTATGACAGTTGTCTTCAAGGTTGAAAACCTTTGCTTGAAGGAGTTTGACAAAAGTTTGGCTTTAACTATTTGGGAATTTAAGCCAAATTTATGCACACACACACACACACAGCCAGAAAACACCTAAAAAAATCCTGCCAAGTGCTGGGATAGGATTATTGTACAGATAAGGAAAGATACAGTTCATGATCTAAAGCAAACCACATCATTTATCAAACAGTGTTGAGGCAGTATTATGGCATTGACATGTATTGCTGCCAATTGAACCGGGTCACTTGTGTTTACCGGTGACCTGAATGCCAATAAAAGTAGGAGGATGAAGTCTATAGGGCTTTACTCTCTGCTCAGATGCTATTAAATGCTGCCAAGCTGATGCGATGCCGCTTCATTTTACAAATGGATGATGACCTGAAAACATACAGTAAAAGCTACCTGGGAATTTCTTAAGTCAAAGAAATGGTACATGTATATTGTTCACTGGGCAAGTCAGTCACCTGATCTCAACCCAATAGAGCAGCTGTTCTCTTACTGAAGAAAGAATTATTTATTGTATTGTCCTAAGATCTAAGAGAATGAGGATTGATTTATAGCCTGAATCCAGATTCAGTAAAAGGTCATTAACTACTTTAACAAGTGCGGTTTCAGTGGAATGGAAAGATCTAAAAGCAGATTGCTATGGCTTGAGTAAATCATTTTTTATGCAAATGGGATAGTAATTGATGTGACAGGTCTTTCAAGAACTTTTTAAAAAATTAAACATGGGATTCTGGACAATATTTAGTTAATTGTTCAAAGCATCTCGACTGATGAAACTATTGGTGATATTCATAAATTCCAGTCATTGAGTGTTTAACTCGATCTAACTCTTTTCCTCCAAGTATTAAAAGCCAAACTTTTATTTGTAATTATGTTCGTGTTCTACTTACAAGTCACCAAAAATGGGGGTGTGTATGAAAATGGTTATAATTTCGGAATGGTTAGTGTCACGCATTTGTCAACCTCCTTGAATTAAAGCTGAAAGTCTTGGCTTTGCCAACATCTTGGGTGTTTTATTTAAAATTCAATGTGGTTCTGTACAGAGGCCAAATACAAAAGAAAATATTATTGTTGCAATATTTACAAACCTGACTACAACGGCAGTGTTGTAATTGACAGAGTGACAAAGGTTTATTAAAGAGAAGATTAGTGAAGGCATTTATGATAATGAAAATGGCTGTATTGAGTTTGCTGTTCCATGTGACCATATTTTAGCTGTAGCGGTCATAAGAGGATTTCTGTGTTTTGTTAATGTGATGGAATCAAGAGTGCACATTAAATCATACAATACTAATAGCATTTATTCTATGTAAAGTCACTTCCTGTCAGCTTCTGACTTGCATTATACAAAGGAGCAGAAAAATATTTCCTGCCACATCATTTTCAGATGATGTATCATGTTAATGTTTGATGACTAACATTTTGTCCATTGTTGTGTCACTGTATCCCGTCACAAAGTTAAAGGTGATGGTAGCTACTTTTTTTTTCTTAAACAAATCTTATATACATACAGGATGTAATACTCTAAAAATATTCAAACAAAAACATTGAAAAATGATGGTGCAGGATATCCTTTTGTTTAAAAAATTTAAGCTAGAGTGTTTAAAATAACCTAGTGATAGTACGAGACTCAAAAATAATCCTCAGCGCTCCCACTTTATGCTCCATTATGTTTTTCTGCTCTCTGCGACATTCTGTCACAGTCCTTCAGGTAATAATTTTGATCAATTAACAACATAAGAATGCTGCAAAACTTACTAATTAAGCAGCAATTGTTAAGGTTCTCCCACTGGACAGAGGAGGGAGCCTTGGTCAGAATCTATTAGAAGTGAATAACTCTGCATTGCTGCCAGCGCTGGGAGGTGTTAAAAGCACCTCTCCAAATTCAGATATGTTTTGAAGCATATTTCTACTTATAAATACTCATAAAATTGCATACTGCAGCTTTAAGTAATAGACCTCACCTTAACAGAGCAATAGGTAAAGTAGACAAGGGCATACAGTGTCCACACAAGGGTCTCAAGCTGTGCTTAGAGGACCCCTTGATCACTTCATACTTCCACTCATTAGGCATCAAAACACTGGCACATATATATATTTAAACACATAAACACTTATGATTTAAATATGTTTATTAAAAATTTGTTAATATAGTTTATACTTTATTATATATATTATTATATTATATATATATTTATATACGTTTATAGTTTATTTTTAAGGGAAGGCAAATAGATCCGTGACAGGGAATCTGCATTTATAGAGGTGAGCATGCGCTGTCAGATCCCTGCAATTTGTAGATTAGGTTAATTCATAAAAATGCTGGTTTTGACTTGTCAAGCACATATCAAATACAATTCCAAAAATGTATTAAGGCACAGCATGTCTTATGGTAAACAGTTCACATGGTCTTTCAGCTGTATTAGCAAAGATTACTGTACACAGAGTTTAGTGTCCTTTTATTTAAAAAAAAGCTTGTTTTTCAATTGAAGTATAGAAACTACACATTTTTAAATCCAAACAACCAAGGAGACATTAAATAAACACATTCTTAATCTTCTTGGCAGGTTGCAGCTTTTTCTATTAATTTCCAGGTAAAAGACAGTTATTTTGTCATTAAATCAAACTAATCTTAGACTACATGAAAACTTAATTAAGTGAATATTACATTACCTTCTCCAGAGAGTTGAGCACTTTTTTCTTCAGGGCACCTTCTTAGTGGAGTGTTAAAAGCTGAGAAACACTGAGGCTTTGCCTCTACCACACTTAAGATTTGAATGTGATTATGTTGATGACTCCTTCTCGAATCTCCAATAAGTTATATGAAGATATTTGCTAAGCTACTGCTATCAGTGCTTGAGAGAATATGAGACAGAAAGACAGACAATGAGCAGCAACACACTGACCCATCCCCCTACTGGCTACCCATCACACACAGCTCTCGTATGGCACAATGCATCGATCAAGCTGAGGAGTGTGTGTGTGTGTGTGTGTGTGTGTGTGTGTGTGTGTGTGTGTGTGTGTGTGTGTATGCATGAGGCTGTGTTACTGTTTATTTTTGCGTGAAATGCATTGTAAATCAGATTAAAATCATTTTAGATAACATCTTAAAATCTTAAGTCTTGTATGTAGTATTAGAAGGAAACCATCCATTGTTAGTAACACATTTTGAAACCAACCATTGCTGCATTCCTCTAATACATGAAGGCAAACATAATACTACTATGTTTTTTGCTTTGAAGTGTAAGCATTGATTTCTGTATGTCTTATACTGACAATCAGCACCACTACTGTATGCAAGCCCCCGATGTCAAAGCTGATTATATGGTGAGGTGTGAAACTGCTTTAGCCCAGCTGCCGTGCTGCCCATTGGGTGCTTTGAGAATTGCAGAGTGACATCTTGTGGTTTCAAAAGCACCAAAACTTGTACATAGAATCAGACTTGTTCAATACTCATCCTTGTGTAAGGAGAATCTTGTGGGGAAAAACACCCAGATAAAAGCTTCTCAGTTTGTAATCTCATGCCCAACTGAGCAGGCAGCTGCAATACTGCTGTTTTCCTTCTCATTGTAAATTCTAGCCTTCCACTTTTTTTCTGACATAGCACCTGGTAGTGTGGGTTTAAAACATCTTAGAAGATGCTGTGATTTATAAAGTGGGCTTTTTCTGTGAACATTCAGTCTGGATACCATCTAAAAGTGAAAGGATAAGCCTTTACACTTCTGGGCCAACTGCACTTCCGAGGAACAGTCCTATCACTATGCACAAGTTTAAAACCAGTTAGCTCCACCATTACCAATCCTGATATACAGAATAACCACAACATGTGCCTTAGTTGGTTTGTTTTCTAGGTTATGTGTAGTTTTATTCAGTCTTTTTCAGTCATTTGATGGGTCAAACGATACGGTTGTGATGACCAGCTGATTCCCTGGGAAATCATCTAGCATTGTGGGTACAAGGCTTAACTGTTTTCTGTATGTAGATAAGACAAAGAGAGCTTTCAGTAAATGTGTAAACTTAAAAAAAAAAAAAAAAAAGTTGGAAGTCTTTCTAAGGGTAGTGTGTTGAAGAGATAAACTCAGTCTAATAAACATGTAGTTTAATGTGGTACAAAAACTCTATAAAACAAACGTCCTCAGTTAAGACACTGACATTTGATTCTTGTTAACATTTATGAGAGGTGTTATTTCAACTCTTTAATAATTAGCTAAACATTATTAAAATAATTTTTGTGATGTTGTATTGTACTACAATTTGAGGTGAAATATTATCACGTGCACATGATGAATTGTATTGTGCACATTATAATACATTATAAACAACTGATATGTGGTCACAGGACCAAACACTTTGGCAAACCCTGTTGTAACACCACTTGGCTTGATTTTTCTGAAGCCTGGAGGTAGTGCAGTTAAAGAGAGGAGGGTGTGAGAATCACGGATAACACGGTTACCCTATAGACACAGAATTATGGACCAGGAAGAGGTAATTGTGCAAAATGATACATCATAGTTTAATAGTATGAGATTACCAGCTCCTCCTTGCAATCATAAGATGGCCTTACAATAAAACATACTACTGTCTACAAGAGTGGATGAGAATGCTGCTGTTTACGTCTTTTGCCTAAGGTGACCCCACCACACAAATCAGACATCCAATTACTGTCAAACTTGTCTGTCACCTCCTGGGAGGTGTGAAAAGACAAATTCCTGCTTCAAAATATAGGTTTTTAAAAAGTTATTTCTTGGTTAATACTCTGACCATAAAAGATTTCAAGTCAAAGGGGTCTGTGCAGCCCATTGCAAATAAGACAGAAATCTCACAATGTATAAATATGAGAAATAAAGCTAAGAGAAATGTGTTTGTGAAGGAAATTTGTCAGAAACTATCACTACTAAAATGGAAATGGAAATAATCAGGTAATAACTAGTTAAGTAATAAAGATTTATGGAGTTCTACTTTTTTTATACTTTTTTTTTTAAGTAGCCTAAATTCCTGGATGTCAGAACACTTTTCCCCCCAAAATTTGTGATGTATCTTGCAATGTTTTCAGTATGTTTTAAATTGGTTTAAGGTCTCGGAAGATTGGTTAATAGTTGTGATCGCAGATTTCTGAAGGGCCTGATATTTCTAATATTTCTGGACTCTTTCTAGGCCAGAAATCAAATTTGGGCAGATCTATGCCATTGACAGAGTCAACTCCTTTGTACAAAATAAAAATATGGAACTTTTTCAAATATGGTTTTGCTAGAAATATGCATCAGTGTAAGAATGTAAAATGTACATCAAGCTTTGCTCATTGAGAAATGTATAACCAATATGCTACTTCACTGTCAAAAGAAGGCTTTCTCAAAGTATAAGTAAATGTCTCTACACAACTTTACAGGAAGACAAACCAGTCAAAGAATTGATGTGGACTTTTAAAGGAGCCAGAAATGCGATGTGCCTCTTAGGTCACATATACTGGGACACTTGATAAAGTAACTGCGGGAGCAATTCTCTGTTTGGATATTAGATAATAAAACATTTGGTTGCACTACAGAAGAGGAGTCAGCAAAAGCTGTGTGAGCAGCAGTTTAATTTTGGCTTTCCTGGCTCCATTGTCATTGCAGTGAGTTCTCACCACAGCTTGCCTTTTGTAGGTAGTCAACTCCATTCACATGCATGATGCCTGATAACTGATAACTCCAGTGCTATGCCCCATCAAGTGACAAATGAATTAATCACTAGTCACCCTAATGGTATATATTTGTTGGCTCCTCCCTGTGTTCATGTCAATCATGGATTCAACTACAGTCTAAAAATGCAGAGTATTACTACTGTGTAATGTTTAACATAATATATCATAAATAATTGATGCACAACTTTAATGAATTTTAGTGTTATAGGTAACTTTATAAACAACCAAGCTTAAAAGTAACAAGTTACTTTTTAACTTGTCCATAATCAATACCAGTGAGAAAGTCTGATCAGTTTGATTTCTTAAAAGATTATCAGTAAATGTTACCAGTTTAGAACAGCTTTTCTTAATAAAATATTGTCTATAATACACATTACTCTAAAGAGTATGTTAAATGTCAAGCACTTTTCTTTAACATTTGTTTGTGAACACCAGAGGGCGCAAAGTTGACTTTTCTATCCTTAAAGGTACTAAATCCTGATGTTGTCCAAAAATCTCCTTTGGCCATCCCTGGAATTTGGTCCCCATATTTTTTAAAGTAGTTTATTTTGTCCACTGTGTATTTGGAGTATACACCGATAGACAGATTATTAAAATATGTATAAACTAAATTAGTTTAAATTGGACACCGCAAAAGAGTTATGGTTTATAGCTATAATTCTGCATGTGTCAAGCAACATTGCTTGTTCCACAAGAGTGCATTGATATCTTATAATGCAAGTGCTAACCTAATGCTTACTGTAGATGGGATTTTTTTAAAATATTTTTTAAGATCTTTTTCTCCATTTTCACTGTTATTTAATTTTTATTAATTGCTATTTTTTAAGTCCTGTTGTTTTAGAAATGTTATTATCATCTGATGTATAATTAAACTTTTGACTCAACATACTAATAGTAAACTCCTGTACAAGATAATTAAAATATTAAAATGAATACAAAAATGCACCATCTTTCTTTAAAAAAGGACATTGCCCACAATTCATGGTTTACTCAGCCTTGCATCAAAAATCACATTGGTTAAGTGCTTTTAACTTTGATTATCTGTGGAAAGCATCAGAGAAGAAAGCCTTTAATTACAAAACAGCCCTAAAATTTTGAGAATAAATCTTTCTGACATAAACACATGTACCTGGCCAGCGTAGTACTGACCATGAAACATGGATGTTGGAATTTGCTGATCTGTAGCTGCATCACTGCAAAAGGTGTTGACGAGATGGCATTAATGGATGCTCACATGAATGCAGGATTATAAACCCAAAGTATTCACTAATGAAGGATGTGCTGGCTATTGGTGTAGTTGGTTCCTACAAATGGACATGAAATTATTTGCATTTATTTAGGCACAATAAATAAATGCAGTTTATTAAAATTTTATCAGAATAAATGTGGTTTCTTTTTGGATAAAATCCATACGTACATTTGTATAGAAGGAATTGTAATTAATTGCTTAACATTTCAATGACTGAAACCAGTGGTGTACTCAATTATATTGCATACTATACTTTAAGTACTAATCTTAATAGGCCATGCTATTGTTGCCCCACACGGTGTACAAGTGCTGTGTCTTTTGCTCTGCTCTACTTCAGGATGTTTTTTCACCAATCTTGGAATTTGAGGACTTGGACAAGTTTAATTGTGTATGATCACTGGATAGAGATCAGACATGGAAAGATATACAAGGTGCTGCAATTGACAAATAATGTTCCCATGTTTCATACAGTATTAAGTCATGTTCTATTTTAAATATTTAAATAATAAATTTAGTAAGTGTGCCTCATTGCTCAGGAAGCCTAGTATGCATTCCAATGCTGTTAGACACACTGAACTTCTTTGCGACCTTGAACAAGAGACCAAAGGTTATGTACCCATTTCAAATTAAGGACACGTGCATTTACAGTATGCATTTGAAGTATTATCTAACCACACTTGTATGCTATCATTTCATCAGCAAATGCAGCTACATGTCTGTGTAGTCCTCTCATATCTTCAAGGTTTTTCTGCCAAATATCGTAGAGTTTCAGATTTCTGACATGTCACAGACATAGTATCACTTAACTAATAAAAGCCATAAATGTTAGGAAACAATGATCGAGATCCAGTTAATGGAGGTTTGCTACCACCTAGTGGATCCTGACGCACAGCTCCTCCTGCAGATTGTTGTAGGTGTAGGTGGTCTGAGGTGGGCCTCTCCAGTTGTAAATAGTGTTCTGACACGTGTGTGACCACTCCAATGTCTGTGACCTCTCACCTCTGAAAGCTTAGCTTTACCACCTGGGGCTAGACTGTTTCTGATTTTGCAGCACCTCCAGCAGGCTGGCTCACAGTTCTCTCCATGTAAGTTCTCTCTAAGTCCACTCGAAGTACTCTGCACACACAAACACTTAAGTGTGAGTGCACGGTAATTTTTAGAAATTGGGCTTTTTCTTAGCTGCAAGTGGGTCGTGTTGCTAAAAGATACTTTTTTTTAAATAATTGCTTGTTACAGAATTTATATATCTAATATATATACCTCCAGTAAATAAAATACAGTCAGAGCTGAAGCTTTGAAGCATATGCATGCTTATATGCATTAAGGTTTCCTAATTTTTGAACAGCACAGCTGGTCAGCGGACTTGTGTGTTTGATCTGTTTAATGCTAGGATGCACGGTTTTCCCTACAGTGCAAGTGAGAGCTTGTCCTTGTACATCACTGTAAATAGGACTCAACACATTAAAACTGGCTTTAGTCTTGCTTATTTTGGGCTTAAGCACATCTGGGGTGTGTTATGACTAAGGCACTCTCCTCCCATCAGATCATCACACACACACTCTCTTTCTCTTGCATTGTGTAAAAGCAAAACAAAAGTTGCCATTAAAGCTACAGACCGTCTCGATGGCCTACTTACAAATAGCAGCTTTAGTGTGTAGTTACTGTGAGACAAATAGTGACAGTGTATGATATAAAGACATGGCCCAGGTGTGGCATTCAGTGAGCAGTCCTCAGGTGTGTCTTTTCAAGATCTATGTGATGAAGTATGATATTGCTATTGATATGGTTCTTTATCTGCTGCAT
Source organism: Channa argus (assembly GCF_033026475.1). NCBI lineage: Eukaryota > Metazoa > Chordata > Actinopteri > Anabantiformes > Channidae > Channa > Channa argus. The sequence goes on from NC_090214.1 coordinate 10,776,840, forward strand.
CATTTGTTCTTCCTACCTGGCACCTCAGACCCCACACTTTATTCACCCACAATGCCTGACCAACTAATGATTCTCAAAACCCACCAGAGCAATCATATATGCCTCTTTGATCAGCTTTAGCCTGCACTTTAGTAGTTTATAAAAAAAAGCTACAGCACCAACAAAAGGCCAAAACGTGGCTCACTCCCACTGCCTAGTCTATTCACTTTTTCATTATTCTCTTTTATTCCCTTGTCCACATGCAGTACAGAACAATGCAGCGCAGGCGGACAGGGTGGAGGCCCATGACAGGACTGGTAACATGATGACACACCAAAGGCCAGGTGAGTAAAACCCCCTCTGCAGTGGGACATGTGTCACAGTCCAGCCATATCTCCAGCCTTTTTTGTGGTCTCGCATCTCTGTTCTTTGGCTCTCTCCCCCTCCGGCCATAACGATGAAGCTCCCATCTGCTCTGGGGACCCAGGTCTTTCTCTCTCTGAACTGATCCCTCACAGCAGTTTCCCCTTTGTCAGACATGCCGATCACGTTTCACTTTTGACACCTCTCTGTTTTACACTTGCGACAGGTACCAAAGTTCTTCTGTTCTCAGAAGAAATGTATTGGAAATATGATAGTCACCTATTTCCAAAGCCTTGCCCTCTATACCCTTGTCCCCCTGGTGAAAACAGTATTTTTTTAAGAGCAAAAATAAAACCGTTCTAAAGGATTGCATGAGTGTGTTGATCCTCACTAAGAGTTAGATAATTGACCCTTCAGCTGACCTATAATTTACCACAAAGGGTGCAACACTGAACTTGTAAAAGCTAAATGTCTTTGTGTTTTCCATCTTTTACATTCACTGAATTCTATTACTTCTTAAATGCAACACAATTGGTTATATGTGTATGAATATTTATATGTGACACTCATGGCTGTCTTTTACTGTCTGGCTACCCATACAGCCATATGACTATCTACTTGTAACATCCATTTAACAGGCTGTTGTCCATCCATAGGGGTCTCAGCTGTTTCAGTGTGTCAGCAGTGTTGCTGGTGATTCTACACACAAACTCACACATGCCAATTGTTAGTAACATGAACCATCTCAGCATCCTAACCTGCAGTGAGCTCGCCTGTCGCAGGTCAAAAAGACAGCTGTAGTGTTTTCAAACCCTGGCTTAAACTGATAAAGTGTCTTGGAATGGGAGTGATGTGTGATATGAGGCCAGGTTATCTTGTTACAGTCATGATGAAGTTCATGTTGTAATGTGTCCCACAAAGGTCTGGGAATACTAACATCTCTTTTGTCTTCATTGTTTAGATTAGATAATTAAGAATCCCATTATTGTGGGATGTTTATGCTTTTCATAATATGATGTTGTTTACATTAAGTTGTGTATTGTGATTTAGAAGCCAAAGTATGCAAAGAGCAATTCAACTTCTGACACCTGAAGCTTAGCAAACACACCTAAGTGTGTTTCTCCAGATACTTGAACCATTGGGTAGAAGCAATACAACAAATGAAAATTTTACACTGCACTTAATGACTCACGGCTTTGTTTGCTGCAAATCATTATTGGCCTTGGAGCAAAGCACCTGAGTGATTACCAAATAGGCCTGACCTCAGTTTTTAGATATTGATGATAACGTGCATGGATATTCCAAACATCAGGCACTACACCAGTTTCTCACTGTGGCTAAAATTGATTCAGACCAATTTGAAGTTATTAGAAGGAATTCAATAATAATATATAACTGTATTATATGGGTTGAGTTGTGAGTCAAACAATATTTGTATTTTATTTTCAATAAGATACAGTATCCACCAAGCTTATAATATGCTGCTTAATTAGTCCACCCTGAATATTACACTATACCTCATTTAATCTGTGTTCCAAGGATCCAAAAATAACCAATATCTCTCACTACTTTATTTGACCCAGTAATTAAATTCAACACTTGAAGTCTACTTTTCCCATAACCTCTCCTCCCACACAAGCTGATTAGATTATCATGGTAATACATCCAATTGTTTTGTTGTAAGCTCCATTCTGTTTATTATTGTAAGCCATTTGTTACGTGTTATTCATGAAACAAAGTTCAAGGTTGCCACCACATTTGCCTTAGTTTTTATTTCAAGAACAGTGCACTGTTTGTCAAGTGGTCACACTGGGTGGAAGTATGTGCTAATACAAATTATATTCAAGTCTTTAACATCTGGAAGTGGCAATGTAATAGTAATGAAATGTAAAATATGAAATATTAAATAGTAAAACATCTCATACTGTTGATCATAACCATAAGTCATAGCTCTCAGAGCTGGTGTTTGCCTCCCCCTTTGTCCATGTCTGTATTTAATGCATTTAGACTGCCTGGGAGCACCAGGAGTTTAAACATTATAACACAGGTGGCCCTACTTAAAACTGGAACCTCTAACCCTAGTAGTGTGAGAGCCATGTTCTGGGTGGAGGGGTTCATATGATTAGTCAGCTTCAGTATGGAAGTTTATGATTAGAAGTGTGTCAGCATTACAGGACAATGCAGGGTTATGTTTTGCCAGAGTAACTATATTGCTTTATTTTCATAGATCAATATAAGTGCTTGCATAATGTCAGCACCTGACCACCACTATGTTTGTTACGATTGCAGCTTCACTCATGCATAATTAATAAACTATGCTTAGCTGTTGCTGTTTATTTAGGTGGTGTTAACCTTGTGGTGGACAGTGATCAGCATGGGTGCTCTGATATATGAACAGCTATGCAACCCTCTACACAGCAAGCTTTGATGCAGTGTGTGTTGTGACACCCGTCGATCATGGCCAGCATTACATTTTACCAACATTTAAACCACCAAAAGGTTTTGATGTATTGCCTGTTGGGTGTATGTTATCGACTACAAGCAAAAACAGCAAAGGTTTTATTATGAAAATGTGCCTGTTTTGTACAGTGTGTGTATGTTTAGGATTTCTTTTTTCTGTTTCACTCAATGTTCCACTTGCTAGACCAACAGTGGGGATGCCTAATTGTTATTATCGTTGAGAGCCACAAGCCAAAATACATTGGTCTCATAAAAACGTTTCACATGTTGTTACTATTTTCTGTCTCCTAAGCCTTGGAAGTAGGTGTAAATGTGCCTGAAATCCCTACTCTGAATTCTGAGTCATCTTTGCCATTGTATAAAAAACACCTGCCATTAAATCCACAGCTTTCAAGCGGTGGGAAATGTCTTTTTCATGTTGGATCACACAGGATAATTAAATGCAAGTCCAGTAAATGAAATTCTTTTTAGGAGACAAAAGCTTTCATTGTTGCTTTTAATGAGCTGACGAAGTACTTGTGCTATACGCACGTGCTATACAGACCTACATTAACATTGATCTAATAATCCATTAAAAGCCATTATAGATGAAAAGAAAGGAATTTTTGTATATTGAACTTTGAAAGAACTAGTAAAATGTGTCAGGTGTTTCAACTTATAAAATTCCTATGTCATATTTCAATCAACTGTCCAGTTTGATGAGAGAAACATAATATCCTCTAGGTATTACATGTATGTGTATGTGTGTGTGAGTGCAAATGTGTGTGTCACAGTGTATTTATGTAAGTGGCTGACACAAATACATCAAGGGGAACACACAGCTGTCTTTTGCCACGTTGGTGGTTAAAACCTGAAATGGGCTAAGAGATGGTTTCTGTCGGGTAACTCCATTTTACGTTTCCTTTAGTAAACTTCCCAGGGTGACCCTGTGCCAGACCGTCGCCTAAAGCTTTCTACAATGAATGTGCAGCATAGAGGAAATATAGACTTAGCACATCCCACAGCATAGCCACCGGATGGCTGCAGTGAAAGGGACCTGCCCTGATCTCAACACATACCAAGCTGGATTAGAACAGGGACCCAGAGCAGAAACAGTATCTGAGCTTCTCTGCTCTCACTCTATAACCCTGTGCTGCTTCCCAAAGTCATCCTTGACACTTCCTTCTCCAATTAGTGTGACCTTGTTACATTGGACCCAGGAAAGCTTTGTAAAAGGCAGGACCCGGCCACACTTTGACCAGAGCTGTCCAGCTAGCAGTTTTGAAGACTAGTGGCTGTAATCAGATTGGCATGATTCAAATCTGTAAACTGATACAGATGCATAAAATAAATGCACAACAAGCAAAGTAATCACCCCCAGCCCCCATGGAGCTTTTCATCCTTACCCCAGTGGTTGTGATCCGCACTTAACCAGCTCTATTTGTTTAGTAACATAGTAAGAGGGGGTCCTGCAGATACTCTTTGAATCCTAAAAACCGTAAAGCCACCAAAGAGTCTGACACTGTGTCACCTTAGGGAAGAGTGCTAGTATCCCACATGACCCATTTTTGACAAGGGGCGCCACTGACAGCTGCTGAAAGTCGGGGGTCAAAGTCATGCCAGGTAAACATCAGCAGTCAGGATTACAGGCTGTCAAATGCAGGCACTGAAGCATGATTTAGATTTAGAATTAGATATCAGTCTAACTGGAAACTCTTATTCTGTATCTGTACAGTCAGCAAACTGTTGTGGACATATGGCCCATTTTAAAATTCACACACACACACACACACACACACCTACACACACACAAACATATACACATATCCTCTAATTTTTTTTTTCAATCCATCTTTTGTCATGAAAACAGCTGAACACAGATGCTCCTGTAGGTTTCCAGAGTGTGGGTAGTAGCCAATGAGTCCCAAGTACATTTCAGACAGTCTGTCTACTTATCCAACCTGTCCAGCCCTTCACAGTCAGGGAAAAATATTCCCTAAACCCCTTCATCAAAAATTTGTGAATAGTCAAAATAAGGCAGGGAGTATTTTCATAAATGCTTAAACATCAGTAATTTTCTCTCTGCTCTGTTGCACTCGAAGGACCATAAATTCATCATTTGCATCAAGGCCCAGTGAAGTCAGTGCTCTGTGGGAGAGGCTTACTGGATTTGCTCAGAGTGATAATTCACCCTTGACCAATAATAAGCTGTTCACACAACATGCAACTATAGCACACGGTGTATTAACAGACTAAACCTTATGTAGTATTGATCATAAATAGAAAAAAGCTCTTTTAACTTGACACCTTTTCAAATTAGACCGTTTAGTTAATTAAGAATCTGAATTACTGTGACCTCCATCAACAATCAGTAGTGCCTAGCAGGAGTATGAACATAATGCAAATAAAAGTGAAATGGATTTACAAGGACGTAGGTTTTTAAATGACTCCCCCTACTCTTTTAGTATCTGTGGCTGAGTGATTTAACCTTCCTTACTTCCTCCCTTCTATTTATAAGAGTGTCATAGTCCTGCTGCTGCACTTTGATAGTACCAAGTGATCTCATTTACACACTCCCGTGCACACACACTCACATGGACTGTCACACATATTTTTGCATGCATGCAATCTGTGTGTGAACGATGCCAACAAATACTCATAAAATGTTTGAGCAATGAGTGAAACAAACTAAAATACTGCACGGAGTGCCACAATGGATGGGCATTTGGCAGCGGGCCATATCTGAATTGTTGCATGCTCTACTGGATCAGCTGAAAGCCATGCGAATCCTCCTGTATCTGCACTGACTACCTGCTCTGTAATTCTCTGTGCCAAAGGTGATCTGGAGCTCTTTGCCCACTGACAGCTGAGCTCACTCTGGCAGACAACCGGCACTTGGGCACACAGTTACAAGTAAACTACAGAATGAGAGGCCAATGACCTGATCAGTGTTAAAGCCCAAAACACTCTGATATGGAGCTTAAGCCTATGAGCATATAGTGGGCACAGTGAAAGGAAAACCTTGATAATATAAAGCAAAGTAGATTTTTTGCAGAGCTCTGAGAAAAGGGTTTGTATTGGTGGTGTGATGGGTTTCACTAAAGACGTAAGATTTTCTCAACCCCTGAATATGACTGCAATATGAGTGCACTGCAATATAAAGGAAACACAATACATAAATGTATTGTTTACTCCCGTGTTAATTACTGAAATGTTATATTGTAAAGGTGCTGCTTTCATTGCATTAACTTGCTGTTTGTCACTTAATGGCTGTAATCTGCAATTTTATTAACACAGGGTTTGTCTTAATCTAGAATAGAAAAGTTATATTTTCAACACCAATATCAAAATACTAACCATCTGAACCATAACAGTGATGAGATAAATGGATGTGAGATTGTCTTTGATTTGTTTATTGGGTTGTATTTATTGCACCTTTTTTGCACATAGTATGATGTAATCCAGATGATGTTGGAATAAAATCTGATGATCTCTTTTATTGCATGTTACATGCAACAGTAAATCATGGAATTAGAGGTCGAAAACACATTTACATAACAATGAACAGGTTGCCAGCTGTTGTTTTGTTTATATCACTATGACCTAAAACACAATGATTAAAAAAAAACCAAGTCATTAAAAAGGCATACAAAGACTTCTAGAAAGTAAAAAAAAGAAAACTAGTTATTATTTATTTATATATATATATATATATATATATATATATATATATATATATATATATATATATATATATTTTTATATTTTTATATTTATATTTATTTCTATACATTTGTTTAGCTTTATTTTTATATTAAACTAAAACAGCTGCAGTGGTCTGGTTGTTTGTGGAGTGCTGTTATATGTTCATGTAAACTCTGTGGGGAGTCATTGATATTTCCATCTAAGGGCCTGTCAGCGCTCTGTGGAGGCTTGTCATCAAAAATTGAGGTGCTTGTCCCATCAGTGACACAAATAATGAAAGGAGTTCTCTTTTGTGTGAGTGACGAGTTTCTTCCTCACACCCCATGTGGCGGTGATTCGTTCAGCTGACTCATGTTTCTCCTCCAAACAAATTAATATTTATTATAGTCACTCAAGTGTTCGGCTCCAGGGACTTATGACACCCCCGGACCACGCAGCTCTCGCACATAAAGGAACTCTCTAAGATGGTTCTATTTTCAGTGACCATTATCTTCACAAGTCAGTCTGTTTGAGACAGAGAAGGGTCACTGAGGAATCCTTTGGTGACACTGCTGCAGATATCAATAAACAATACAGCCACTGTCTGGCACATCTCTGAGCAGACTACATCCTACACTAGTCTAAGATGCCATGTAAAAATATCTGTCTCTCAAGGTCTTATCCAACCAAAGAACATTTTTCCAATAGCCCTTAATGTCTAATCCAGTGGACTCTTAATGAACTGATAAATGTATTTTGTCAGACTCAATTATTTAAGATTAGATCAACTCTTTACAATAAATACATATAGACGTGTATTTTATTTTTCTTAGTTGATAATTCTTTTTTTTTTAGGTTGTATTCATCCATAAGTATAGACAATTTTAAATGCTTTACAAGCTTTGTATGAGTATATAATAAAACACCAATTCCAAAAAAGCTGTGAAGATATAAAAATATAAGTTAAAAACAGAATGCAAGGAATTGCAAGTCACATCAACACATATTTTATTTACAATAGAACATAAATAACATATCAGATGTTGACACTGAGACGTTGGAAAATATTAGCTTATTTTTAATTTGATGGGATCAACACATCTCCAAAAAGTTGAAAAAGAGGCAACAAAAGGTTGGAAAAGTAATTGGTGCAAATCAAAAACAAAACACGAAGCATTTGACAACTAATTAGGTTAATTGGCAACAGGTCCAAAACTATGCCAGAAAATTGTGGAACAATTTCAGAAAATTGTTTCTCAACGTAAAATTGCAAAGACTTTGAAGATCCCACCATCGACAGTATTTAATATCATCAAAAGTCACAGAATTAGGAGGAACCTCTGTGAGGAAGGGACAAGGCTAAAGGTCAAAACTGGACACACATGATCTTTGCGCTCTTAGGCAGCACTACATTAAAAACAGACACTATTCTCTGGTGGACATCACTGCATGGGCTCAGGATCACTTCTGGAAATCACTCTCTGTGAACAAGGTTTACCGTGCAATCCACACACGTTAGTCAAAGGTGTAACATGCAAAGAAGAGGCCATATGTGAACACGATCCAGCAACACCGCCGTGTTCTCTGGGCCAAATTTCATTTAAAATGGTCTGAGGCAAAATGGAAAACTGTTCTGTGGTCAGATGAATCAGAATTTGAAATTGTTTTTGGAAACAATGGACGCCGTGTACTGCGGCTAATGAAGAGAGGAACCATCCAGCTTGTTATCAGCAGAGAGTTCAAAAGCCTGCATCTCTGATGGTATGGTGGTGTATCAGTGCCTATGGTGTGGGCAGTCCAGACCTTTCACCAATAGAAAACATTTGATGCATCATAAAACGAAACCTCCAGCAACAAAGGCCCAGGACTGTTGAGCAGCTAGAATCCTGAATCATACAAGAACGGGACAACATTCCTCTTCTAAAACTCCAGCGACTGGTCTCCTCACTTCCCAGATGTTTACAGACAGTTGTTGTCATCCTGTTCCAACATTTTTGAGATGTGTTGCTGCCATCAAATTCAAAATGAGGTAACATTTCCATCAAATGACAAAATGCCTCAGTTTCAACATCTGATATGCTATTTATATTCTATTGTGAAAAAACATGGGTTCATGAGGTTTGCAAATCATTGCATTTTGTTTTTCTTTACATTTACACGTCTTCCCAACTTTTTTGGAATTGGAGTTGTATTATATACCCAAATACTTAGGGAGTGGTGCTCAAAGGTTGGGGGCCGCTGTATTATTTATTGGCATATATTTCAGTTTTCTTATCACACTTTTTAAATAGCTGTTCTATGACCATTTGTCTTTTAAGAAATTACATTTTCAATATTCAGATATATACACTAAATACAGTAACTATTGCACAAGTGTTTTCTAGAAAACACAATTGGTTATTATATGTACTAGGAAATAGAACATTCTATTATAACTCATCGTATTTATGTGGGATCTACCTATAATTACATTTGACACCAGTAGGAGCTGCAGCTTTGTATTTCTCAGCTCCTTCACTAAAATGCTCCAGATGAACTTTAAATAACCTTGAAGAACCCCACTGAGTTCTGACAACACTGGCTCTCCCTCCAGATGACTCAGTCTTTTATTAATATCTTCTGTATGCTCATTCACATTGCATTCAGGCATTTGAGCATGTTTATATAAGCACCAATCCCCCTTTCATTCATTCTCTTTACCTGCTTGTTCCTGTATGGGTAATTTAAGCCTGGAGGCTATGCCAGCGTGCACTGGCAACGAAACTGTGTTTTTTTTTCTTTCCCCAGAACAGTTTATTATTTTGCCAAACCACGTAAAGATTTAGATTGTTTTGTAGCTCGAATTTAGGAAAGAGTTGAACTTGTGTGATGCTACAGGGACCAAAAAGGCAGGGAGAATTATGAGCGATGATGTGAAGGATCCCTGCAACACCCAAATCACAGGGACTGGGCTCAGTTTCAGCTGAGATGGAGCAGCTCATTTACAGTACAGGAATGCACGTCATATCTCAGGCATATCAGAAAATGAAAAAATGTCACATGTATTTGTCAAAATATGTCTGGAACTTTAATGACGAGAAAATTGTATAAAATCTTCACAAGAATACCACGTGTGAATTAGAGCATTAAAGTACACTGTAAAACACACCAGCAAACATCCCGGCTCATTCAAAACACCAGAGGAGCTGTGTCATTGTGTAAAAATAATTAAGCTCTGTGAAGGGACATATAAGTCAGGGTAAACAAATGAAACATTAGTAGCTATCAATCAACACCATGTGAGAACATGACGAAAAGGAATCCATACAATGAGGACTTGGCTCAGTACCTTACAGAGACTTTAAGAATGGGCAGGGCGCGTAGAAATGCTTGAAAGCAAACAAGTATTGACAAGATATTTCAGCCCATCTGCAAACAAATATGAGCCTTAATACCAATGAATAACAGATATTAAAGCTTGGATTTAATGTGTCATTGCTGGGATTTCAAATCTTTTATTGACCAGTCATCTAACGTGTTAGATTAAAACCAGAATGCTTCTTGGAAAAGCAAGTGTTTAGTGGTTGGAAGGAGCCGCTCTGTCCTGGCACTGAACAAAAAATTACCAAAGCACTGGGTAACTTGTAAGATTCAGTTTTTGCAGGAGATGAAAGGCGAGTGTAGCTTGTAAATCATGAAAGGGTGATGGAAAGGCTTTCTCAGGTGCCTCATCTTAGCTGCTCAGACTCAAGAGTCCTCCTTTTGTGGTCTTTGCGGTGTTGCCCTGGGCTCACCTAGACAAGAAAATGCTTATTGAATGTCTAGATGCTGCAAGGTGAGTTTAAATTACATTTGTATGTATTGGGATTTATTGTGAAGTGGAATAAATTGCAAATGCCTCATATGTAGGCTAAAATAACAAAGCAGAGTGTCCACTGCGCCTCGCGTATTTACAAATATGTTCTAGTAAATAGCAAATGAAGTGGGACCCTTAAATTTGAGATGTGTGTGGCCATGATACGGATTTGACACCGGTGCGCACAGAGTGTGGAGATCAGGTTAGAAACATGCGTCGCAACAGAACGTCTCCAAATCGCATTCCGCATACTGAAATCTAATCCGGGGATATCAGGACCCCAAGACATCCGAAAACCTCCAACCTTGGAAGCCATTGGTGTTAAGGCTCACCCTGGCTTGGAAGCCACCAAGCCACCCTCCAGGGGTGGAAAGATTTGTGTTACTCTCTGTTTGCTCTTGCAGGGATCTATAAAGGGGCGGACACCAACTGCCCCCAAACGTCAGAGCGCACTAAACTATAAATCTTACCAAACTGCCTTTTGCGCCCGGTGTTATGCGCAGACATCTGTCTTCGGTCCAGTAAGAGGAAACACGCGTGGAAACCATTCAGGCTACATGGACACAGTCTGACCCTATAGAAAATGGAGAATAAATGTCCCCATCTGTATCGTTTAACGTGTCAAAACTTGTCAAAACTGTTTGAAATGTTTGCGATTATGAATTTTTAACGCACTTCTGGATATAACGGCGCCTCTCACACTCTGGGAAGCAGATAGTTGTGCACCTTTTGTGCCTCGCCTGTGCGCCGGAGACGCTGATGTCTTCATTGGACTCCTTTCAGTCGGAGATGGTGGAGCTCTCTCGGATTTCCAACGTGGAAACGTAGCATCCAATTAATCAGCGACTGCAACTGTACCCCGTGAGGCGCGGTGGCATTTGGTCTCTTCAACACCTTTGGACTTCGAAGTGTGGAAAGACGCATGGTTTGGTTGCTTGGTGCGCTGGATAGGAGTATGAAAAACACTTAGTATCATTTTTTTCAGTTTTTTTTTTTCTATTCGTGCACAAACTAAATTTTTACTTGTTTTGAGTGTTGTTGGGTTTTTTTTTTTTTTTTTTTTTGGTTTTTGTTTTGGATTGTGGCAGTTTAAACGATTCGTGCATCCGATCAACTTGAGAAACTAAATGAGTCGCGTTTGCCGTTTGGATTTTAACAGCCAAGCGAATTTCAGGTCTGCATGGGCCATATTTAAGGTAAGTGAAGCCATATAATCTTTATTTTACAGAGTGGGCTAGAAGAAAAACCGTTTTAATATCCTTAGCTCATCTGTGCCACACGCTTCACTCCAGTTGTTTTCGTTGAAAGATAAAGTCAAAAGAAAAAAGGCAACGCGTGGTTTGGTAAAGACAGTTGTTGATGGTTTGGGGAATTTGGCTTAGCGCGTATATATGCCCAGTATTTATCCATGCATAGCTGTTTGGGTTTACTGCAGACTCAACATGCCATTAGGCAGAGTCACGTAAGCTTTGGGGATCGCCATCTGGCCAACTCGCACCATTATTTAGGCGATCGTTGCCAAAACGCTTTGGTGCGTGCTCCAAGCGACGAATATTTGTGCGGCGCACCCTCCGTGATTCATTACAAGTAGCAAGAGTTGTCCCAATATCATAACAACATGTAATCATCTATCAATTTAACCCCCCCCCCCCCAAATGTTATGATTATCATTGCACAATAAATAATTGACAGGCTGCTGACTATTGTAGTTTCAAGAATTCAGTGCTATTACGCACAAATGCACGGATGGTTCTTTTTCTGTTTTGCTTTCTCAAGTACAGTATCATAATTACTTTATTCAGAATGGTTTAGTAGGTTTATTCTGACGTTCATATTTACAGCAATTCCCACAAACGGACCGTGAGGATCAAAGCCACTCGACTTGATGACACTTGGTTATTAATACAGAATGAGTCAGTGTAGCTCTGGCCACAACACTGTCTCAGACACACTGCTGATAATAAACAAAAGTCTGCCTGCATCCCGAGTGTCTTTTAAAAGTTTTATTGTTTGTGTATCTCACCAGTTTGTGTTATCTCCCTTTTTGAAATATTAAATATTCTGTTGTGTTTTTTTGTTTTGTTGTTGTTGCAGTTTTCTTCATAGAAACTGAGTCTAAGATGAAGTTATGGGATGTTTTGGCCACGTGTTTGTTGCTCCTGAGCTCTGTTGCTACACGGCCTCTCTACCAAAACACACCAGCCAAGCGGACTTATTTCCCCAGCAGCTACAGTGATTCTGCGTCCCTGTCTGTGGAGGACGAGGAGCCAAAGTTCCAGCGTAAAGACCACAACCTACAGCAGATCCCGATGGAAGATCAGTGTAAGGCACCGTGCATGCTTGGAAAAAAGCTCTTGTGGTGTTCAGATAAGTTGCCCATGGGAGGCCATAGAAATCTGTGTTGCACGTACAAACTCTTATTTAACAATATCCAACTAAAAATTTTAACATATAAGGAGAAGACAAATCTTACATCACTTCGTTTCATTGTCATGCACTGCCATGTGTTGAGGAATACTTGGCATCTCATATATATATATATATATATATATATATATATATATATATATATATATATATATATATATATATATATAATTATTCATATAATTTATCTGGTCATATTTCTACTATGGGTTTACTCTTGAGATCATAGTGAGTGATGATGTCGTTCTGGAATGCATTATATTAAGAAGTGTTTCTAATGTTTTGGCCCCCTCATTCATTTTAAATAGAGTGGCCATAACAATGCATTTTAATAACTCCAGTATGTGTGTGTGTATGTTTGTGTGTATATAGATTGAGCTCACAGGTTGAATTTTCTTGAATTTTATACCATAGCAAATCAAATATGAATGTTAATATGAATGCTGCTTTGCTGGCCAAGTATTTAGGCCTATCTTGACTAATTGCGCTTAGGAAACAGTAAATTGATAGCTGGTGGGTTGAGCCTCTAGCAGAAAGTCCTACATTGATAAGGCTCAAAGACAGACTGGCCATCAGATGGAAGATCTTGATTTGTGTTTTATTGCTGTTGTGGGTTCTATCATTCTGATGTCAAAACATGTCAACTGCATGAATGAGACTAGGAACAGCTCCAATTCCAAACAAAAGTCGCTGTCACCATTTTCCCATCTTTCTTAATTTCTGTTCAGAAATCCATGACCTTCACCCATATGCCAACAGTCAGAAATCATGGCGTGTTTGAAACATGACAGTGTGAACCAGGTCGCTGGAGTTTTTTAGTGGAGATGCTGGGCCACAGCGGAAAGTTTAAAACATCAAGGGAGAGTTCTGTGTTTATGTTCATTTTAACCGCGACAGTGGGCAGGAATTTGTTTTGTTTGGAACAATGTGACACTGTATCATCTTCACACAAAAGTAACTCAGCCAAGAACTAGATAAGGAATGGAACATTTAGCGAAACGTTTGTCCTGCCACCTCATATTCTGTTTGGACTGTAGTGACATCATTGATCTCCTATGTAACCCAAGACCATTAACTGTGGAATAATAGTGTAAACACCACTGCTGGCCTTTTGTTTTGCATGTAAAAATAGAGATCTAGAGGGTTTACTCTTGCGTTTCAAATTTTAAATCCCCAACAGCACTGGAAGGGAAGTAATGTGCCAAAATAAAAACATGTGGCATTTAATAATTTTTCATCCCCTAATATGCTTTTAACGATTGTAATGATTTAAAAAGAAAATCACAACACTTTACTGTTGATATTACAAAAACTAGGGCACAATTTGCATCAAGAATCACTCCATCAGCAGGTGTACGCCGTAGGTATCTGTCAGCTTTTATACAATAAGAGCTTTCTGAATCAAAGGGCAGGTGTGCTCTGCCAGAAGAACAGGAAGGAGAGGAACGATAGGTGACACTGCAATAGAGCCGCTGTGTTAACCACACCACCACCTGCCAGACATTGCACCCTGCTGCCTTGACTTATTGACACGCATACAACGTGACAAAACACATCTCTAACACACATGGTAGATAAGCACTCACCTGTAATGATACGGTTCTAATTGATTCGTTTTAGAACAATATGTCTTCATGATACATAGTCCATCGCTGCCAGAACTGCAGGCATTGGGAGTAGGAGAGACGCTACTCCATAATAGAATCAACATGTAACAAAGGAGAATCCAAGACTTTTAGTCAGCCCTTATTGCTCTTAGCAACAGATGGCGTAGAGCTGTGCTGTTGCATGTTTTGTGTTTCGGGCAGACTACAATCTGCTCCATCTAAATGACTCAGAGCGTATGATTTCCTTTTATTTGGCCTTTGAAGTCTCCGCATTTGAAAATTTCATCCATCAAAGATTTGAAAACACTGCATCTCTGTAAGTGGTGTAATTGGTCTCTAACCGATGTATCGACACAGGCAACTGCTGAGTGAAATTGCTGACAAACCTTTAGTGACTTTATGAGATAGAAACCTGATGAAGGCAGCAATGTCTGGCCGCTTTACTAGTACAAAACCAACTCCTCCAATATTTCATCCTGCACATGTTGCCTACACATTTCCTTTCTTTCTGACTAAAACAACTTTTAAAATGAAATTGACAGCGCCTACTGCTCCACCTCATCCTCCAACCGCCATCTCAGAGGGAGCTTAAGCATGGCACTTGCATTTCCATATGAGCAACTCTGGACTCCATTCCACATTCCTCTGCCAGAGACTAATCTATAAATCAGTATGCACAATTTCTGATCTGCACATTTCTCACTTTTTTATGGATGTAGTCTGCATTTGTGTCAGTATATATTTCTTGACACTTCCATGGACATATGCAGGCTGAGCATAAGAACGTCCAGTCAGCTACAATATACATGTTTGTTTTCTGCACAATGTCTGCATTTGTGCATTTAAAGGCCATTTTGGTCAGTCTTATATGGTGCATAGTCAAAACTGATGATCAGTACCACTCTCATATTTGTCTGTTGCCCTCAAAAGAGACTTGAGGAAGTTATTAATCAGTTATGTGTTACAAACTTAATTTGGTGTTAATGAGTTAATTAGAGATTTAAATGTGCTCAATGGTGGATTCTTGTTACGGTTGGTAACAGGTTTGTGACCGACAGTAACCGTTTCGCTCTTATTTCCAGTATTTTGTGCAATGCTTTGCTGCTGGCTGTGTTAGACAGAGATGAGGGAATCATTCTTCCCATTTCAGTCTACCAGAAAACAAATAAGCTTATCTCCTAAAATGTTGTAAATAATGAAATTGCCATACATTTCATATCGTTACAATGTTTTACACACAAGGACATTTAAGGTTTCATTTACTTCCAGTATACAGTCTCTGAAAGCCGGTGTTAATTTATTAACATATAAATACTGTTAGGGTGACATTTCAGAAAGCCTTTATTTAGTGTCCTTGTCATTGATCAAAATATTATATTAATAACTTTTTTTAAGTGAATTTATTTCCTCTTTATCTTCCAGATGACATTGGAGGTCCCTATCCAGAGCAGTTTGATGATGTAATGGATTTTATCGAGGCCACTATTGGCAGACTCCGGAGATCATCAGAGCCCAATGGGGGCTCCAGGGGCCGGAGAGAGCAGAGACAGAGGGGAGCAGCAAACACAGAAGGCACGAGAGGTGAGGGAAAAGGACATGGCGACAGGAGGCGGGGACGAGGGCGAGGTGGAAGTCGAGGCAGTAAAGGAGGCCGAGGCGAGAAGGGGCGGGAGAGGATATCGGTTCAGAGTCGAGGCTGCTTGCTAAAGGAGGTCCATCTCAATGTGACAGACTTGGGACTTGGGTACCAGACTAAAGAGGAGCTGATATTTCGGTACTGCAGTGGCCCCTGTGTGGAGGCGGAGACCAACTATGACAAGATATTGAACAACCTCACACACAACAAGAAGCTGGACAAGGATACACCTTCACGCACCTGCTGTCGACCAGTTGCTTTTGATGATGACTTATCTTTCTTGGACGACAATGTAGTGTATCACACATTAAAGAAGCATTCTGCTAGGAAGTGTGGCTGTGTATGAGGAAGTCACATGGATGTGACAGAATGACACACATGTCCAGCATCAGTGAACTAAGGATACAAGCTGGTGCTGCAAAGAGCTTGATCACTGTTGGAATTGTCAAGTCAAAAATGGGAGAATGTGGAGGTTACTTCTGTGAACTGAAAGGCATTGGGACAGCTGTTAATACAAGCAAACTGCACATTGAACAGTTGACAGTCCTCACTTGGTGACCATTTGTGGTTTAAGTCACTTACAGAAAAGCATCACATGGGCACCAGTTTGCAGGAGAATCAAGACTGTTACATTTTACTTTCTAAGGGTTTTGTCTAAAAAGGTGAAAGTGAAGAAAAACGTCTGGAACAATTCATTTTCCCAGGAACATCACTTTTTCCATAGCTGGCACCGATGACTCCACACAGACAAGGAGATTTGAGGAGTAAATTCAGCTGCAGCCTAAATCACTTCCACTGCAGTGTCTGGAAGTTGACATTTACATTCAGAGCCAAGAGGTGATAACTACCACACCGGGTCTCAGCAAAGACTTTCTGGTGCAAGACATCTACATAAAATATTGAGAGTATATATATACATATATATATATACATACATGTGTGTGTAAGAGGTATATTTATTGAGATGGAATTAACTTATTCTTATTTATTTCTATCCACTTTTTGAAAGACATTGTCATTTTTCTTATTTATTTGAAAGCTTTGTTCATCCTGGACGGTGCCAAAGTGCAGCATTATTTGTCATGCAAAATTCTACAAGGTGATGCAGAACTGCTAAACCGTCAGCCACACACCCTAATAATGCTTCTCTGCTTCAATTAGATTCCAGGGTTCCTCAAGTTAAGAATTAAAAGTAAAAATAAAATCATCTTATATATAACTTTAATGCGGGGTAGAAAGAGACACAGAGAAGGGACCAATAGATAATATAGGATTGAAGTGATCTCTTGTTTGGTTGAAGTTTGAGGGACAGCAGGGGTCGTTTTTGTCTTTTTCTTTGTTTGTTTCTTGACAGTTCACCTCATTTCTACTAATGTGACCACAATATGACAGGTGAGGACTTCAGGTGTTGTTCTCTCCCCACAGCACCTGCATAAAGACTCTTAATTCTTCTGTCACTTCACAATACAGTATGTTTACAAAGAGGTAAATAAGTCTTTGCTCATCTTAGTTTATCTTTAAAGCAGTTTTCCAATTAACAATCCAGAATAGATTTAATGTCACTCCAAACCAGAGCCATCACATATTTAATTTGAAATCTAAAGTCAACGGTAGAGTAATCATCTCTGTCGGTCTGCAGGTGCCTTTCAGAATCCATCCTTTAAGCCACAGAAGCTGCTAGAATGCCTGCCTATCAGCGTACGTTACCCGAAACTTCACTCTGGCTTTACACCAAGTCTGAGCAAAGGCTTTGCAGCGGTTATGGCAGCAATAGGCTTTAAAGTTCCTGACTGTCTGTATTTCTATCTCTGCTCTGACAGACAGTTCTTACTCAGTGAAAGGGGATTTGAAAGTGATCCTTTTAACATGAGTCTTAACCAAATATCGCCACTGGCAAAAACATTTTGGTGAAGGCAGTTTAAGGAAGATCTTGCTACTATAGCAGCTGTCATCACAAAACGGATGAAAAAAAATCTCTAGAGTAGATGTTTCATCAAAAATGTGTTTGGGAATTACTGCTGGAAAAGCGTGTGCAGGCTCAGCATGCGTCCAACATGTATTAACCTGTATGGCAAAATTGATTCCCAAGCTATACCATTAAAACGGGAGGCTCCTAAAATACAAGTAGCCGTGCCCGTCAAGACCCATTGAAGGAATAATTTAAGTGGAACAAAGAGAGGCGTTGGGTAGGTCTTGATGTTAGCATGGATTAGGGACCAACGTATCTGTGCCCACCCAGCGGCAAGCCAGCCAGCTTTACTGTGTAATCCCCCAGCACACACAACAAATCCACTGCATCAAGCTGAATTTAGGCCAAACACTACAGAGAGAGGAGAAAACTCTCGCTTCTATCACAGCATACCTCATCAGTTGGATCATCTTCCCCTTTAACAACTGATTTGTGCATAAGCCTTTCCAGATGAGACTGTGCAGTTGGGAGACTTCCCAAAAGCCTCAGAGCACCTCGCTACGCGTTAATACATACATTTAAGTGTGTAAACTACGACCACTAGCCCTCTAAACTTCAAGACTGTTTGCTCCGCTGCTCTTTAGTGATTAGCCCACGTTTGATGGTAAAGAAGCAAACTGTAAGATGCAAAGGAGTCCTCAGCATTAATATTAATGGACTGCGTATTTGTTTTCACTCCTTGTTGTCACATCTTTGTGAAAGAGAACCTTCATGTTGTCTCACCTGTTTTGTGTTACAGAACCAAAGCTCTTGGCAAACTTTATTTTTGTACAATATTCATTTTATAACTTTTTACAGAATTAAACTTGTTTCTATTAAATAAGCATGTCTCCTGGTATTCTGCCACATACAATAATCCACTGGTGCCAGATGGTGCTAATTTGGCTGGATTATGTTTACACACGCATAATGTAAAATTGAGGATGAAACTTCGGGTTAGATGGGAGAATGGTGGGGTTGATTTGAGAGATGGCCTCTACAGTGTGGCGTCCCCTCCTGTTCTGCATTCCTGAACGCCAGCCCAAGGTCGTACAGTAAACAAATGCTTGCAGTAAAGTACCACGGAGCCGTAAATCAGGGCGCTCAAGAATGTTTCCACTGCGTGAAGAAGATATGTAAATGCTGATGAGAAAATGGTAGAGGTACAGGATCCGGGTCATTAAGCAGGGATTTAAGGGTGTATAGAATGTATAGCTAAGGTAGAGTTTGGGTAAAGTCCATCTTGACTGGCAGTTTTTGGAATAGTAAGTTTTAAGTTTTCATTTACAAGTGTTTCAGGCCTCAGAAAACTGAAAATCACAATGTCCAGTTTCATTTTTCCTGTGCTGATGTTTCACATCTATCATTGTTTTACCCCTTCCATTTTTCTTCTACGGGTATTTCTTTGTCTCAGAAGCAGGATATTTGCCAGGGCACTGATTCAATTGATATTCAGTATTCTGCTTGTAATTTAGCTTAGTTAGGGGCTGTTTGCGAAAACACCAGCTAAATCAATACGGGTTTTGCAAACTCTGTCCTTACATAATTTAAGGCCAGGTAACACAATGTTCACAGAGCACCTAAAATCCATCATTTCCAAAGTGTCATGAAACGTGTTAAAAATGTCTTGTTAAAAAAGTGGTTTGACTGAAAAATGAAGCGCACTTACATTAGCGTGTTGTTGTAGGCAGAGGTTGCCTTCTAGGGAAACGTACAAGGAACACAGACACGGGTTTTATTAGATCAGCATGTTGCGGTCGTCTCTGTCAGTTAAAATATGTAGACATTGTTCAGGTCATTCAAGGGATTCAAAGAGAAAATTAAGACATGGCTCTACTCGTTTATAGGCGTGTTACGCACTACTGTCATTTCTAGATTGTTTATTTTTGCAAAGACTATTCAACAAACATACGCTGTATGTTTGAAGCCACACCTGATATTAATCTTACAAATGTAGACATAAAAGCAATTGAATACCTCAGAAATATGATGTGATACTGGAGTTTGCTGAAGGAATTATAATTGCTGGATGTATTTTTGAAATGCTAAACAAAACCTTAATTCATCAGAATCGAATTATTGAATAATTTTATCATAACTGGGCTGAAATACACTGCAAATACTTCATTTAAAGCAGTGTTGACTGTTTATATCTTCAGGTTTAAGTTAGTGAGTCACAAAAAAGGAATTTCACAGAAAAAAAATCTTTTGATTTTTAAAAAACAGATGTCACTCCACACTTCACTTAGGATATTTCAAATGTCAATTTGACAAAAGAATATATATTCTTTTATTTTTCTAAGTTAAATTCAGTATGTAAAAAATCTACATTAAGGTTTAAATGTCACATCCTACAAAATTCTACAGCTTTAAAACATAAAATACCAAATTCTTCCAGTCACTGATGAGTTACAATAAGAGGAACATTAACCTGTATATAATTATATTACGCTTGCACAGTGAGATGGCCTGCACATTTATGTGCTTCCCTTTAAAGAGAAACATGCACATAAATACACAGACACTAACCGAAGGGGAAGGAAAAGGTCTGTACAGCTTTAATCGATGGTCCTATGCAGAGGTTATGACAATACATCGGTGTTCTGGGGTTGATCTTGAGGCCTTGTGGTTAAGCTGCTGTATATTCAACCACAAGCCCACCCTCAGATCTTGCGTTTCTTCCACTCTGGTTCCTTGTCAGACTCATCTTCCTCTGAGTCCTCTGCAAACACCGGCTCTGGCTGGGTCCTAAAAGCATTCACACAGGCAAGTAATGATTTAAGTTTTCTTAGAGAACTTCAAAGCAATTCAAAAAACTGCAAGAAGAGGAAAATAATCAGATGACAGGTTTTTAAGAAATTAGATTACTTCTTCATTATAGGCAAACTTAGGCTAAGGGAAGTTCAGACTGCAGACCCAGACCCAATTTAGACCTGCTTTTTTCAGCCAGGAAAGGCAGGCTAACAGTGATAAGAACTACCTGAGAAAGAGGCCTGCAACCACTGGTGTACATCATCTAATCTACTACAATGCACAGTTTGTTTGCAGTACTGTATCTGAAACAGACTGATTTATCTCACAGCTTTGTTCCATGCTTACATAGCTGTCTGAGTCTGATAGTCATCTGAAGCTGTCCATTACTCTCCTTTTAGCAGTCTGAAGTGTATAGCAGTAAAACTGTACAGCTCTTTGAACATTTACATGTCACAGCTGTAAATCCAAATACCATCACAATACTGTAAGTACAGTAGCTTTCAAGACTCAGCTTACACTTACTAAGTGAGGAAGAAAGCACAGTGTGTGAATGGTTTACAGTTTAACAAATTAGAGTACAAGGGGTTTCTTACTGTTTGTACGCAGGGGCAACCCAGTAAGGGTTCTCTGAAGCCTCGGCTGCATGACGTAGGATGGCCTCTCGTGCGTTGCTGTCATCTGTTTTATCTAAAGCAATGTTCTTTACGATGAATGAAGACAGAGTGCCACCATGAGCTGCTACTCTGCCTCCACGACCTGCCAAAACACATTTGGACCTGGTTATATGTGGTTCAATCTTAAGTACCAAAAAAAACTAATTTCTCAATTTGGCTTCCCCAGTGGCAGTATCACACCGGCAGATCGAAATTGCAGGTTATTGTACCTCTTAAAAACCTTATACCATGAAAGAAATTAATAACTTGACGACTTAATCATACATATGCTTTCCACCATATGTGCCGTTTTCACCAGATGATCTATCTAGTTAAGCTAGTGGCTTATAGATCAGCACCGTTCTGAAATCCAGGATTTTCTCTTTGATGTTTGCTAATTGATTTTCCTAAAGCTTTCAGGAATCCCCATAACTTTTAATACAAATGCAGTCAAAATTTTAGTATTTTTCAATCGTCAGTGAAAATCTTATGTGACCAGTTTTCAATTATGTGACATTTATTAGGTTACACACAACAACCCACAGGAAATGAGGCCAAATGTGGTCCTTGCCGAACTTTTGTGGTAACTTTGATTACATGGTCAGGAAAGCACAAATGCAGACACTAATATATTTAAATGTATTCCATTACATTGCATGACCCTGTATTACATGTACGTATACTCTTTATCACAATTATGCAAGCACTACTTTCAACGATACGTGGTTTTCATAACTTGCTAGCAGATGATTACATAATGACTATTGTTAGATTGTGTTTTGTGCAGTTAATTTAATTCTTGCTGCAGAAAGTGGTTCAAAAAACAAAAACTTGTCTGCTCTTAATAAAGCTTCTGGGGGGAAAAAACTTTCTGCTTTACAGATAGGAAATTATTGCGGTTGTCTTAAAAGAACAAGGATATATACACACACATATATACACACATATAAACATAAACACACATGCAATCCCATAGTCAAACACAGAGGGGTTTCCTGCTGTAGTTGGCCAACAGGGTTGTTTGGGGATTCAAATGCACCTCTTTCCATTGCTTGTAAGCAGTCAGCCAACCACCAAACTTTACCTTACACTTATGCAAAGTCATGTCACACAAAGGATAAACAATATAAAGACAGCCTGTCGTCTGAAAGCCAGTGACCTGCTATCAAGCAGTCAAACTTATTTTCATGAAAAAGGACTTACATCTAAATTTGCAGACTGTTCAATTTGTTTTTCTTTCTCTCAACTCTGTGACTCTACATGTAGCTCTTTTTGAATGCAAATCCTTTCTGGCTTATGGAGGCTATGTCGATTGTTAGGTAGCTTTAAATTTGTAAAAATGTATTATTGTTATTATTACTGCGTAAACTGTCTCATCATGTACATTTTATAAAGTATTTAAACATGTCCAAATGTGTGCTTTACTGTGAAACCCCTATACTGTTGTATCTGCAGTAGTGAACAGTAATGAAGAACTAAGTGATAAGACAGTGAAAGTCAAAATTAAAACAACTGAACACAGCAGCAATTAGCCAGCTGGAATACAATACAATTGGAAATGCTCGGTGGCTTATTGAAAGAAATTGTATCCATAATCATGCTAAGGTATGGCCTTTTTTTCAGTGTCTATTAAAATAAAAATATAAACTAGCAAAGGTGCCAAGGAAAGTTCAGTGGTTCACAATGCATTATTATGTCCAAGCAGTTAAGAAATATGAGGCAACAGCCGGCTATAATGAAGCACTGAGAGGCCAAGTGGGAGCAGTGCTGTTATAGCTCTTAACTTCAGCGGGATTGCATAATACCAAACACTTCAACAACTGTGGATTTGAACAACTGCCTCAAAAAGAATTGTGTATTCGAGTTACAAACATGACTAATGACTCACTTCACAAACAATTGTAGCCATACCTCATTACTTTACTCATCTTTAAACACAGCATTAGAATTATAGAGTTGTTTTGCTCTATAGTGGTGTTTGCTCTATCTTGTCTCCCTGGCAGAGTGAATGCTTCAATACTAAATATAAATCATGCTTTTCATTGTTTTTGGTTAAAGTAATTTAAAAAAAAAAGCATATGCACACCTGGTCCAGAAACAGGAGGCTCTGGTTTGTGGGATTTCTTAGGGTCAAGTCTGTCCTTCTCCAGCTGTTTGCGTGTACTCCTCTGTCGGGCCTCTCTGAACATGGGTAAGGCATGAGCTGAAGACACAAAGGGTAAACACGGGTAATTAAGGTGCTTAGGTAACTCAAATGGCAAGATCACATAACACTTTTACGCAAACGTGCAGACAAGGCATCTGGCAACATGTTCGTGTTTGCAGCGTATGTAAATTATTCTCTGAATGTTTTCAGACAGTTTTCAAAAAGTACAGAACACACAGCATCACCTACTATTACTACTACACCTTGCAAAAGATGCGCTGCACATACATGAAAATACAAACACCTGTTGACCTCTGGCAGCATCTCTCCCATTGTGTACTTTTTCTGCCATAGTGCACACCAACATATTCATTATATCCCCTATGTTTAGATTCAGACAATCACTCAGCCACTCTTCACACTTTTGTGAACACTATCACAATAAAGGCCCCCAGCACTTAAATCCATGAGTGCGTTAGTGAATGTGTGCATGAGTAAGTGTAAATGAGTGCCCTTAAAGGCTTGTGAGCTTTTGTGGTTGTGTAAAGTGAGTGTGTGCTCTGCTCTTGTCCTTGGCGGTTACAAAAAGACACTTTAGTAAAGGGTTAGATAAAGTGATTTTCCATTCAGGAGCCCTGTCACTGTTCAGTATAAATTCTTCTCCTCCACGCTACATTAAGCAAAAAGGTTACTGTTAACAGATTCCCCTCGCTTTTCTCAATGGGCCATCACTTGCTTCCTGTCCCCTCTAATTTTCCAGTGCCAGGGCATCAAGTGCGTCACTCACCACTCGTGATAGTCAAATGCCTGCCTACTTCACACCCTGTTGGCATGGCAATGAAATCACATGGAGCACCTGAAAAGGTTGCAGAAGCCCAAACAATAAATGGAGTCTGAATTAGGTCTTAGCAGCCAATCAGGGACTACACCTTGGCAGTTGTCCTGTTTCTCTGGCAAATGAGTGTGAGGCATGCACAAAAGAAATGACAGCCTCGTGTATAGATGATATGAAAGGATGACCAGGAGGTGGAGGGGGGGGGGTAGTTTGTGTATGTGGTGTGGGCCAACAGGAGATCACGCCAGCAGACATGGGAGAGGTGGCTGTCCCTAGCGTGATCCGGCATGACTCCGGACCGCGTGGCTGCTGCGTGCCACAGTGCCCTTCGTCTGTCAATCCACTCATCCATCACTACTCTATCAGATAATTGTCATTGAAGACTCATTCCCCACAAAGCCTCAGAAGTGTTACTGAATGTCTGTGTGTGAAAGAAGCCACAGAGGTAAGATGTAAATTAGAGTTAGTGTTTTTGTTGCTTATGTCTGAGAAGTCAACATAAAATATGCTGCATTTGGTATATGGCTGGCATTGTTTTGATGATTGCGTTTCACATGAAGAGCACTACTTAGCATTTGGGTTAGTGGCTCAAGGTGGACTGAACTGATGGAGTGGTTTGTGGAAGACATTTCAAATTACTTTAAATGTGTGTCAGTAATTGTGATTATGTGTATATGTATGTGTCTGTGTGAGTGCAGCCACAGTAGAACCTACGTGTTATGATGTATTCTTGTGTTAGCGTCTCTGCTTGTCTCTCTTTTCGCTTGTTCTTCACTACACACAGCATGGCCCCTCTGGAAAAGAAAACAATGCTATTTCAAGGTATCATATAGAAATGAGTGCTACTGGTATGTCATGAAGATGAACTGAATAAGCAATATATATTCAAACATTTAGGTCATTTAATAGTTAAAACATTTTCAGCTAACTTGTACATTCTCAACATTGGCCATATACATGATGTTGGAACTGCCTTGCTAGTTCAACACGCTGAAAAGAATCAACTATCCTTGCTGTGTTGATTGTCATGAAGGAATATATCATCTGGTGCCATGGCCTGACTTTTTTATGTATGTCTAATAGGCTTAGTTCAACAACAAAATTCTGTAACATGCATTTGGCCACAGAAACAATTCCTGTTTGTAGGATTAATTCATTAGTTTTAGACTTTTCAGGGCCATTGAATATCAATGAAAATAATGCCAGACTTAGCCCTAAAAACCCAACATACCTGTGGCTTTTGATGGGATCATAGTAGACCTTAGCCAGTCCATTCCCAGTTCCCACCATTATCTGGTTAAGCTTTGGGTGCCACAGTAAACGAACAACACTCTGGAACAAACGAACAAACAAACACACACACACCAAAGGAACATGATACAGTTAATATTCTTTGTAAAAGTAAGTGAAGGTGTTGCACGTAAAGAAAGGATGTTATGCTTTGTTTTTCTGCAAACTAAATCTAACAACCATATTTTATTGTCTTAAGTATTGTGACTGTGTGACACAGGTTGGTTGTAGTACAGTAGGGATCAGTCCTAGTGTGCTCCGCTGCTCTAGTTGACTATATTTGGATGTTGGGATGAGGGTTGGATCCCTGTCTGTTTGTGACAGATGGCCCAGTGCCAATAGGCAAATGTGACCACATTTATCCAGAGGTGCTTATATATATATATATATATATATATATATATATATATATATATATATATATATATATATGAGAGAGACAGAGAGAGAGAGACAGAGAGAGAGAGACAGAGAGAGAGCGAGAGAGAGCGAGAGCGAGAGAATACATACACAATATGATGAAGACCCTCAGTTCAGGGTGTGATATGAGAGCTACACTGCAGAGCTAGACCCTCACGATCACATTTAGGCATCTGGTATGGTTGTGTATATCATGTAGTTGTACAGTATTTTTGAGAAACCAATCTGGGGGGCAGGGGGCAGTAGGATAGGGGGTGGGTAAGACTACAACAGGGATGTCTAGAATCTGTTATGGTGAAAGCTGCTTAACACCCAGCTGTTCAGCTTTCAACCGGGATACCAAGGAAAGAAGTCTCAATCACAAAACGGCAGGATATTACACAGAAAAATACACAAGAAGAAAGACATAAGTACAGAAAAGTACTTGTGCTTATGCTTGCATCCCTTCTTGGGTTTTTACTTACAATATTATCAAAACTATAAAATAGAACAGTTTCTATTCAGTTCTGTTTTAAATTAAATTGCTTACAGTAACAAATTGTTCATGTTCCAACTTTTTCAATCAAGTGTACAACAAAATAAGGACTTTGTGCATTTAGTGATTTAATTATGGTTTAGAACTTACAAACATTTTACAGGAATATACATATATTTTACACCATCAGGCTAGCAGCTCAGTGGTTGTTGCTCATCGGACAGATGAGAGTTAATCTGCTCAACCAGATCATAAGCAGTCTGCAATTGATAGAAACATCTGGAAAATGCTTAATGCAAGTGCTCAATACAAGTCTTGCATAGTTTACCATTATTATATTGGCAGATGTTAACATTTAAAAAGGATTCAAAACACATAACTTAATAAATGTACACAAATGTAAATACATTTGCGGTGTATATTTGTGTTATATGTGCAAAAATTAACAAATACATCGGCTTCAGAAAGTATACCGACTCCTCTACTTTTTGCACTATTATTGTGTACATTCCCTAATTTGGTCATTCCTTTATCCTTGCTTGAGCAGGATATTGTTCCGGCTCTACATCTTGAAGGCCTTGTTTTTAATTTGTTTCCCCCATATTGATTAAAATCCAAATACTTAACTGTCATTTACAAAAGTATTCCAGTTATTAGCTTTTGCACTTCAATTTGAGGTCAGGTGAATGTTGTTGACATGAATTAATCTTGATATATGTGAAGAGCGCACTGCATGTCAGGACAAAAAAATACACCGTCAAGTCCATGGAATACTCTATAGATGCCCATAAAGAAGGATGAAAATTGTGGCAAGGCATAGATCAGGGAACATACTAGAGCAACAGGTAAGAAGGATTTTGCTCAAGGAGGTGACCAAGAATTCCCCAGTTGGTTGATAACAGAGCTTCAGAAGTCCTATGCACAGATGTAAGAACCTGCTGGAAGCATGGCCATCTTAGCAGCTCCTCATTAACCAGGCCTTTATGGTAGAGCAGCTAGACAGCAGACTCTATGAGTAAAATTCAGATAACAGCCCACTCAGAATTTGCCAAATTTCATTTAGTGGACTGGGAGCACGAAGAAAAAAAAATATCTCCTGGTCTAATGAAACAAGGCTGAAGCTCTCTGAGCAGAACTCCAAGCACTCCTCATCACCTGATGACGGACACTAACTCTGAGACAGTTCTTATGACAAAGCACGATGGTAAGTGGTCTAGCCCATGAACAGAGTGAAGGTCATGGAACATGAGTTCTATGGAGAGAACTGAATATGGCACTTCAGACACACCCAATCTAATCTAATGGAGTTTGAGATAAATGGTTATGAAGAACTGGATAAACTGCTCAAATTGAGGTGTAAAAACAGTTTTATTTTGTAAATTATGAAACTCTTGTAAAGCATGAGGTGTAGAATGATAGTAGTTTGAAGTTAAGTGTGCAACAAAGTGAAGCACCTGTCTGAATTGTAAAATTTCAGGAATATGCTTTTTGCTTAGAGGATTCAATACTTACAACAACATGTTTAAACCTATATATACCATGACCAAATTAAGGCTACTTACTGTGGATGTACTTCAGGGGAAAAATGTATTATTTAAGGGGAGGCTGAGATGACAGAAAGTTTGTTAAATTACTCACAGCACAATACAGAATGGCCCAAATCAGGCAGGAAATCCAAAATAAAAGTGACTACATAGCCAGGTCACTGCAGTTCAGTCACATTCAGAAAACTTCCTGCTCAGACCCTGGCGAATCATTCTGTTACCAGTGGAACAACTCTAACAGAAAGAGTAGAAAACCATAATACAGCTCAGTTCAATGGGGCCCACCCCAGCTGGATCCACTGAGATATCTGCAGCCAAGCACAGCTCAGTCCAGTCCAACACAAAGACTGCTTTCCAGTTATTCAGAGCAGCATGTTTATACTCTAGGAACCCCTGTTTACGCTTCATGTCCACAAAATTACATCACAACATGAAGGAGGAAACTTTAATCAGTCGGTTCTTCAGTAGCAGCTTTCTACGTCCCATCAGATTAAAATGCCAAAGACTCATTAAGGCTAAATGAGACAACAACCACTTGCCAAATATGTATGCTTATTGTGAAATAGTAAGCAAAAATAGAACATGCGTGTGTCTCATTTAGTCGCTGGTGAGTGGACTGCTTCTCACAGAGTGAGCTACACAGGCCAGCTAAATGCAGTAAGGGAAAGTAGACTGTTAGTCTTAGCACCTCGGCTACACACACAGCGGGCACATGTCCGAGAAGTCTGTAATTAGCATGAGCTACCTCTCTGGAACAACTGGCTTTAACATCTTGCGGGTTTTACTTGGTAAGACACACAAGCCAGAACTGAGTAAAGGCCTCCCTTCTCTTTCAAGCTTGGCTACTCTTATTGAGGATGAAAGACTGACCATTCTTTTAAAAGGCCTCCTTAAAGAGCAGTACAGGAAGCAGCATACTATTCAGGAACCATCAAGCATGAGATGGTTGATATAGCATGGACAAACAGCAACTAGTGAGGGAGGCCCTAAAGCAGCTCTCATCTGCAATCATTCCTGGCCATGTAAAGGAACATCAAAAATTGTATAGGCTAAGTACTCAATGTCCATTCACTCAAACATCTGAAAACTTTGACTTGAGAGTCAAATTGGATTTCAGACTAAAAAACGTTTAAGTAATTATTTCAAGCATATCTTATTAGAAATGCTCCAATTCTCCCTCCAATACTGTATACATATACCATTGCTCATGCTTGGATGAATGTAATGTAATGTATAGTTATACTGTCCTAGAATGCTTATTAATGAGTGTTTTTATGATTTGATTCATGATAACAATTGAGTAATTATAAAATGTGGTAATGTGTTGCATCTAGCCATTTCATGGACCCTTTAGTAAGCTAGTGAGTGGGATACCGATCTGGTTTCAGTTTTTCCCCCTAATCATTTACTTTATTCTGTGAAAAGTCACCACAGCAAAAATCCACACGGTGGTTTTCTCCATATGGAATTCAGCCAAAAGCTCAGTGCTCTGAAAGTCAGCAGAGTCTCACCTGATTCCTGCCCGTTTTGATAAACTAAGGTAAGCTTTAGAGTGTCTGAAGTATTTACCAAACGGGCCTAAAACAGCCTCTGCTCCCAAGCGCACCCAAAATCCAGGTCTGGGGTTATGTAGACTGTTTAGTTAGAAATGATTGGTGGCCCTTCCTTTCACTTGCCTGCCTGGTACACCACTTTATAAAGACTGCACTTAAATTCTTGGGCCATCTGAGAAGGAGACGGCTGATGTAAACATAGTAAATAGCACATTCATCAGGTTCACGGAGTGCGTGTCAAGAAGAAATAACTGATGTGCTGCAAAAACTACATTTTAGCTGCGGCCAGTTCCTTTCGGGGTGAAGCTATTGATAGAATTGGTGTGGGTGATCTAATTATATTTAGATTGTTAGACATATGGTCAGTGGCTGGAGAGAAGGGCTGGATACAAACAAACAATTTGATGAAAATGTTATCTATCAAATGTACACATAAAATAAAATGCTTTAAAAAAGCAGGGATGTAAGTGCCTAAAAATAGCTGCCTCTCTAAAACTTTATGGTTTCATTTATCAATTTAATGTTACTAAAAGCCAAAAGCAAAAAAAATAAATAAATAATAATATGTCTAGTCTAAATTTTGCAATATTAGAGTAATAACAATTACCATTAAAAGGTCCCTAGAAAACTGCATTTTCCGTTTATAGCCCAAGCACCATCCATGAGCCAACCCAACACATGTCCACTCATAAACTGTAGCTTTTATGGATACAAAAGCATTTAAAGAAGTTATATCACAGCATGAAATTGCTCGAATATGTGAATGATTTCAAAGTCTATTTCCACTAAATTGGACTAAATTGGTTGAAGTCCTTTATTAAGGAAAAAATGCATAATTAAACTATTTTAATACTTACCATAAACATTTTGAGAGTGGTAGAATTGACACAAATAAAACCTTTGCCAAGGCCATTGGCAGCCTGTTCCTGTCTTTAGACCGCTTTGTTTTTCATGGCACTGTTTTGGATTTTGTAGGAAATCAGCTGGATTTCTGTTTAGCACTTAGAGCGAGCAGAGAGGAAAAGGTTTTACTGTGCTTTCAGTGAAACTGAGCTAAAACTTTTTAAAGTTTCTGACAATAGCAGATGCTAGAACAAGTAAAAGGCCAATGAAAAATATGAATAAATCACTTCTCTAAAGTCAAAGTGAAGGAAACATGTACAAGAGAGGAGGAGGATTGTTAAAACTCTTTGACTCAAAAAAAGTGTCCTAGGGCTCCTATATTGTATGCAAAGTAAATAATGCCACCTATAACACCTACGAGTGACCACATTAACACCAAACAAAAATTACGTATACTTAGAAAAGAACATACGCTTTACCTATGTACGTTTTGTGAATTGTCAGCTTGCATCTACCCCTGACCTTAGCCCTATAGCCATCTAAAGAGGAGAGGATAAACACAGAAGTGCTGTTGTTCAAACAAAAGCATCTCTAGAAAATGTAGTTATATTTCAAGAAACACTTGCACACTTGCAACAGTGTAAGACCTTTGTGTGAAACAGAGGTTGTTGTCTCTGATAAATAACATACTAAATGTGAAGTGAAATTCAGGTCAGATTTAGAAAAATGGCAAATAAATAAACATCTAGATGTACAACATTTATGATAAATTTAAATTGTTCTTAAAATCGGTTCCCAAAACACAGCTCCCTTCCTCTCAGTGCATCTGTTTAGTGGAGTGTACACTCAGTGTGGATGCTGTGCCAAGGTTTGCAAGCTAAGAGCAGCTGGCTGGCAAGAGGATGTGCGCATACACACACACACACACACGCCCCCCCCCCCCCCCCCTTAACTCTTAAACATGTTCATGCAATGGCCCATGTAAAGTATGATGCTTAAGCCAGGGAGGAAGCTTCTGTAGCTGCCAAGTTAGAAACACACAGTCTTAAATACATTCAACAGAGGATGATGTATGAGAACCAACAAGAAACAACAAAAGCTTTCAGTTTTTCTGCTAAAGACAGTAGGTCTGCCCGTTATTTTAGCACCTATGGCTAGTTGCCCTCAGTAAATGGATTTCTGGGAAGGCTACATATTACCATTGTGTGCATACAAAGACAAATGCTGATTGTATCTATAAATAATTTAATTTCAAATATAACCCAAAGACAGTGAATTTAAAAGTTGTTGTGCCAGAGGTTTGTGGAAATTACTTGCAGTGAGGAAAGGTAACATTACTACTAGCTTGAGTTTCCTCTGTCTCGACTACTCTTCCTAACAAGTGTCATCCTGGTTTAAGATGGAGAAGATACTGTATGTAAATTTGGCCTTTTAAGGATTATAGCATAGACTAGGCTTTCATAGACTTTCTGTCCATACCTGACCCAAGCCTGAGGGTGCGGTGACCCAAACTGACCCAAGCCGGACAATCACATTCCATTTCATGTCCAAATCTGACTTGAGCCCAATGCAGATAAATTTGTGTGGTGTTTTTTCTACTACAAGCACACAAGGAGAAGCAACCTGACCATTAAAGATAATTTTAGTGTTTAATAGCAATTTAAATTAATATGAAAGAGAAACATAGATTCATGTAGTCTGTTTTATAGTTTTAAATAATTACGATTGTGTCTATTTATCCTAACCCACATGACTGAACACAAACGACATTTCTAAATTTGTGTCCGAATCTGAACCAAACCCTCGGGTGCTGACAGGCTTTGTTCGGGCTACATTCTAGTTAGGGTATGATGAAATAAGAATATCTAGGAAGCACTTTGATATTTAATTTCAACAATAAAAAAACTAACTAACTTATCATATGAGTAAAGTGATTCACTCAATCCTACTTACATTTTAGTTGAGTTTTGTAGACTTATTATTTTATAACTATAAATTACAGAAGCAGCTGGCTGTCTGGCAGGATTTATGTGGTGTATAAAACCACAGATTTGTTGTTATAAATGACCAGATACCATCTGAAAAAAAAAATAAGCTGAAGTTCTAATCAATTGGAATAATTCTGTGGCAGCTTAAAACGAAAGTTAATTAATTCTCCATATTAGGTCAGTCAAGTTTCTACAGCTGTCAAAATGTGATGCAGTGTTTTTAAACAGTTTCAATTATATAAAATATGTTGAGGTTGCAGTTTTTTGGAGGCCAGATTACTTACATGGACAAAAAAATTACATCCACATTGTTTTCACTGTGTTTTCATTATGTTTCATTGTGCATTCATTATGGTTCTTTTCCACTGTGCATTATTTTGTGTCATTTTGGTTTTTAACCAACATATCAGATATCCAGCTGAAAAACATCTGGTAATGAGAGTATTTGTGGTTGTGGAGAATAACGAAGAACCTACTGCATTGGTGACTTCTATTTCATAGACCCTCTGAAAGGAAGCACGGTCAAAGAAAACTAGCTTTCCATTTCCCTCGTCTTTCTTCACTGAAGTTCCCGTTACGAGAAGCTTGTCATCTGGGCTGAAACAGCAGTCAGTCCTGATAGGGCGAAGACCACAGAAACAGCATCAGTTTATAATCCATGTATGATAAACTTGCAACAACAACAGCAAACTGGAAGTTCATAATTTAAAAAGTCTCACATGGCAAAGTAGTTGGTCAATCCCATAGCAACATTCACAGGCTTCCTGAAGTTGCGTATATCCCATGTCTTCAGTGTGTCATCACCTAGAAAAGATTAGATGGGGACACATGTAAAATTTAAATTGTGATTGTAACTCTAGAGAAAGTTGCCAAATTGGAACATGTGTGTCCTACAATTTTTATTTTCTTACCACCACGTGAAGCAAGAGTCACACCATCATAGGAAAAAGAGAGGCAGGAGGTGTCTGTTCCTGGAGTATGTGCTTGCTGACAGCGGAACTTTGTATGAACCTGGGAAAAATAAAAGAAACCACATACATTTAAACAAGGTCTTACATAGGTTATGTAGTGATGTGTAACAACTGACATTTTAGACTAAGGACTGGTGCTAATGTGCGTTAAGATTAAGATATTAGATCTTAATCCCCATGATGATCATGATGGCAGGAAATGACTAGCATTTGTGTCTAATAATAGACTTGAATGACAAAAATACAAATACTTGAGCGAATATAGAATCGGGTATGTTGTTGACATGTATCACTATTACAAGGACACAAAAAACTAACTAGACTAGTCTGATCATTAAATACAGAACACAATTTTAAATTGTGTGCTCCTGGCTAACTGAGTAGTTTGCATAAACATATCAAGGTCACAACTGATCATCTATATTAGAAAAATCCTGTGGTACTTCAGGGTGAAACTAATGCTTCACTTTAGTAGCAAATGTTTCAGCCTGTCACTCCAGTAAAAAAAAGACCTTTTCATTTGGTGTCTTCAGTTTCCATTTCTGCCTTGAAGACCATATTATATATTTAACTTTGAAGCATATTAAATCTTATAAAATACCAGCAACTTATTACACCTTACCCACCACGCTTTTTACGTGAGCTACAGATCTCAGAGATTTACCTTGGCAAGCTTAGGTGCCATCATTGTATTTAGATTTTTCCTTCGGTTCTGCCTGAAATAGAATTACACTATTCCTTCTGCCTATGGTTTGCCAGCCAGTAACGCACAACAGACACCCTTCTGACTGTAGCCCTAGGGTAATACTGCCCTTTTGATTCTTTCTTATTATAAACTATTAAAAAGAAAAAAAAACTATAAGTGTTATGCCACAAGTCTCTGTTACATGAGAAAAAAAAAAAAACATCATCAACCACCAGGGCCCAAAAAGAGTGTGTGTGTGTGTTTATTATTGAGGTCATTGTGGTCCCCTCTATTTAAATTAATGATAAGGTCAAAACATTAGAACCCCCTCTTGATGTAATGCACTCCAGTATGACTCCACCACCCACTATGGGCTCAATAATAAATAATAAAAACACAGTGGAATTATCACCTTTCTGACAGTTCTGACTTAAAAACTTTCAGCTAGTAAAAAGAGAATTCATGGCAGAGCTGCTGAATTAGATCGCATCATATTGTACTTGAATTAGATCGCATCATATTGTACTGGGGTCCCTAAGTGGCCAGCGAGTGTATGTTCTTTTGTAAAATGGTTCACAAGGAAGTAAAGAACTAGCACATTTATCTTCTCAGTAAAAAGAAAAAAAAAATGGGAATTAACTTTATAAAAATCGGGTTACTAATCATTGGCAGTACTATGCCTATGAACGTGGTACAATGTCTTGTGTGGCTTTATCTGAACAGAGCCCTAATGTCATCAGTGTTATCTTGGCTCGGGCTTACCAATTTCTAACAGAAAGATTGTGTTAACAACCTGGAGTGGAATTTTAAAGACGTGAGTCTTTACCAAGGTGGGATTGTCCATTAACTGACATATGACCTGCATTAGGGGACGTGTGAGATCTGGTGCTTTAGGATTAGGGTATCTCAGTCTCTACAACATTTATTTTTGTTGTCACTCACATTTCCCAGTGAAGAAAAACGTATGTAGTTGCAGTAGCATGAGGTCATTCCTGTTTTTTACTTCAAACCATGAGTTGATTACTTAGAAAATAATTTGCAACAATTTGGATGATCATGCCCCGAGTTCCACTTTTTAAGGCATATCTTTCTTGCTTATCTTTGTCTTAAATCATGGCAAACTAGATATCATTCAATAACAGGACAGTTAAAGATGCCACCATGGGCTGAAAAGATAAACTAATATATATTAAAGCAACCGATTTATAAAATAATTTGTTGTACATTTAAACTTACCTGCACAAAGGCATACAATGGCAAAAGAGAGGTAGTCAGCACACTGAATATAACAACTTCAGTCAATGTTTTCACCATGAGGGTCTTCATCAGGCAAATCGTGTATAATTCTGCCTGTGTAACTATTTCCCCGGCATGTTGCTGTATATGAGAATGCGATCCTCCTTAACTTGGCTGTGATGATCAGCATGTATCACTGAAAACCAAGTAGGCTAAGTGACCTTTCACTTAAGGGTCATTGTATAGAGGTGAGAACAGACTTACTACAAAAGCTAGAGCGAATGGAATTTAACTTTTGTAATTTAAGGGGTAAAACCAGATATGAGATCCACAATATTCCTAATTCCAGCTGCTGTGGTAGTGTGCATTTTGGTGACAGAAGAACATTACTTTTGTGTGTAAACAGCTGTTTCTAACATTGCCTGCCATTCGATGTGCATCCTCACTGCTCACTCACAGTAAGTGGTGTACTATTATAATACAGGGAGTGTGTGTGCCAAGTTTACAACTCCAGGCTGGACACGTTTGTGTCTAAACAGCTGTTTCCAAATTGCCTGCCATTCGATGTGCATCCTCACTGCTCACTCAGAGTAAGTGGTGTACTACTATAGTACAGAGAATGTGTGTGCCAAGTCTACAGCTCCAGGCTGCATATCCAGCACTGCAATACTTTTCTCTCACTCAGACACAAAAGAAAAGCAGTCTAAAAGTATACATCTACTCAAAATATAGACAAAAGAGAGCAATGAAAAAGGTGATAACCTAGAAATAAACAATTATTCATACATTATGTTACTCCACACAAGTTTCATAATAATAACAGCAATTTAGTTTCTAATCTCTGAGAAAGTGAAGCTAGAAAAACATTTTTGCTTTCTAAATTACATAAACAATTAACGGATGGTCAAAGTTTGTATTGTTGTTGTTGTGTGTCGTTTCAGCACTAATTGCAATAACGTGTCTGCTGCCAGTCCAAGTACGTTACCTGCCAGTCAGATTACAAACATTGATCATTGCTAGACACTGGTGAAGCAATAGTCTGGGAAGTAGTCCTGTTCACACTCAAACAAACATAACCTTGGTTGCAACTACGTTTTCATTAATTCTAAACGGAATGCAAATAAATCACTGAAAAGAGAATTGCAGCAATAAGAGGCTTTGGACCAAGAACTGTGGATAAGGAATTTAAAGTGAGCACAGAGTGTGAAAAACAGATAAGATAGAGAAATGCTGGCAAAAAGAGCAGAAGAAAGTGGAGCTCAAGGTGAATGAGTCACATGTCCTCATGACACAAGAAGGAAACCAGGCCATACTTCATTTCCAAATGGAGGGAAGTTATTAACTTGGAAGAGACAGATAACACAGCTACATTGAACTGTAGATAAGATGGATTCTACTTTTTCATGCCTTTGTTACTTAGCCTCTGTAGTGTCTCCAGGGATAATTTTCTGCTTCCCATCATCATTTTACTTTTCATTACCTTAGACTCGATTCTATTCCCCTCATTTGTTGGCTTAGATTATTTAACTATTCTTATGTGCTTCACTTAAATTGACTTGGTTGAGAAAGTCAAGAGATGAATTTAAGAATAAAAATTTAACTTTTTCATCTTATAGCAGCTATGGAAGAGTTAGGCCATAGGTAATGTCCGGCCTAATGAAAAGCAGCCAAAGAATAAGTGCCTTAAACTCAAACACAGACCACCCTACCTTTGGTGTGCATTGTGAAGTTTGAGAATTGACTACTTTACCATTAACTCTTTTGTCCTTGATAACACACATTGATGTCACAAACACATGAACTATGAACAAAAGGGTATGTTGATGAACCCCCTTTTTGTGATTATATTTTCCTGGGAGCTACTGCATGAAGCTCAATGGCTTATCTTAAAAATGGCTCTAGTAAAGAGTACTCTATGTCCTGGGTAACATCTCTTAAAAAAAAAGACGAAAATGTCAGAAGAATTGTGAATATATGTTACCAAACACATAGATATTACACTATAAATAAATAAAATAAAATTACAGGAAGAAGGTGATGAAATTAGCTTTAAAGAACTTCAGATTCTTGTTTCACAATAACTTGTTTCAAAGCATTCTTTTCGCCACGGCAATAGGTTTTCTCAGGTCAACTGGTAAGATAAGTTATGAGCTCTTGTTCAACAACGATGGTAATGAATCATTCCAGATTTTTTCCCCGTTTATCTAGTCTTTTTCCTTAAAATTATCACCATCTGCCTGCTTAATTTCACTCCCTTTGCTATGCTATGTTATACTTTGTGTGTTATACCTAGCCACAGATAAACAGGTGGAATGAGGAAGAGACATAACCTCTGCTTTACTCATTGCCATAGTAATGGCAGCAGGGGCATAAGGCAAAGACACCAAGGCAGATAGGAACATGTAGGTATAAAAAAAATAACAAATTAGATGTTCATTACATGGTAACCTTGTTAATGTATGTAACAAATGTTATAAAGCAAGTGACTTCAATAGGAAATGTGTGGTTATTCATACACACACACACGCCAACTATTTCTAGATCATATGCTGCTGTTGTGAAAGCTTGAGTGTTTATGTACTCTCCTGATGTTGGCTGGCATTGGTAGATGCCATGGTGTTTGCTTCCTGTGATAATCTACACAGCCAGCTTGTGAAACTGGATTCTCACACACTGGAACTTCTCTCACACCTCTGTAAGCTGTGTCCTTCACTCTGTCCGACATGTATAAAGCTAAATTGTGACAATTTAATTCTTCAAGGGAACGGGAGAATATTTTTTTTACCATTTCGTAAAAGATTCTGCATCACATAGGATTGTGTATACATGCACATGTACACTAACCTCATATTGACACATAATTCCGCAGCAGAAGTAGCTGAATAGCTGAATGAACAGTATTGAATTTCATCCTCAGTAGACTATGATAACAATCTACCACAGGGCCAACTGTTCCTAACCGCGTTATCTGAGTATCACCATATAAATACTGCAGGGCTCTGCATTTCTTCTACCTC
The DNA here is from genome assembly GCF_033026475.1 of Channa argus. Classification (NCBI taxonomy): domain Eukaryota; kingdom Metazoa; phylum Chordata; class Actinopteri; order Anabantiformes; family Channidae; genus Channa; species Channa argus. The sequence goes on from NC_090214.1 coordinate 10,815,168, forward strand.
CATACTTTTATAACCACACACCTGAAGGGCTTTATAAGGCCCCCCAGTTGTTACATCTCACTCTGACCTCTGTTGCTTTTTGAGGATCGAGTGCACAAACCGCAGTGCTGAACAGCTGCTTTGATCTTTCATGGAAATCAACAAGTGGTGATAGTAATGCTGTTTGTGTGTGTGTGTGTGTGTGTGTGCCGGTTAGAGGATCACACTGGAGTGAGTGTCCAGATAATACAACAGTGAGCTATATAAAGAAAAATTGCTCTAAAAAAATAGAGTTCTACACTGTCATTGCCATTTTAGGGGTGGTTCAGAGTTAAAAACTTAGTTGAGGAATAGGTACTACACTTAAAACTGTAGAATCCTTTTTAAATTAAAAAACATCTCTTGAAATATACAATAGATACAAAATGTTTATTGAGGGGATGATCAAACTATGTGGCAATGAAATCTGGTTTATGATCAGTGTGTGTTTAGCTTGGTGGACCATTCGTTTGTACCTCAAATGGTTCCATGAACCTTTATGAGGACTCTGTATCATAGTGGTTATAAAGTCCTAAAAAATTTGAAAGATTTATTCTCCCAGATTACCCGCAGTTTATAGTGACAGTGTGCAGAGTCACATTAGTGTGGTAAGGGTCCTTTTAGGGCTCTAACACACCAAGTTGCCAGTTGGTCAAAAGCCAAAGTCAGGTCCTTGCTGTAGTTTTTACAGTGTGTCTCACAGCACTAGCCGGACCCCCACCAGCAGCCATTCAGCAGATTCAGCATGTCAAATTAGCATTAGTCCCATTTGTTGGAGAGACCACTGATTGGTTGTTCAGTTTAGGGAATCAATGCACAAAAAGTGAACTCGGTAACAGCTTTGTTTACAATTTGTCTATCTGCAATTCCTTCCACTTTCTCTTCCTCTCACACCAGTAAAGAACATGTATGCTATGAGCTTGTCGACTGTCACCTTTTGGTATTCTCAGACAAAAGGCAATGTGAACAGCTGCAGCACTTGGTCTTTGTCGCTGCTAGTTCTTTGACATTAGCTTGATGTGTCACGGCCTTTAGGGTATTGACTGTACATGATGTGCTTTTAGTCAAAAAAGGACTTGCAATCTTAATTCATTTTACCAAAATGGTCTAGGAGCACCCTACATTGTTGTGGTTAGTGACCTTGTTGTTTTGTTATATGTCCCCTCTCTCACCATCTTCCTATAGGTCCTGGCTGCCTCTACTTATTTTCTTTTTAAATTATGAACAAATAATAAAGGAAATAAAGAAGACACATCAAATATCCATATCCCTGGTTCCACTAATTATTAAGGTGATATTACAGTATGAAAACCAATATATACTAACAACAATAGAAAGTAGGCCATGTCATCTCACGATAACACTAAGAACTGTGTCGTTTATCAAAACCACCGTTTTGGGGGTCCCACTTTGAAGTCTGGAAACACCCAAGTTCACCACTGACATCATAACATTCCTCAGGTCTCTGTGGTAATGTTCTGGAACGACGGCCTGCACTCTCAATGCATCACAGAGTGCACATTACCTGGCAACCATTTAAATGCAGTCTTGTAATTCTGGCACCGACCCTTCTGGTCAGAGAATGAGTATGCAATCACCCTCTACAGCAGTCCACTGAAAGACACCTACTTGACTACCATCATAGGATCAATCAACTCATGCCAGGGTTCAAGAGCATGATGTGTCATCCTCAATAACCTCTCTTCAGTTTGAGCCCTAGATGAAGGTCATGTACATGAGTGATCGTGATTGATCTGCCTGCATATTCTGGCTATGAGTAATAGTGGCTATCTAACAGGAGATGGGCTTTCTTTGAGTTGGGGGGGGGGGGGGGGGGGGGGGGGGGGGGGGGGGGGGTTGGAGAGCAAAAAAGCATCGGAAGGTCAACTCCTTTTTAGGCTTGTGGCTAAATTTCAGTCAGCAGCACAGGTTGCTGATTAGGGCAGAGGGCACAAACTACATTTTTAAGCTATTCAGACAGGACAGGCTCCAGTGGTCAGACAACAGACATGACTATTGTAAGCTGCTATGGCACACATGGTAAATATTTAGTTTGGAGAAGGAGGGGTAATAAATTTTGAGAGCTTTACCCAATCACTTACAGCCTGCTACTACTAGCAGTCCAGGGGTAGGGATGATCTGTGAGGAGAGATGGGAATCTATGCAGCATACGATTATGGAAGCACAGACACTCTTGCATTAGAAAAGTAGTTAAAGTAGTTCAAATATCTAATTATATACACCGTTTGCATGTCCTGCGATTAAGAAGTTGACTTTGAACTAATTATTATGTAGCCTACTTCTCATTTGACTAATCTGGATAAGCCCTTCCGTCTAATCAAGCTGTTCCAACTCACTGACTACAGCCTAATTGTCACTGTTGCTATTCTCATATAAAATAACAGAAGCAGTCAACCATGCATACATATGGGGATGTAGATATTTAATGGTATGGGCTGGAACAAGAGATTTATAAGAAAATTGTATAATGCCAAAACTTTTGAGGGAAAAACTTTTATTCTCCATAATAAAACTCACGCCCTCTTGTTCAAGATCTTTTTTATCTTTAGATTCATGTGTGTAGCCCTCTATCAGTCATATTGTTCCATTTACAAAATGTTGGGTTTACAGTATTTCATGGCTCCAATGTGAGTAACTTGTGAAAGGGCAAATCATAATGTACTATGCCAGAATGAAGCCTGCAATAGCTCTTTTTTATAAATACTAAATTATGCCAAACTTGCTCTGTCACTTATTATCTGGGGAAAAAAACATAAATTATCTCTTTTTTTGCTGCCCAGAGGTATCATTCTTAGATTCCTAAAGCCAATAAAAAGAAAGTTAGATAAGCAGGCAATAGGTTAGAGATATCTGTTAAACATTTCACAGAAAACCACTTGATGAAAGATGAAGTAGTTGTAATCTACAGCCCAGAATGGAAGTCATTTTTAACCACAGGGACAACAAGTAAAAATACCAAAATAAGTGAGATCAACTATTATTCTCAACTATCTAACATTTCAAGAATAGAATGAACAATTTGATCACTTTAATGTGATGGTGGAAAACCTACAGAGGGAAATTTTGATTGCGCCTCACAGCAACTTTCATGTTCTTCCACCTAATTATAACCCATCACTTCATTCAGTTAAATAATCCCCTATCTTTACCCATGATGAAAATCTGGCTGCCCTGTCAGACAGTCTAGTGTAAAATTAATGAAATTGTTCATAAAACTATTGCACTTGAACTCTTAGTTAATTAGGATAAACTAAGCAGTTGTTAGTATTTCTGCATATACTGACACACAACGTATGATGCTGACCTTCGAACAGCACATTGTTGTAGGACAAACATGAAAAATATTTCCCCTTTGACTTCCATAGGCTGTCTAGGATGTCCACAGAAGGGATGCTACAGAGTGAACTCGTTGCCCTTGTTCACACAATGATAGTTACCAGAGGATGAGGCATATTCACTTTGTGATGTCCTGTTGTCAGTAGGTTGACATTTAGGCTGTTTTGGTTTTTAATGCCTTGACAACTGTTGGATTGAATGTCATGCCTGATATAACATTTGTGTGTTTTAGAGCCAAAATATGAGGTTTTGAAATGCAGAAATGTATAAATGTCTCAACAACTATTAGAAAGGTTGTTATGAAATTTGCTACACAGTTTTATCTCACCACCTAACACATCATAAGTTCAAAATTTTAAATAAGCAGTTCTTTGGATTCTTTCTACTGTATACACCTATACAACCAATGACATCAGCAATCAGTCCAAGCTATATTAGTACTAATTAGCAAAAACTGCAATGCTAAACAAGCTAAAATATAATTGTGAACATGGTAAAAATTATCAACATGTTTAGCATTACCATTGTTACCATGTTGGTAATAGCTTTTAATACAGCCTCTCAGAGGCACTAGTATAGCTGTAGACTCATATTTATTTAGAGTTTACGCAAAATGAGAGCGACTCTGGCCCATGCTAACTGCCATGACATTGGTTAGTGTGATAACCAGGTTAATACAGGTCAGACAGGCTATTGAATACGATTCTCAATTACTCTCTGTTTGGGCAAATGCATTTAAAGATAGACATTTTGAGTTCTGGTCAGTGTTAGTGACTTATTGAACTCTGACCTCTCTGTCCTGTGACCAGATGACCTTAGTATCATGACTCTGTACCATAACAAAACAAACACAGTATGTTTACAACTTAGTGGACATTCTGGTCATTGGTGTGTGTTTTAGTACTCACACTCAGGTTTCTGTCCCAGATCTGGATGGTGCCATCTTGGCAGCCTGCTGCAATAAGTTTCCCATCACGGCTGTAGGTGCAGCATGTGGGGGTCACCTTCTTCCCCTGAAGGGAGCGGGGTTTGAAAACAGACTTATGCTTCTTCTCAGAGCTCAGGTCCCATGTGCGCACCGTGCTGTGAACAGAAAATTAAATTTTTCTCAACCAATTGTCATAAAATGTTTATCTTATAAACATATTTATTGAAGACAATAATGAATATGGTAAACCATAATAAATCATAATCATACAGAGGTACAGAAAGCAAAATAATTCTCATGTACATGAGGTTAGGCAGCTACCCTAGCATTAGAGGTTAGTAAACAGCAGAACAGTACATCAGTCTGGCACATATATCTGAAGTTTCCATGAAATCCTGATTCTGCCCCTACAACACATGTTGAACACGTTACAAAACTTGGACCACTGAGAGGGAACTCAACATTAGGCTGGCAGACAACAATATTGTGCTAAACTCTGGCGTCTAGCCAGTAAAATATAACATACGTTTACACTAATATAGATAAAAATTAGCGTCCACCTTTTATCAAAAAAAACATCAAAAACAACAAACAACAAAATTAATAAAGAAGGAAAAGTTTGAAATGACTCAGTGACCTCCATAGGCATGACTTGTTTTCTTTTGTTGTCTATGCAAGGGATGCTGCACAAAACTTTAAACAACACTGTTTTTCTCACTCAACAAGATCTTTAACCTGTCAGAGCCTTTGTGAAACCACCAGAAAACAAACAAGTAAATAAGAGGCTGCAGTGAAAAAAATTGATGACTAAGAGGAAAAACTGAGATGCCATCTAGTCCCACAAGTCAGTTTAAGAAATGGAAATCTCCACAGTATATTTTGAAAGACATGAGTACACACAAAAATGTTCAGCCAACTTCCCACGCACCTACACTAATATTCATGGCAGACAGAGTACAACCACATGTATCTTTAGCCGGGTGCTGAGCATCGAGACCTTTGGGTTGTGAGGTCAACAGAGGAGTATAAACACACAGGTAGGGCTGCTACTAACAGCCAGGCAAGTATTCCTTCACGGCCAGCTACAAAGTCACAGGCACACATATATTAAACTATGTTTGGACAAGTCTAACAATGTGATACAAATGCCAGCTGAAAACATATGGTTTGAGTGACAACTTGCAAGAGCTAAATAAAAGTATGGTAGATAAAGTTGTGTTTGAGTCCACACAAACTAAAGCTGACAATACATTTTTCAAAATGTAATGATGGGAAAAAGAGGTGCAAAAGCCACATATGTAAAATGAGGTCGCGAAAAACATTATGAGGGCTGTGTATGTGTGAGAGTGAAAGAAAAGAGTGATAGCTACAGACTGGATGACAAATTGTTCCACCTGCTGCCTTACACAGACATCTCAATTTTGTTTACAGAAGGCTGTAGGCGTCTGTCAAGCCAATAAAGACAACATAACCTTTTGCGTAGCACACAAAACCTGGAATGCTATTTATCGTAAGGGTTCTTTCCAAAACATGGCACTGCTAGCTGTCAGGGAATATAGCAGGGAGGATACAGCCCACCACTGTTGAGACAACCATGAACACAGAAAGAATGCTGATCCCCCTCACCTATCAGAGCAGACAAGGAAGGGGAAACTGTCTGGGCTAATATATAGTACTGTATAAAAAAAAAAAAAGGCTTGTCACCTTCATGTTTTTAAACTTGTACTTTTTATTCCAGAGGAAAATATCTGGGGCAGTCTCAAACAGTATTCTCTCAGGGCAGGTAGCTGTTTTGAGAAGATAAGAGTATGAGGTATTAGAAAACTCATATGTAACATGAAGAAACCGGGAACATACTTTTGCCCTTTATTCTTCCATGCAACTCTATTTTCCCTTCAATCAGCAGGCCCCTTTTCCCACACAGAAGCTGTGGAGACAGAGTGATGAATGTAATAAAATGAGAGCCATACATCCTTATTCATGCGTGCACACTTTACAAGGTAACACGGTTGTTCACACATCAACTGAGGAGTGACAGGTCCCCTGGCCCCAGATTTTATCTTTCTGTTAGGTTATAGGTCTAGTGAGGAGGATAGCGGCTAGGATCATTTTCCCAGATGATATGATAAGGAAGATAAGGAATTGGTAAAATAATAAGTTTACATTCTGTACAAGTTGTTGTTTGTTTGTCAAATTCCAGTGATTGGAATAGACTATGTTGCCTGATGGCTGGTTGACTATCTACTGAGTTATAACAAGGATTAGAATGGCAGATACTCCATCTTCCATTGCAGCTGAAGAAGATAAAGTGTAGGGAAATAACAGAGGGATTCCGAAGGGGACATATACACAGTGGCATTTAGGCAAGAAACTAAAAGAAGGAACACTACAATCTACAAAGGAAAAAATTACTCTGGGTAAAATGAGACCCTAAAAATGCCTTAGCAGGGAGAGACCACACACTACAATGCTTGACTCAAAGACTACAAGAAATCAAGACAGTCCTTCAGATTCAATCAAGCAATCTGGGTTGATAAGAAGCTTGCCTACTGGACCATATCCATTAGAACGAGGCCTGATAATCAGTTCACTCAGATAAAAAAAACACACTGAGGAGCCTGCAGTTTCTGTCAGTCAAAAATTCAGCCTCAATTGTAAATTGTTTAAAAATAAATAAATAAAAGCACTCTTTTAAGGTATGGTATGTTCACTTAAGTATCAGCAAGATATGGAACACTTGCACTGTATGGCCTGCAACAGTTGAAGATGCCCTGGACTGTGGATGAACCATATGTGTCAAACTGTGAATCGCCCCAACATGCTCACAATCACTGTGGTATCGGTCCTTACTCTTTATCCCTGTTCTGTCACACAGATCACACTTAATGAGTGTGCAGTAATGCCCCTTTTCCTCAAGCAATATCTAAAGTAAGCCGTCACCAAACACTTAGCTGGCAGCGTTTGAAAAAGTTTACCTACTTGCATGACAAGGTCAGTATGCTAGAAATGATCAATTAGAACATGTGGATACAAAAATTATGACAGACAGACAAACAAACAAACAAAAAAAACTAACAAACAAAGTAAGAACAGTTGCTGACTACAGCGGTGGGGAGGGGGAAGCATTGCTCAGTACAAGCATTTATCCAAGTAGCGTCTATGAATATGTTGTGTGAGACTTTTCTATTTTGCTGGCTGCTCTTCCTTAATGTACCACATGTATCGGATTATGGCTTTGGTTGGAGCACATGATAAAGACAAACAGTTTGTCCCTCAGCATGAAGGGACCTGCCATGTTGTCCTCTCCGTCTCCTCGCATACAACTACACATCCAAATCCAGCTGCAGCCCTGACAGCAGGCCAACACGAAGGGAATCCCTGGCATTCAAACCTCTTGGAAACATTCCTCAAATTGTGTGTATCTTTGTGTGCACATGTGCAAATGTGTCTCAAGACTCAACACAAGTAACATATGGCCCTAATTAGAAAGTCGCCATTTGTCCTATCCTCTGCTCCATTGGCTGAAATTTCAGTCACAAAAAGAGCATAACATGAATTTTTTATCACTCTTCTGGGGCACTATAAAACTACATAAAGTAAAACAAAGAATAAGCAATGTTATGCCTTTGCAGCTACTAATGCAAAGTTTCCCACATTTTGAGTTATTGTATTTTGACAATAAACAATAAAGTTTATTATCTTTTAACAGAACATATTCATTGATTTTTTTTTAACTAATACTGTTAAAAATGTTGCCCATTACAATGTCTGCATTTTATTATGTTCCATTCTGCCAAAGAAATACTTCCACAGGGAATAGAGAGCACATCTTGCTTTTACTTTCTGAGAAATAAACTGAAGTTTTCAAACAGGTGTTCAGTCTCTTAGCTAAGACTTAAAAGGGCTCTGTGCTTAATATATATTTAGCCACCTTAGTTAAAACATAAAAAATATTGGGGAAACAAATAGTTGACAGAAGACAGAAGAATGTGAAATACTGACACATTCACACCATTTACAGGCAAATGGCTTTTCACTCACCAAAGTCCCACAGTTCTACTAAAGCCCCTTACAACACTCAGTGTACCGAGACAATTCTTACCATCCTGCCACCCCCTGCTGTTATAGTATTATTTAACCGCTTCATCACTACTTCCCTCTCACCCACTTCTCAGAGAAAAGGGTTGGGTTAATGAAATCATTCAAGGAGCTGAGGGGCAATTCTTGTGAATAAGACTCCATACAACCAGGGAGCTCTTTAATTAAGGAGCTGTGCTTCAGTGATCATGTTTAACCTATTCAAATAAACACAACAAAAACTCGAACTATGCTAACAAAGGAACATGAATGTTTGAAAAACTAGATGTGGGTCTGATGTTGGCACTGTTGCCCCACAGCTGGTCAATTCTTAACTGACTATAGTCTGAGCTTCACAGTCCAAACTTTAAAGACAGCAGCATGCATAAAGTGGTGGTAAGGAAAATAGAAAGAACTAAACATTTTTGATCATTCCTCCAGAGTAACTGGAGCATTAATAATCCATGCTAGACTAGACTATAATCATGGGTGTACATTATATTGCAGTACATTATGCCTTTAGTCTCATAGGTTCACTTTTGGAGGTCCAGGAGTATTACAGCTGTTTCATGTTTTCCCAGCAGTTGCAAATACATCTTGGAGCAGGCAGTTCATATTCAGAAAAATGTTGCTGCCCGTAGACCCCGTGGTTTTGTCTAACATAACATAAAGATACATGGTATCGTAAGAACATCAGGTTATCTCCTCAAATATGCTTAATTTAGACTAGACAAAAAAAAAAAGAAAGACAAATCTGCATGCTAAAATCTCAAATGCTGAAAATACTGGAGTGCTAAAAATGAAGAGCTACCAAAAAACAGAAACAAGTAAGTAATGTGGTCTTTATGTTTGACGTATGTTAAAACTATGCCTGATACATTTTGCACATGCACTAGAGGTATGAGAGGGACTTTTAATTGATGAGGTGAGAAGTTTGAGGGGCAGTGCATCCAGCAAGAAAGAAAATTAAAGCACTTCATCATGACTTAACCCCTAAATTGAACTGCACATTACTAACGCAATGATACGTGAAGGTGCAATAAAGGAGGTTTAGCAAGGATAAACGGACTCTTTCCCCTAAGAGATGCCAAATACTGTGCTACTCTGACCTGCTCTGCTGCTGTGAACCCTTCACTCAAAAGCAGCTGCTGTGCCTGCTTAAGGGGTCCCTCTGCACTCCTCGCCACTGAGCTGGCTTTGGGTAACACCCAGTGTTAACGTGTCAGAGGAGGACTTCCAGAGACTCCGTAAGAGCTAAATAAACTAGCCTTTGCATCTGGGAGAGCAGGGAGACTGGTAAACACAAGGCTGTGCCCTGCCCACAAAGCCAGATCCTTGTTTTTGCTAAACGATGATAGTCCTGGTTTCTGCACTGCTGCCTGTCGCAGTCACCTAAGACTCATCACTGTGCTTTCACTTAAAGTCACACACGATCATTTACAACTATTGACGCACGCCTATATAAACAGCAAATGTTTACAGCTTCTGCGCTTATATAGGCCCAGTGTTTTTTAAGAGAGCGAAGGCTGGATAAGCTCTGCTAACTGGAAGAGAAAGATTTTAAATATGTCATCTTCTGCAAATAAGAGCTGCATTTGGACAATATCCCGTATAAAATGTGCCATGTGTCAAAGCACAGCTGTGCGGTCAGGCCAGCACTTCTAGAGATATGGAGATGGTGAGAGTAAAGAAAGTCAGTTTAGTTGAGAACATTACCTTTGACATGGCATTCACTAGTTAGTGGCCCAGTAAGGACAATTCTCCCGTTTCATTACGTAGATATTTAAGTTTCACTATTGACATCTTAAATTAGAAGTAATGACACATTTCAATGCACAAAGATCATGAACAAATCTTTTATGTGTATGTGGCAGTTTGGCTGAATGTCTCTGCTTATGAAAAATAAATAACCGACTTGTCTATCTAGCAGTTTCAAGAAAGAGAGAGGATAACTGTTGGTGTTATCCTCTGTTTCAACTCACAGCTCAAAACATGTATTTGGGACTCACCCATCATTAGAGCAGGTCATGAACTCTTCTTTGATCTTGGGATGCCAGCAGCCACCATTCAGCATAGCAGTGTGACCCTGTAAAGAGCATAAAGTAAAATGTATTCAATCACTGTTGCCATTAACACTAAAAATGTTTTAACTTATTAACTATGTAGAATATAGCTTAGGTAGTTGCAGTCAGTAAAGGCTAGTTGCCAGGAGCAAACAGTGGTCAATTAATAAAGATCACATATTTTAAAATCTAATTAGAGACAATTTTTTTGCAAATACAGCTTAGCGCAAATTTGCTGTACGACAGTGTTGTGGCTAGATTGGGAACTGTGATCTACATGGTAACTGTGAGGCTTGTATCTATAAAGACACATGCAAAGGTTTCCCAGAGGCACCAGTTAGTTAGTCATCTGAATGCATTTTTAAGGGCCCTCCCCTGGAGAAAAGTACTTAACTTTGATCATACTGTAACCTTGACTTTTGTCCTTACTCAAAATAGCTTTACAACTCAGCTGGTGAACATTGAAGCTGTAATACAGCCTTCTGCGCTGCTTCAAACAGCAAGTTAAAGCAATGTGACTTTAGGAAATCTCCTCTGTTATGAGTAATTCTGCACAGGAATCCTCTAACAAATTATTTCAAAGCAGGGTACCAAGGAGAGAGGCCTCCCCTCCTTCCAGGTCAAAGAGAATATTTCAGTGTTTGTCAAAGAGGCTTTCGACATGATATACCACTGTTTGACAGGATGCTCGAGAAAGCAAAACCTTGCATGAAAAAAGCAGACTAAATGACTTTGGTATGTGTGTATCAGGAAAAGAGGCCTGCCTGTTCACTGTCAAATACTTCAAACACACCACTTTAATAATCAATAAAAGAAAACTGTCTAGGCTCTTGCTGTTTAATGACCAAAAAGGATTAATAGCAAATTGGCTAAGTTATTAAATTTTACACAAAAAATACACAGTGGGCAGTGAATAACTCAACTTCTCTGCTCTGTGCCACAACATCAAAATAAACTGATTTATCTATCACAAGAGCTTTATGATTAGTATCCAGGCGTGACTACCTCCCCCCAAAAAAATCTGATTCATCTTCTTTCACTGTTTAGAACAACAAATTGCCAAAAACTAAAGGGAAACAGCAGACTGATATTCATACTAACAGGCAACACAAATAGAGCATGTTAATGACAAACAGACCTGAGAAAATAACCATCCCTGATAACAAAAATTGACTAACTGGAGATAATAACAATAATCTAAATCGGTTTCTATGTTAATGCATTTAAGCGAAGGCTAAAAAGGGCGTTTGGTAATTTTGACTGTTGAAAGAATCAACTGATTATTCAATTATTTTATCAACTCCACTATGCAAATGTACAGTGAATCAAAAAAAAAAAAAACCAATATCCAAATTTGATCATCAAATTCAGATGTAAACATTTGCTGATTTCTTCTTCTGCTTCTCTCTTTAGACTTTAGTTCATTTATTAGAAAAAAAAGGAAATGCTACCGCATGCACATATATTCTTCTGTGTGGCAAATCTTTGCACAAAGTGGGATGAATCAGGAAGAAAGTAACTGACTGTTGACAGAGGCAAAGCAGAGGCAAGGACTTAATTATCACATGAGACACAACTAATCGTCTGGGACACTGTCAGCAGGCCAAAACACGTTTTCACTGAACCAAACTGCCATCGGCTCCAGATGGGACTGAGCAGGATAAGAATGTAGGACATCCAGGAAAACACTACTTGCAATCAATGGGCCTTCACTTGTTCAAGTAATTCATATGGGTGGTATAAACTATTTCTAAATGCAGTGCAGCTGGCACAGATGGTTGGTGACCACCAATAAGGCTTTTTTTAAACACAGTAAAACCCAACCATGGACACTTAATTAGGATCTTCCTTTGTAGATGCAGGTACAAGCAAGAGATGAACCGCGACAACCCTGTAAGCATGTGGTGTTGCTCTCCCATTGTGACTGCCTCTGGCTGGTCACACAGCACAGACCATTATCCTCACAAACTGAAACAGACCAGCTCAGAGCTACACCTTGCTACCATTATGTATTGGCAAGATTAAGCCACACAGCAGAAGACCAGAAGAGCATCCAACAACTTTCAAGTTAGCAATCTTTTTCGTGCATATTGCTGTCACTATAGGAATAAAAGCTATCTTTCTTAAAGATTGTAAAGCTTAATTAAAAATCTAATATATCTATAGCTTTACTGTATATGGTGGCTCAGTGGTAGAGCATTGGGGTTGGGATGCAGTAGGCCGCAGGTTCGACAATCCCGAAGGGCATCCGGTGCAAAAACTCATGACAAATCAACATACAGAACACATGTTCCACTGTGGCAACCCGTGAAGAGACAGGCCAAAAACGGGTGATCTATAGTTTTAGAGCTTTGTATAAATAAAAGTAATAATCAAGTCAATTGTTGAAAAAGTTGTTAAAAAGTAGTTAGTTAAACCTATTTAGAAGAGAAGAATAATGGGCAATTTAATAAAATGTATTTTATTTGTAATTTTAAAATGGTGTTTATTGATCAAACCTGTTTTAGCAATAATGATATGCGAAGGTTAACATAATTAACTTTTGTTGATAATATACAAACAAGATATAATTGTCATCAGATATCAACTGCAAACTTTTTAACAAATTATTAATATTCAATTATTAATAGTGATGATATGTGTATACCTGTCCAACTACTTTTGAGTCCTTAAACTTGGGCTAGAATTTGTTAAAATGGCTATATCGCCCACACACATTAACTTACTCAAAAGGTTACACTTAATGCCTTCAGTTTATTTTTTATTTAAAATGAATAGTCCAAATACTCAGGGTCAGGAGTATATACACTGATCAGCCACAACATTAGGTACACCTGTATAATCTAATGTAGTCCAACACTGCAGCTCTGCCACATTTACTTTTACTTTTAGAAAAGTCAAAAATGTGTTAATAATTATGTAATAATGAGGTCATAGTGTGTGGTTAAGTTGTATTAGAGTGTTGAGGTGGTTGTAATATTTGATGAATGTTTAATTACATTTAAATACAATTATGAATGGGGGGTCCAAAACATGAGAGCCACCTCTTAAGACTTGTAAAAGCTGTCCCCTGCTCTCACATTTACAAAATTAACAAAAGGAACTAAGTTACTGACCAACCCATCAGATTCTTGAGGAATAAGTCTTATTTTGTTTTTGTAACATAAGCTTGAATGCTGTCTCAGTTTTTAGCACAGAGCATTAAGGGTTAATGTCCAACATATAACTACCGAAGAGGAGAAGACTGGTTAAAGCACCATCCTCTTTAACAGGTGTTTACTACAAGTTTAATTGAAAAATGTTGGTACAACTCAGTGCAAGTTAAGGTTCATGTCACAAAGTTAATTAGCAAATAAGTTTAATGAGCAAGCAAGAGATGAGGAGAACTCATATTTCAGAGATGGAGCAGGCGAGAAGTAGTGAACTTGTTTGTGCTGATGGGAAGAGTGGTGTCATATGATCAGCTTTATAATTTGTGAGGAAAAACACATTGACAGGTTATAGGCAGCTGGTCTGTAAGATTTTTCTGTATGCGTGAAATTCAGTCCAAACCAGGGTCTATCCCCCTCTGTTGGTAAAGTCTTCCCCCACACACAAAATCTACAACTTATATAAGAATCATAATGCAACAACTGCAGCAACACTTTGTAACATTTACATGAAGAAATACCTTCTTCAAATCACTTTTAAATTAACTATTGAATGATAATGATGATTGAAAGCTTCTAAATTAACTGACACAAAAAACAGAGCACTGTAACGGTTGACCACTTCAAACTCAGTACTGCCCCCCTGCTGATGCAAGTTGATCTACAAAAAAAATAAAATAAAAAAAAATAAAACAAAAAAATAAAAACACTTAAGACTTTAAATCCTTTATTAAAGGAAACATACTAAGCAGGTTATTTACATTATACTCAAAGTACAAAATTAAAAGTACTCCACTAAAGCAATGTATTTAAAAAAGTACTGATTATGGTAATTATGTCAAAACATGTACAATAATAAATAAAAAAAAAAGATGGTCAAAGATCCCCGTGTTGGTTAAGACGGAGTTGATTTTAACCCCTTTATGCGCTGACAGGTGGATAAGCCACAATAATACATTAGAATGTATTGTTTTTAATATTTGTATTAAAAAACCACAATATAATTATATTAAAACCTCCAGGTTCTGTCAATGTTGTGGCTAATTGGTGTATATGAGCACTAGTTTGGTTTTAATGTTGTGGCTTGGTGTATGGGAGCACTAGTTCTGCTTACCTTTGTGTTCGCCATATCTACTATGTACTGGTCTCCCTTCACACATTCCATGACATTGAAGCCATCACGGTCTAAAACCTTGGCCTGTGCATTACCAGAAACCACCAGAATGACATCACCAGTGACGCTGTATTGCAAGGACTTGATCTGGTGGCTGAGGGAAAACACACAATATACAGTTGATAAATAGGAGATCTGAGACTAAGCAGAGTTTCAGTTTGCATTTCCGTGGATGCGATAGGTTCGTATAGAAGTCTTGGTGCTTCTTTGCAAGTTGTCCGCACCACAAACATTGTTAAATCAAAAGCTTTTATTTTTCCAAGGGGTCATAGACAAACACAAGCAGTAGATGCATGCAGCTATAGGGACAAAACAACACAACATCTTATGTACATCTGATGAATGGCCTCTTTGATGTTCAACATGCAACACACTGAACCATAACGGAGAGTGTAATTGGATTTTACAGCAAAGAAATGGAAAGAATTATTTGAACCTTGAAACATATTAGAAAACCCATAATAAAACACAGAGAAATAAACATAATGGGAACCTATTATTACAGATACAGTATGTACAACAGATATTTACTTTTTTTTTTAGTGTAGTTAGGGTTTTTTGTAAAGGATGTCTGCTTTTTCAGTTTTACATGGAAACAAACACTAAAACAAGCATGTCATTCTACACTGCACACGAGTCCATTCAAATCAAGAGACAACTCTGCACAACTTAACCAGAGTGAGATTAGCAATCCAGGTCAATATAAAACAGCAATATTACAGCAGGGGGTATACAGGGCATGGGCATTTCTGTACACAGAAAAAACTGTAAGTGAGGTTGCTGTCAGTACTGTCTTTACCTGAGAGGTCATCTTTAAAGGTCAACTGATCACAAAATGCTAAATTTCATTGTTTCAATTTGAATGAGATCACAAGTTTCAAAAAAAGAGGAACAGCTTTCTATATGAAGCCTCTTGTTACTAAACCAAACAGGCTACTGGATCGCAATATAATCAAATTAAATGTAGCATAAATTTCTGTTATTAAGTGGAAGCCTGTTCTAGCTCAGTCCACTGGTTCCCAAAAACAAAAAAGAATGTAATCTTTGATGATGGCTTCCGTGAAACACAGAATAAACATGTGCATACAAACAACCACACATCTGAACCATCTGCTTTTGAAAGGCTCATTTTGAATAAAAAAAAGGATGTCACAGGGTTAGCATGAGGCTCAATGGAGCTCAGCAAATGTGCGTTTGTGTATGTGTGTACACTTTGGCACACATAAATACAATTGTGCTGGATGGTTGCATGAATCTAATTAACCATATGTTAAGCAACTTTGTTGATGTTCCATGTAGTATTCACAGAAACGGACTCACCATTCACATGGCTGAAGGGATCTGAAGGCCTGTAGAGACTGGTCCATCCCAGCAAAATCCCAGAACCGCACATCATAATCGTATCCACCAGTCACCAGCCGGGCTCCAGAGGGGTCTAATCCAAGAGCTGACACCTGAGGAGAAAAACTGTCTTATTTACTAATGAAGACGGCCACTATTCCCATAAAAATTACCTTTACCTTTAAATTTTCAAAGAAAACTTAAAATTTACCCTTTTATCATGGCTATAAAATATCAGGTGAAATACACCTATCACTGTTCTTATTGGCTAAAAAATAAAATACAATATAATAATAATAATAATAATAATAATAATAATAATAATAATAATAATAATAATAATAATAATAATAATACAAAATAAATAAATAAAAATCACATAACTGATGTGTTGATCGCTACACACAAAATCTAGCATGATGTAATTTTGGTGTTGATTATAAGCCACTTACAGTGAATAAAGACCTGCTTATTTTCTTTTAGGACAACAACAAAAAAAGCACTTGAATAAATGTCACCAGAGCCCCAATGGGCCACAATCATAATCATTTAAGTGCTGTAAAAAGAACTTCTTACGGTCTTTGTGCCATGCTGCAGAGTGATTTCATGAGTGTCTGGAATCTTCTTCACTGGATTCTGTGGCAGAAAGTTGAGATGAAAACAAGGAAACAGTAACAGAATGCAGATTAGAAATGGTGCTTGGTTATAGTTCAGCATTTCAATCATACACAATATTTTAACTTTAATTGGCTGTATTACAAAAACTCTACACAGTCACCCACAGCAAAATAGCAATTAGGTGAATATGAAAATTCTGGAAAATTCTGAAACATACACCAATGTAGTCTATTTACAAATAAAACAAAAAAATGATTAGAAAAAGAACATCACAACATGGTAGCCATCTCTGTGTTGATATTTGTTGTGCTGCCATCTAGCGGTGAAATCTTAAAAGCACCCCACAAACAGATGCCTTTTTCACAGAAGACATTTTTACATTTTACAGTAAGAAAAGCAAAGGTGGGTTATTGTACCGTGCTTGCTAACTCACTGTCATACTGTAGTGATTAACTGGGAAACTTGAACGAACTTCCAATGTAATTTGTAGCTCCTGTGCTTTTCCTACCATATTATCTGTGGTGAACAAGGCCTATGTTGGGCAGCAGGAAAAGAAATGGAGCAATGTAAAAAAAATAAATAAAAACTCTTTCAGAGTAGTAGTAAATATACCTGGATGGCAGTAGATATATTAAATGTATTTAATTAATTATTTTCTATTTATTTACTCCACCCCCTTCCCCCTTCTCTCTCTTTCCTCTCCTATCCTATATCTGCCCTGAACTCATTTGAGGTTTAAAAAAGGCAGATACAATACATAATACATAAAAGGGAGAAAGGGAGAGAGAGAGAAAGAAAGAAACCGAGAGACAGTGAGGCTTTGGTTGTTTATCTGCAGGAGCGATTTCGTAATTAACCATACATCATCACTGTCATCTTCTGCTTCCTCTTCATCATCATCATCATCACTGTGAGCTGTTCTGCTTGTGTAACCTGGTGGAAGAGGCGGTCCCACAAGCTCATTATCATCATCCTCCTGCTCCTGCTGGGGTGTGTGTTGAGGAGGAGCTTGAGGCCCAATAAGCTCTGAGTCTGAATCACTGTGACTGCTGCTGTCACTCTCCGGTTTTCTGGAATGAAAGAAAGCAGAACTTTTAAACAGAGCAAAACATATCTTACACCTCAAAAGCACATATGTAATTACCCTCTGAGGCAGTGGAAACTAGACTAAACAGTAACATAACATTTATTCAAAGACAATATCCCTGATTACCTGAAAGTAGCAGTTGCTGCCTTGTTTCTCTGAGTGTGGACTGATGATTTGACTGACTTGGAGCTCTCCCCTTCCTCCTCCATCTTTGTCTCCTTCTGCCTCTCCTCTAAAGATACGACGATTATAATATAACAGTTAACCTTACTGGCAAGTCACTAAACAGTTAATAACCTTACCTAATACATGATGACTCCTCTCAATGGCTGTTCGTCGGGTCTGTTCAAAAATGGCATCGAGGTCAAATGTGCGTGCCTTTTTACCTTTAAAGAAGAGTCTTTATTTAAACAGTGACTTTCATAACTTAAACTGACAGCTTAGAAAAAGAAATGATCCATGTTATATGTTTGACCAATAGTGCTGAACTCTACATACCAAACCCCGAGAATCCCATGACAGATGAGATGTCTCCATCACCGCTCATCTTTTCTGTTGCTACAAAATAGACCAGTATAGTATTAATCATAGTCTGTATTACTATGTATACTATACAAACTGTAAATTATAATTTGCTTTTTGTCCTCCCTTTTGAGTGGACAATTTTGTCCACAGGGCTAAAAGTGGTGATCAAAGTAAAAGCCTAAAACAGATAAATATTTATATTATTGTCTTGCCATGCAATAAATATAACTGCCTTAATATTACAGTATACCAACAGTATACGCAGTCAAAACATTAATGGTGAATACTTTAAGTCAAATGTACAGTAACTTAACAGAATGACGTAATTCAATCTATTTGATATTTTGCACCCACTCATACTTTATATGTTGACATGTGAAAACCTGCCTTCAAATATATTTAACGCTAAAAAAAACAACTCGTGTTAGCTAACAACGCCGTATTACTAAAACAGCTTAAAACTGGAAATCGACTTCCTGTTAAGACAATAAAATCTGCTGGTAATTTTAATTAAAGTCTTTAAAATATTTAGAGAAAGTGGAGAACACCATGGAAGAGAACATAGGCTAAACCATGTTAAATATTTGCTAGCACAAACAGAAACAAGGTAACCAAACGTACGTCTGTGCCTTTTTATCTCAAAATGTCAAGCAAACTGTAAATATCACCTATTATACCTGCACATACATGCACGTGGTAAAAAATAATTATTCAAAACTTAAAGATGTTCTACAAGAATTAAAATCAACACCTTTATCCAATTTGTTGGGATCCATGTTTTCAAATACGACGGTTACCTTTGACTCCGGAAGCGCTTTTCTTCTTCGTGTAGGAACCTCAGCGCTCAACAGCGCCACCGCGGACCATTAATGAGATCTTTCTTTAAAAAGCTCACATCGTTTGGCTTGAGAGCCTCTTTTATAGTTAAAACTTTGGTTAAATACAAAACATTTAAAAAAATCGACCTCAGTTACATCATAACTTTGTGTTATGAAGTGGAGCATTTCTTTGATGATTGGCACCCTTGCCACGCTCTGTAGGATGTGCTAACATTTAACTGGTTGATAAAATATGAATGAGACCTGGAAACATTGTATTGTCAAAACAGATAAACACCTATGTTGACACACTTTATTAATGAGAAAATATGCAATCTGTGTAAAGTAGAAATGTGTAGATTTTTTGCAGAAGCCTGGGTACAAAGTAATTAAGGCAAGGCAATTTTATTCATATAGCACACTTCATACACAAGGCAACTCAAAGTGTTATACAAAAAAGGAAGGGATGATAATGTAGGATAAATGCATAAAACCAAGGAAACATTATACTCGAAATTTTAAAATATACATAAGAACAATAAGAACACAGGACAAACTATAAAACATATTTGCAAATACAATAATCTATCAAAACAGAAATTGCTTGAAGGCTTTAGAGAACAGAAACACTTTAAGCCTGTCTTACATATACAGGTAACAAACGATGGGCAGCTTGACAGCTAGAAGCTTTTTTTTCAATGCTTGATGCAAACACATGGGGGAGTCAGTAGACCAGTCACAGATGTTCTTAAGGTTCTGGTGTATAAGTAATGAGTAATTCAGAAATGAAACGTCATTTACTGTTTTAAAATATTCTTAAAAGTAATACTAAAACTAATTGTAAACCAGTGCAAAGTTTTAATTGGCATATTATGTTTTACCCCACTTGTTCTGCTCAGCATCCTGGCAGCAGCTTTCTTAACAGGTTGTAATTGCTTTAAGGTTTTTCATTGGAAGGCCTGATTACAGGACATTACAATCTGCTAAAAATAAAAGCATGAATAAGTTTTTCATGTTTAAACACCAGATTTCAAATTCTGCTAATATTTGTTATGTGACAAAAAGCAGATGAAAGCAGTGAAACTGAGGTCAGAATCTAAAATAACAGCCAGATCTTTTATGGTAGAGCCAACACTGTAAGATAATGTCCTCAAGTGGTCCATTATCTTCACTCTTTCAATTTTTTAGGCATAAATAACATGTGAAATGGGTCCTTTTTAAATGCTTTAAATGCTATCTGTGTGATATACAAAGGAGAATGTAAATAAAGCAATTATTAAACAAGTCACACATGCCAACAATGAAAATGAGAAAAAACTAAATTTAAAAATTCTAATATTTAACTTTAGGGTCAAATCTATAAAAACTAAATTAAAATCTAAAAAACATACACACAAATGGCACAAGAACAGGAAAGCACGTCAAGTATAACTCATAGTAATCCTGCTTAAAAAAAAATAATCTCATGACATTCCTATTATGCTGATAACATCAAACTAATTAAACATATTTAATATCCAATTCTGCTGATTTACAGTTAATAGTAATAAATAGCCATCTACTTAAGTGTCATGACACTTTTTCTTTCCTTGAAGCACCAAAGCTCAATCTTCCTCTGCAGCCACCATCCTCTCAATAGCAGCCCAGTCTATTTTGCTGAGGCTGCTGCTGGTGCATTCGGACAGGTTATCCAGCCACTCCACCCCCGACACATCAGCTCTGGTACCATCATCCTGCTCCTTTAACAGTCCAGCCAAAACCTGAGGAGTGTACAACAATGTATAAAAATAGACATGCATCCACACCATCATCAACAATAGGGCATTAACACTTGTGACAATGAAGAAACAATGCTGTTGCTCTCAGAATCGTACTGTTTTAGACTCTGACTCCTCGAGGCCCAGCAGCCTATTCATTTCTGATGTAAGTTCCAAAACTTTGCCTTCTTCTTTCTCTTCCATGCTTAGCTGCTCCCTCTGGAACCCTCTCCCAACAGCAGGTCCTCCTGATAAAGTGTTGTTCAATCCTGTCTTTCTCTGATATCCAGTATGCCTTTTCTCTCTCTGGATGGGTGTGTGCTGTTTTTTGTGGCCTTCATTGTCAGTGAGCATGCCACGTCTGGTGACCTGAGATAGGTGCTCTATTGGCAGAAAGGTAACTAATACCAAAGATATTAAACATAAATAAGTCAGTTTAAGTGCATTAAATGGAAAAACACTGATTAAATGCATCTCATTAAATGCATTAGAAAACCTGGTCTATGTAGTCCTAGTTTCATGTGGTGAACCTCCAAAGGCTGCCCTTCCACCTCAGCAGTCCATGGACGAAGGATGGGCTGAGTTTTTCCTGACTGGGACCGAAGACTTCTTTTGTCATTGGCAGTTACACTGTAAGTCACAGAAAATGTATTATCTCCGATACCAAATGTAGACCATTCCAGGTAATCAGAATTGTTGTGCACTACAGGCGTAGGTCTATTCGGTCGCTGTGAATAATTAATGAATGATTAATGGGGACAATTATTTTTTAATGAGGCAACAGCCACATCAAATTACTGGCTTACTGGACAAACCTGTAAACCCTTCCAGCGGGTGGAGCAGAAGTAGACCGTGTGCTTGAAGGCAAAGGAGCACTTCCAGTCTGTGAAGAACTGCGCAGAGTTCGAGGAGTAGTAGGAAAGTCATTGATCAAAGAACAAGCCTCATGGGTTCTCTGGTTGTACTGTTCCAAAAGCTTGAACCTACTAAAGAAAATGCAAAAAAAAAAAATTCCAGGCATGTTGTGTACAATGGTGAATTTAAAAAGGTATTGTACATACTCTTCTTTTTTCTCCCTGGTTCTCCAAATAGTTGTTTGATTTTTGTTTGTTGATTTCTGTAGAAAAGAAGTGTTTAACAGGTAAACAATGAGGATGTACAAATTGTAACGCACCAGAAAAAGTAAACACACCAGGTAAAGTGAAAAGGCAGCCATATCTCACCATTGTTCCAGAGGTGGAGAAAGGTTTGTGTTCCTTCTCCCTTAGGTTCTCTCTGTGTTTTTGATAAACAGCTAGTCTTTCTCTCTGTTTCCTTCTCATCCAGGTTCTGAGCTCTCTCCTCTCATCCTCTGGAAGTACGTAGGTCTGCGACATCCATGTACTTTGCTGCTGATCCAGCCTGTTGTGGGTCACATTACTTATCAGCTCAGGATAATCAGAGGTGTTTAAGCAACCATTTGAATATAATTTGTTTAAGTAGGTACTATACCTGCTATGGTGTGCAGTCTGTGAAGTAGACAAATCCAGATCAGCTGAAGACAAATACCCTTCCTTGACCAAATTGTCTAAGATTTCTGTTGTTTCAGATAGCCCAGTCTGATTCAGATTCTCATCTGCCCATCTACATATTGATATGAAAAATTGAGAGTGCAGAATAAAGTTTCACAACTGATAATGTGAGTCACAATATAGAGAACAGATTGAACTTACACATTTGATAATCCAGATGCTTCATTAAACTGATCATTCTTATCTGTGGAAGTAATGCAGACATTAAATAGATGAAATTGTAACTTTCTAGCCACCAGTACATTTAAATTCAATGCTAATTTTATAATACAAGTAATGTAAATAATATAATATATATTATAGTTATAGTAAAGTTCAAAGTTGTACTTTATTATTAGGAAAAGTTGTAATAAATTGTATCTTTACTTGGAGGAGTGTGGTAGAAAGGAGCAGCTCTATTTCTGTAAGAAGAAATGGAATAATGGTAAGAAGGCTTTCTTTTGGTAGCAAGTGCCTCACTTTCATGTGCATATTCATCCTGATTTTCTTCTTCCTTTTCAGAGAACTTCAGTTCTGTTGAAGCATCAGGTTGTGGTGCCCATGCTGTTAGAACAGGAAATATATAACTCAAGTTAACAGTTTGATAGAGATTTTTAACACAAACCTGGCTTCTACAGACTTAATACTGTATAGACCATACCTTCCTGTGGGACGGAGAGTCTGACAGTTTTTTTTACTGTTGTTGGATTCTTCACATCAGAAGCCAAGACTGGAGTGAGCTTTTCAATAGTGTTGACCAGCTACTCAAACATAAAGGACAAGTCATTGAAAATTACAAGCTGTCATGAAAAACGTAAGCAAAGCAAATTCAAAACAACATGCATATGTACCATTTTAGAGTTAGAAAAGTCCATCTCCAGATAATCTGCAATGTTCTGTAGTCCAGCCAACTGGGCATCCAGCTCTGACAGGCGAGAGGAAAACCAGGCTGTAGAAACTGTGGAGGAGGCTTTGTGAGGTCCACCACTCTCGCCCTTAATGGCTTGGTAGATCCCCGAGTCAGCTATTTCATCCATGCCCTGTGGAGTGACCCTTTCTGGTTCCCCATTAGCCTCAATCTGGCTGAGTGGTTGAGACGTCTCTGGGATATCTAGAGTTTAAAAACATATAAATATTCAGGTCTAATAATGATAAATATAAAGACTTAAATGATGTTAAAAAAAAAAAACCTGGATGTGTGATGGGTTTAAGAAGATTGTCTGTAATTGTGACTGAGGGCTGTGGATCATCAGCTGCACTCCTAATAACAGAGGTTGCAAGAACATGAAGCTGAGCAGAAGTAGGTAAAAATGGGTGATTGGAAGGTGTGTCCAAAACTCCTGGGCTGACAGATGGAGGCAAATCCTGATGCCGCTCTTTACCTTCTAGATCCAAGACACTTATAAAGTTCCGGCCACATAGATCCTGAGAAAAAAAGACAAGAGACACAAAGAAGGGTAATATATACTGTATCTGTTAAAAGTATAAATTACTAAAAGGTGGGATTAGAAATGAATATACAAATTGTGTTTAAAAAGTGTCACCACATGAAAAAGTGCCATAAATTTGTCTCTTAAGACATTTATTTTATTTATTTAGCATAATACATATGATTAGAATGCGCAAACAGGGGCAGCTGGCCAAAATAGGTAGGCAGCCAGGTTTGTAAACAAGATGGACTGCATCCTTCAAACTGAATACGGAACACAAATTTCCTATATGAGGTATTCAATACTAAGTATAATGCTCTATTCAGACACAGTCACTAAAATATGTACTGCAACATGTAGTGCTGAGTACACCTTGTACTTCAAGCTTCTTACCAGAATCCTATCTGGCTCTTTCTGTGTCTCTATGTCTTGAACTGGGTGTTCATTACAGACTTGGAAATTCCCTGGACTTTGTGCTGTAAGGAGTAAACACATGTATACACAAACAGAACATATGGTTTAATATAGATAATTTAAAATGTAGTGCTGTCTTCATACCAGCAGCCTCAAGTCAACATTTAGTGAACATTTTTTCCTACCCGCAATCAGAGAGACAGACACGGCTTTGTCCACAAGTGTCGCAGGACAAGCTGAAAGACAGCCAGCAATGTTACTTGCTGAGAAACTAGTTATGCATTTAAAACAATCTTTGTATTTTCATGATGCAATGCAGGTCAATTTGAGAAATTCAATTTATGTAAATTATTAAAAAACAATGTTAAAAAATTGTTAAAAAAACAGGAAAAACATTTTAATCTAAAAATAATTGTAATTAAAATATTTCAATCATAAATACCAGTAACAGTCAAGTTAAACTGTGCAAACTTATTACAATGCTAACACTGCATAGATCCTCACCAGGGTCTGTGTTGGTGAAAGCATCATGGCACTCTGGGGGTCTTTTACATGTGGAAGCATAGACAGAGAGCTCAGCTGAAGTGGACATGGCCTTGTCCAGTAATCTCTGACCAGTCAGCGAAGAGTAAAAAGATCCTGGAAGTTGTAATTCAACAACAGATGAATAGAACTGTAAACACAGCATTATTGTGTTCTCTTAAGTCTGGTCCAGAACTATATTATGAAGTCTGTATGTAATATACTAAACCCTTGTGCCTTTCTCAAAGTTACTGCCCTTTTGCCACCTTTGTGGCAAAAATGTACACGCACAAACAAAACTGCTATTAAATGATCATTCATCAATGTTTTTTCTGCCTTTTTCATAAATACTTAAACAACTTCAGACTAATCACAACTGAAGCCCCAACCACCTACCATTTACTAAATGAACTAAAATAATACATTTTTTGTTTTTTCTTCTTGGTAATAAACAATTAATAATTCAAAAAAGTGAACTGGCACTTGAGGGTTAAAATCCTGAAAATGATTTAATGTTCGGTAGTTTTGAACAAGTTTGAAGTTGTCTAAATGATTTATGAAAAACATTTGATCTACGATGATTTAATAATGGTTTTTGTGTGTACATTTTTGCCACAAAAGGTGTCCAGAGTGCAAAAATAGAGTATAAATGATATGAAAGAGTGAACGACACTGGATTTCAAAAATGTTTCCAAAAAGAAAAATAAATATAATAATGCCAAAAGCTGCAACACAGCCAAAATGATCACGAAATGAAAAAAGAAGTTGAGAACATTTGATAACATTTTAAGAGCCTTTAGCTAAAAAGAGAGTCCTGCAGTAAATTTCAATTTACTTGGTTTATGTGATAATCTCAATGAAAAAAATAGCCAGAAATGGTTCAGTAGAAACTTGATTCCTTGGCAATTTATCAGAATGTGATCATTGCCATACCATATATTTGGTTTGGTAAACTGCAAGAATGAAGACCTTTGGCTATCTTCTGTAGATACAGTGATGTATTGCATTTTCTACATGACAAAATAATGAATCATTGGTTGTCATATCTTTTTTTTTATATGTTTGTATTGAGGTAAACCCTACTGATGCCTTTTCTGGTTGTTTTAACTTGTTTCAAAGCTAAACCCCTTGAATATACAATGTATTTTGTAATGAATAAAAAAAGTTTTATAACTGAAACTAATTGACACTAACCTGGTTCAATGGCATTATTGTGGCCAGGGGTAATCTGTTCTGCAGCTGCAGGTTCTTCATTTCGAAGCTCATCTGTTGGCTGTAGATATATTGGGAAAAAACAATTAATGATGATGTAACATGTATTGGTCAACCAAACCAAAACTTTCTACTGCCAGAAATACTACTATCCTACCTCTTGTGCAGGGATGATCGACTCATTTGGCCTAAATGTGATTTCTTTTTTTTTTGTCTGTCCTGCCTTCTCCCTTTTCTCCTTTTCTTCTCTTCTCTTCTGCCTATAGAAACATTCAGCATGGTAAATAAAATAACAGGCATTCTAACATTCTAAAGTAGAAATTAAAGAAGAAGAAACTGTCATTGCCTCTTGCTGGAGTTAGAGAGGGGAGAAGTGAAAGCTCTAGTTCTTTCAATTGGTAGATCTACTCCAAGCAACTGCAGTCGAGTGTCTTCAGCATTTTGCCTCCTTACTAAACCTGTCGACCCCTCTGTAGACATGAGATGGGCCATTTGGTTCGAAGGTACTGCCTGGGGAAATATCTGTGACAGAGACAGATACTGTATCTGTACATAAATTAAAATTCCAGTTTTAATGTTTTAACTTATTTTTAAAACCTAACAAAACTATTGCTTACCATTTTTGGTCCAGACTCTATATGTAGAAGCTTAATCATAGGTGTTTCTCCCATGGGAGCTGCCACAAAAGTACTGGGTTTGGAGGAAGATGGTTCAGGTAGTTTATGGAATATGATGTGTCTATGTGGAACAGGTTGGAAGTGCAGCAGGCGAAGGCTCTGGGTTGGTGCAGCTGTATGAGATGGCAAAACAGGAGGAAATGTATGGAACTCCTGCCTCTGGAATGTCTCTGATGTCTGATTCTGGGAATAAGAGTTCCTGGGAGTTAGATCTTGTGTAACGTTATAACTGAGTAGTCGTGGTGGTGGTGAGGACCCATTTCTTTTTTCATCTACTGGCCTCTTTGAAGTGACTTGGTGACTGTGTTTAAGGTTTTGCCGATAAGATTCCAGAATTACAGGGTTTTCAGTGAGAAGTGTCGGGGGCTCATGGGCCGAGGGGTATTGTGGGGTGCTATGCTGAGCCAATGGAGGATGGTAAAGCTGAAGTAACTTCAGGCCCAAGATCTGAGGAGCAGGATCCTTTTGTATATTGCAATTTGAAGTCATTACCACAGGGGCAGTCGGAATGGTGTGACTAATGTTCGTAGTGGTCAGAAGCCCTTGGAAGGATGGGATGAACTTCTTGCTCTCTCTGAACTGGATGTCTGGTGACTCTGCCTGGACAGAGAGTGGCTGCATATTCTGGAAAAAAGAAACTGTATGTAGCTTGGTTTCTCTGTGGCAGTATTTTTTACACAGAAATAAAGTTTGTCATAGCTTTACAAGACATTTGACTAATACCTGATAATTTACACATGCACCAATCGCAGCGCTCTGATGGTGGCAACCTGTTGGAGTGGTTTTCCCTGAGATTTGTACAGCAGACTTGTCAGCAAACACACATACAGGAGGATGGCTGAACTCAGGATTATGCGCCTGTGTCTGAGGCGTCACAGAAATGGTGGTTTGAAGAGGTAGAGCATTTGGAGGAGGGAAACTGGCAGCATGAGATGATGGCACATTGGGGTGTGAGAAGCTCATTGTAGACGGGATCAAAGAAGAGCTCTGCCTAGCAAGCTGCAAGTTGGAAAATGAAGCTCCCAAAACCTCCATCAGGCTCATATAGTTGATATTCTGCAACAAAATAAATCACTTGAGACATAAGTCAGTCTGAAAGTCAGGTTCAAATCTTAAATTTATAGAAGATAGTTCATACCTGGACCAATCTGAATAAATCTTCCCCAAGACGTTGTCTCATTGGTGGAGTCTCTGTGGGTAATGGCTGACTGGGGGATAAAGGAACAGCAGTGGCTGCACCCTCTGTGGAGGTCTGTGGATGAAGACTTGGAGGATCTGTAGGTGTACTGGGGAGCACTACTCCAGTTGAATGAGAAAGATCTGCATGAACCGAGACCTCAGGCTGGACAGAAGGACAGGCTTTGGGCTCTGGGTGTGGAGGGGCATGTATGCTTCCAGAATGACTGTGGCTTAAACAACCAAACACACTAAATAAATATCCAAATTCAGTGTTCTGGATTCTGCCAACAAAATTCTGAGGTAGAAATAACTCAGCAGGGTTTATGTTTTAATTTAACTGTTATAATTTATAGTGGGATGTTGAAGAATTCAAATCAAATTAAAGCATATTTAACCTTATATACAACACAGACTTAAAACTGAAGGATTTATGCAATAGCAAGCTTTTGCTGTAGTTCTGTCAATAACTTACTACAGTAAAAATTATTGCTTCATGGATGTTCTTGGCAAGTAAAGAATATTAAAATTCAAAACTTACTGAGATATGGAACTCGATACGTCTTCAGCATTTTCTAAGATGTCTAGATCTGAAAGCTTTAAACTCTGGAAAGGACAAAAACTAAAGTTATTAATGTACTATACTGACCACTTTGATGATATATACCGTATGAGTTTACTATATGTGGATTATATTAAACACAAAATAGCTATACTTACCATTCCAGGTGTACTAATGTTTCCATGGGAAACAGAAGATGAAACTTCTTGTCCCTCACTCTCAGTACTTTTGCCTAAAAATTATTTGTATAAATTGAAATTCTGCTGTAAGGTTGCATTTTATAGTCTTCCAACATTACTTATCCAATATAACTTTTGTTATATACCTTCTTTTTCAGGCGTAACATTTATATCATAGAGGGATGGTTGTTGTGAACTTGATTGTCTCATCTGAATGTCAAATGTCTGTTGATCTTGAATACTATGGAAATGTTTCCTGTGAAATGTTAGTTCCTCTGGTTCACCTATGGGAGAACCACTGCAGGCAAAAAAAAATAAATATTCAGTAAACTTGTCATATCTACAATAAAATAAAAAAAAGAATCATAATAAGAAAAGAAGTACCTGAATCATCAGTATATATTTATACTTTTGCTGCCCCTTTGCTTTACCTATGTGTTCAATTAATGACATTTGATGACAAACAAATTAGTATTTTTAAACTAAACTAGATGAATGGATTCCAAGCAAAGCTGAAAACAGCTGAACAGTTTTTGCCGAAATAGCTGAAACAAAATGACGCTTCCTTATATATTGGTTAGGCAAACTTCAAAGCTAGTTAGCCTTAAAAACCTCAAAGGCAATTATATCCGTCATCGATGATGTCATCGACTACATCATAATTGTAAAAGTATAAAAATAATTTTAAAGTATAAGAGATTGTGTAAAGTTGTATACAAGCAATAATGCCCTTTATAAGCCAAACGTTTTGAAGTTTAAATTGTTTTTCTAGCTGAAAGTATGCCGAAGTAGTTAAGCGCCAATTGACGTATGGAAGTCATAATAATAAAGATTAGAATACCGTGCTTGAGCAACATTCTAAAACAAATTGTTTGCACTTTTGCACAATTGTTGAAAAGACATACTGTATAGCCCCTTTCAGACATGCAGTGGAATTCTGACATTATCCTGACCTTTTTAGGAGGAGGTGTGTGTGTAAACGCAAACGTCCAAATGAAACGGGTGTGTTCTTGACCTTTCTATCACTTGAATGCTGTTGTAGTTGAGTGATTGAACCCTTTTTTATTAGTTGCATGGCTCCGATATGCTGTAAACAAAATAGTGTTTTCCAAGTTTTACATTTTAGATCTTGTTTGCCATCGAGCGGATTTTCACACATGTGGATCCTGAAAGGCTGAATCAGAGGCTGAATTCTTATAATGTTGTCCAAAATTCATATGTGAAACGGGCTTATGCCAATGTCATGTTTCCAGTAATCCAAATAATAGGCCAGTCTAAATAAAATATTTAGTACTCACATAGACAGTTCTCCTTGCTGCAGACTGTGATCAAGACCAGTGATGGCTGAACCAGGGTAGCCTGTATCAACAGAGCTCTCTCTCTCAAGCTTCCTGGCCACCAAAGGCTGCAGCACAGGGGCTAAAGTCCACTGTGCTTCTGGAACTTGGATCTGAGAGCTGTCACTGTCAATCCCAAGCAGAGCAATGTACCTGTTCTCCAGTAAGCTGAGGGAAGTGAGAACAGCAGGTGCTGAGATTTTGACACGAATCACAACTCCTTCGTCTGCTGTACTTCCAATCCTCCCTGCCCTTTCTTTCTTCATTTTGCCATGATGTCCCAGTACCATCCTCCTATCTGCCCAGCGTATCATCCACTCCAGAAGCCTGCCCAGCTCTGGAAACTGAGCATCCAATTTAGGATTCAGGCCCTGCTGCAGTTCAATCACTGCTTCAACAGAAGTTGAGGACCTAAACACCCATTGTTCTGATGGATTCCCCATGGCAACGGTATTCCAATTAGTGCTAGTTTCAGTTCCAGAGCCGCTTCCCTTCATTCCTTGGGTTAAATGCACACTGTTTTTTTGTCGGGGGCTAAATAAACCCTTTTGTTTGCTTGAAAGAGAGTTGACGGAAAGGCAGGTATTGGATATGGGGCCCTCACTCAAGACAGAGGAGGTTTGCGGCTCAGGAGTTGTAGCTTGTTTAATAGGCTTGTAGCAGGACCCGGCTCTGAACACTGGAGGATCATTGCTCCAGTCTTTTTTCACTGAACGGTGCCCATCTCTTTGACGGCGATGAACAGTTGTTAATAAATCAAAAGTGAGAGAATGCAATTCCCTTTCCTTCAGTTGGGAGGAGAAGCCCTTCAACAAAGGAAGTTCACTGCCTGAGTCCCCTCCATCAACACTATTTTTCTCGAGCACATAGCTGAGGAAGAGCTCCAGAAAATTTAGATACTCTTCATCTTCCAACTCAAACTCCCAAGTGCCAACAATGGGCAAGGAGAATTGCTCACCTGAGTGCATCTCCTTCTGAATGATGCTTTCAGTCTTAACAGCTGTCTTCTTTGCAGGTTTTTTGGTGTGTGCTTTTTTTGTTTTTTTGCTTAAAAAACAAAAACACACAATAAAACACACAATAAACATAGACACATGATACCTCACAGTAATATAGAGTTCTACTAGTGGTACTATACCATGCTAACTACCTGGTTATTGGTTTGGAATGCGGTTTAGGAGAGATAGCGTCAGTGTCTCCATCACTGCATACTGGAGGTAACCCACAGTCAGTTAAGGTGCTGGTGCTCAGACTTGAGAGTTGCTTTAACATTGCCACTCCATGTCTGCTTCCCTTATACTCCTCTTCTTCCTCTTTCTCCCACAGATGGAGTTCAGGGGGAGCTAGGTGCCTCTGCAAACGCCCAAGATGTTTTCTCCTCTGCCTGTATTTGTCTTGAATCAGAATCAGCATCATCAACTCGTTCACTTCTTCTTTTTCCCCTTCTAGATAACAGACAGGATAAAATATAGTGACAGGCACCATCCCCTCAATATATTTGTGATACAGATATACAATAAGAACGTCTCATCCTAAATCCTTGCTTAAGTATCAAATCAATAGACAAAACTTTGGGAATTCTAAACCACAGTGAATTTATAACAGTTAACTACAAAGACCAGATCAGCTGTCACAGATGGTCTGTCCTTATACAATTTCACATTCTGTCTATATTCACTAGAGTCTGTAAAAGGGAAAACTTAATAAAATGTAGATTATAATTTAAAGTACAAATGTTGATCTATGTCTAATTATTGTGTTTTTTTAATTGCTGCATATTATTTCAAAGTCAAAAACAAAGCTGTTTATACCTAGAACACTGCATTGCCTCAGCCTCTGCAGCAGTGAATTATATTTTTCCCTCAGAGGGACTCTGACAGAGTCTTCCTCCTCTGGGAAGGCTCGCACTAACATTTCTGCCACCTAAGAAGAGGAACAAGGAAGGATAAGAAATATACTGACTTAACATTAGTCTATTGGATTTTGATATACATCATCTAAGTGAGAAAAGAGAAAACAATATTTTACCAAACAGATGGGAGGCAGTTCAGACACAAGGCTGAGGAGTATGTCTTGAAGGAATTCTTCAGCACTGAGGAAGCGAGCAAAAGGCAGAAAACGGCAGACCCAGTAGAGAGCATCAACACAAGCAGCTCTCACTTCTGAATTACTTAGGATCTAAGGGACACAAATACACACAAATACCTATATAGTGTCTAATCTGTAAAGTATTTATGTATAAACTTGTCACACCCTAAAACGCATATGTAATACCTGTTCATCTCTACCATGCTGTCTGGCAGACTGATATATCCTGCAGGAAATGGAGAGTTGTTCCCTAACATGTAGCATCCAGCATAAACCACACAGCTCCCTGAAACAGACTTGTAACAGAAATGTAGTTTATTACTAGCAGTTAGTAATCTCTCATAGTAGATCATTTATGAAGGTACAAAAAAGTTACTGTGAATTAGCAAATTACTAATAGTTTGAATGATATCAGGGTCCAGGTGACCATCTTCATTGAGCCCCCTTCTGAAAAATCCACTGCCAGTAGCAAACTTCATTAGGCCCTCTGGGAAAAGCTTTTCTTCTTCAGTAGATGATGGATAGGAGTACTTTTTCTTGATCTGAAATCAACATAAGATATTTGCACATCTTATCACTTCCAGATAGATAGATAGATAGATAGAGAGATAGAGAGAGAGAGAGAGTTATCACACCGTCACAGGATTGTTGTAATATTTGCCCAAGATGACCCTGTGCAATTACTACAACGTCTTATTGACGCTTTAGAAGAACTGTTACTGATGTTGTTAAGTGTCCCTTTAGAATAAACTCTTTCTAAATTTGTGATTCAGAAAATTGTAAACTAAGAACCATTTAATCATTCTATGGAGAATTCAGCTTTGAACATGGACTCATCTTTTAAAGACTGAGAATGTAAGCACTGTTAGCTACACTTAGGCACATTTCATCCTCCCTTTGGACCAGATTTAAAAATAAAAACACACAGCTCTGTAAATTACCTTGTGTAGTAAATGTCTGGCTTGGCGCAGATGGCGAATGTACCACTGGGCAGCAGGATAGCAGCTACGAGCAGATCTCAGAAGTAAAAGAAGTCTTTGAAGAACCCTAGACACTTTGTGACGTGATGTTATTTCTGCAAACTGCTCAGGTGTCCCTAATGGATCCTAAGGATGAGTCACACAAAACCTTTATTAATATAATTTATATGTAAAAATAGATAAAAGTTGATTTTTCTATTTTATATACCTGTGTGTTGGGGGAAGGCTGAGGGCAATAAAGAGGTGGGGAAGGCAGATACAGTCCACTGGGCACCAACATAGGCAGGCAAGAACACATGTCTTTGGCTGTGTTCAGCAGGGAAGACAAAGGTGAGGACATAACATTCACTCCAGCCATAACTGATGCCTTCAGGATGTCCTGTATTGAAAGCTGCAGTAAGTCCAAGTCTTCTTCTTCTAAAGGATCTAGGAAAATAATATAAGCATAAATTAAAAACAAAGTTATTCATAAGTGTTGTGGTATTATAGTTGTCCGGTCTCAGATACCTTTAAAGTTTTTGCAACCATCCTTGTTTAAGTGCTCTTGGGAGTCAGACTTATAGCTGAGAAGACACTCCAACTCAGCCTGAAAAATGCTTTCTGGTTCCAAAACATTTGGTAGGTGGAGATCTCTTCTCTTAAGCCTTCAAGAAAACAAATATAGTAAAATGTTGAAATCTAACATAATATATTCAAGCATTGACAACTCTAACAGAACACCTGCCCTCTCCCTGATGATAGGCTAGCACACTGACCGAGTGAAGTTGAAGTAGTTAGTGCAGTAGGTTGTATAGGCCAGGCTCAGAGACACTGCTGTTTTCCAGTCCCCAAGATGATAAGCCAACCACACAGTCTCAGGAAGCAGACCTCCTAGCAAGAGTAGGTCCTGGGCATAGTCCACTGTCCATACCTCTGACAGATGCTGTTCTCGAATTGCTCTAGATACCTCCTGTTGGCACAGTGGCACCAAGCGTCCAACACTAGGGGCTGAGACAGGACATATTACAAAATTGCCAGTATTAATGAAGAGATAAACAGTTAAACTCATAACTATTTTTGAAATCACACCATGAGGCAAATGTAGTGGAGGCAGAACAGCCACATTGTGAGGGGGAAGGATGTAGAGGGGTTGGTTGGTGAAGTAAGAGGCCATAAATCTTCCCAGGGTCTGAACCACTGCACAAGCTGCATCACTGTGAAGATCCATTGGCAGCCACGGGCAAGGAAGGGAGTTAGCTGCAAGACACAAAGTCAACTTGAATAATTAACACACCTTTCACAGTGACACACACTGTCATTTAGTATAATCACTGAGATGTAAAAGCAGACTGGTATATCCAGCTTTAAACTATGACATTTAAGACTCTGTGTCACATCTTAATAAATAGGTAAAAAAATACTGCAATGTTTATGTTGCTGCATAAATTGAATTGCATGTCCTAAGTCTCTAAAAAGCTGGGTAATGCATGGCTGACCTGTAATTTTGTCCGACTGGTCTCCAGCTCTGTGCAGTATTAGGCAGGCCATGTGGTCCCCCAACTCCTGGGCTTCCTTCAGTCTGTACTGGGACAAAAGACTGTATAGGAGTGCCAAACAAAGACGTGTCTCCTGAAAAACACTACGATCACAACCTAATGGAAAGAAAAAGGGTTATCATTTCAGACTGAATGTGAACAATGCGATGTACTTTGATGGTGTAAAAGTAAAAGAGTGGTTCTTACTTTTGTTATTCTCTTCACAAATTTGTAAACGCCATGCATCAGCACTTTTTGGATACAAGCCACACAGATAAAGATGTTCACCTGAGGGGAGGAGAGTTAAACGCTGTATAACAACAATACCTACCAAGATAAAATATTCTTTACACCCCTAATATCTGATTTGAAGTTAAATTATTCTATTGCAAGACCACATAATTCTCATTAAACTAGGATTCAGTGGAATGAGTTTTGTCACAAATGTGACACAACCACTAGTGGTTACAATAACCAGAGCAGTCTATCTGTTTCAGACCTGGGTAACTCAGAAGTGCAGGGCCCTCATCTAGTCTTTCTCCAGCAGCCTGCAGAGCTTTCTGGATCTGGGATATGATAACTGACAACTGTTGCTGTTCCTCATCCCAGCCGTCACAGTATTGGAAGGCTTTTAGTTCCTCCACATACTGCTGGGTGATGTCATACACCCACTGCCACACTCCAAACAATCTGTCCAAAAAGAAATTGATAACAATTGTTTAACTTTGAGAGAGTCTTAAATCTTAACTTCAACATATCATGCAATGTCTAAAAGAGACAAAAAAAATGTCTAAACAGTCTCTACCTGCTAGATGGTCGCTGGGGAAAACGTTGTGCCTGCTCTAGCAACCTAGGTCTCTCTTCGTTCTCATTCTGTAGCTGAGGCACATAATGTATATCTGAAGTCGAGAGCTGGAGTGGCTGAGAATAAGACTCATTCTCTACAGAGGACCAAAGATCTTTTTGATGCAAGCTGTATGTTTGGTCAAGAGAATCAGAGACAAGCTGCAAGATAAACACAGCTGCAGATAGTGTTTGGGATGTTAACTGACATTGACCAGATGACTGGGACTCAGGGCGAGGGGTCAATAGCAGCCGTACTAGCCTTATAGAGAGCTCTACCACTAGCCCCAGGCAGCGTGGCCGATCTGATGGAGTGCTATCCCAAGGAAGAAAAGTAAGAAGGGCTTTGAGAAGATGCAGGATGTTAGTAAAAGTATCATTTTTTTCGGTGTGAACCATGGAGATTGGAATCAAATGCAGTAACGCAGCCAAGTGCACCACACACTGGAGGGTATGGTTCAGCAGACAAGCTCTGTGTTCCACAGCATTTCCTAGAGACATGCCAAAAGCCCAGGCTGTTAACAACTTAGACTGAATTTTTCCAAGTTCACAATGAAGAAGAGAGGTTTTCCTATCTGTTTCAAAGTCCTTTTCATCCTCCGGACCAGTAACAAGTCCTTTGTCAGTGTGTGTGTCCAGGGCGTTTAGTGTGTCAAACATTGAGGCAAACTCAAGACGACCACCATCCGCCACATGAGAACCACAAGGAGGTCCATCTAAATCAGAGTCATCCTCAAAAAAAGTCTGAGAAACCACAAAGATAGGGTAAAGTACAGTAAGTGAAACAAGCTATGGGACAATAGTAAATTAATTATTTTTACCATTACTAGTAATCTGACATCAAAAATTAATTGCCATATAAACAAAGGGAGTCGTGTTGCTTGAGTTAGTTAAGATAAAGAAACAAACTTTAAGGCAATGAGAATATACCAGTGCTGGGGATAGGTGCATCAGAAATCGCATTACTAATCTGCTTATACCTTTATGTAAACATAGCCAAAGTCTGCACAGATGCACCAAACTGAATCTAAAGTTATACATTTCTAGCCTAAACTGTTTCACCAACCTGTGCCTTTTTAAGAAGTTCATTAGTATCACCCAATGTTCCCTGATTCCGCAGGAAAAGAGGCAAAGTGGATCCATCTGTGGATGCTGATATGACAGAATCTACAGTCTTGGGCCGACAAATAACATTGGAGTTAAGCATCTCAATACTGCTGTCAAAATTCAGGCCAGATACAGACTCCAACCATTCCCTCACATGAATCTGAAAATAATGAATATAAACAAACCATATTGTCAAGAATTTTTCTAAAAATACTCACAAAAGGTAAAGCTGAGTAATTATTTACACTTGAAAAAGACCCTTATGTACCACCTGTGATTTATCCAGCATCTGACTGGCCTTTTTGAGGTCCCTGCTTACATCCTTAAGAATTGTTTTCAACAATATGGCAGGAGAAGGTCTATCTCGCACCCTCATTACTGTTGCCATGTAGCCATCAGAGACAATGAGAAACAAGTGATGTGGATGCCAGGTAACAGAATATCGCTGCCTCAGAACATCCTGCACAGACAAGCTAGAGCTGGACAAAGAGGCCTCCCCTTTCCCCCCAGACACTGTTGGCCTGCATATAGATGGTATAATTAGTGGAAAAAGATAAATCCTCATTACAAAGACAAAATAAGACAAACATACAGTATAAAATAGATTTGGAAGTTTTCACCCTTATTTTTTAACATTCAGTCATGGTCAATTTGATTTGACCCTTTTTGACAAAACTCTACTCAAAAAGTCTTTTGTCAAAATGGAAACAGATCTAAACAAACTAAAATTAATAACTTAAATATAAAACTTAAAATAGGTGATTGCATAAAGATTCATCCCTTTAATGTAACTCATCTAAATCCTGACTGGTGCAGTTTACTAAAGTCACACAATTAGATAAATGGAGATCGTCTTAGTGCAGTTAATGTGTTTAAAGAATTGTAGTAAAAGTCCACATGTATCTGGTTGGTCCAGTTACTGGTGAATCGGTATCCTGTCCAAAGTCTATAACATGAAGACAAAACAACAATAAAATAAACTCTGTGAAGCGGTAAATAAATTTGTAATTCAGTAGGGGGGATGCAAGATCTTTTCTTAATCTCTCAATATCTCTTAGAGTAAGGTTAAATCCATAATTAGGAAATGGAAGAAATATGGGACATGTATAAAATCAGCCTAGAGCTAGCTGTCTTCAAAAAGCTAAGTAACTGAATGGGTGCATAACAATAGTGAGGGAGGACCTATGACTCCTCTGAAGGAGTTACAAGCTTCAGCAGCCAGGATGGGAGAGTCTATACATACAGCAACTGCAGCCTACATTCTTTTCAGTTCCAGTTTTCAGTCTTATGTTTTTAATTAATTGATATTACTTGACATGAAATAGCTGTTCTGTAAATGTATGTCAAAAAAGCCAATTAAATTTAAACTTTATTGAATGTTGTAAAAAATAAAAAGGTGAAAACTTCCAAAGAGGTTATTCTTTTCTATACTCACTGTAATATACCATAAAACATCATGTTTAACACTGAATAAATATTTTAATTAAAATTCATGCTTACAGTAAATGAATAATAGACAAGTAATGAATTGACTCTCAAGCAGAAATGTAATAGAAAATAAATCAATACAAACGATTAATGCAAACAACAAGGTCTTGTAGTATAGGGCTCATACATAACATGCAAACTATCTCAAATGTATACCGGAAAGTGACAAGAGGGTGCAGAGGTAGGAAGTGTGCAGGCCCAAAGTCAATATTGCATCCAGAACTTGTTAAAGTGAGAAGTCCTCCTAGGCGAGCCAACATAAGAAGGGAGCCTCTCTTGAGAACACAAGCAAGAAAAAGACTATCAGGGGACCAGCTCAGACTGCCCACCCAGTAGGACCTTAAAGAGAAGGTACATGAAGTGTCTTTCTTAATAAATATGCAGTACACATCAAAGATTCTAAAGTAGTTATAATGACAGATGGCATTCAGGTGATGTAACACCCTCTAGTGGCTACTGTATATTGACAATCATTCCCTTTTGTTTTATATCTTGGCAATGTTCCTACAATTATACACACCATGTTGTCATTGCTGGTGCAACTGGGAAAGTATATATCCCCTTTGGTACATTTTATAACAGTCTATAAATGATCTGTTGAAGTCAGGCAAAGTCTGACTTAACAGAAGTTGACCCCCCCGGGTTATGCATCTCATTGGCTGACTACTGCACAGCACTGACTACAACACCTGATCCTATTTTTATTCATGCATACCCTACCTTATGTATTTAGAGGGGATCCCAATTTTCTTACTCCCACATCCGCCAAGGCTACTTGATATTGAGACAAAATTCTGTGTGCTCACAAAGAGGACCTGTGTAGCCTGGATTCCAAAACAAGACAATATGAATTTAGATTAACATTTCTACAGATGGATGGACCTGGAAACAGATGTGAAAAAAATTGTTAACAGTAGAAGCTAAGTAAGGCCAGATGCTTACCTTTGGCTGTCGCTGATTTAGGACAATGGCTAGCAGTTGGCCATCTGGAGAGAAGGCTGGCACCAAGGCCCCCCTAGACTTCACTTTCTGGCAGGGTGGGATGAGACAAGACATGGGGTATGTCTTGGTGGCCCACTGTATGTTATATCCCACAGAACTAGAAAGAAAAATGTGTACTTTTTACTGCTTTGTACGTTTTACTTTTAAAGACCAACTACTTCAATGCCATA
The DNA here is from genome assembly GCF_033026475.1 of Channa argus. Classification (NCBI taxonomy): domain Eukaryota; kingdom Metazoa; phylum Chordata; class Actinopteri; order Anabantiformes; family Channidae; genus Channa; species Channa argus. The sequence goes on from NC_090214.1 coordinate 10,854,331, forward strand.
CTTTTTAATACGAAATGAGAGTTAGAGAGAGTTACAAGACCTGCTCACTCACCCTACTCTTTTGTGTCCTTCCTCCCACTGAATTTTTAGACAGGTGATGATCAGCTTCTTCTCAGATGTAAAAACTAAGGCTGACAAGCAGGCATCACCCACAGCCTAAGACAGTTTGAAAAAGATATAAAGTGAAAAAATTTAAACATTAGCCATTTTCGTATTCTTTTATAAATTAAACATTACACAATCGTGTACTCATATTGTGTGTATGGACCTCTGTCTTAATGAAGAGGGTATGTTGGGATGCTTCTTTGTGTTGTGACGAAGGAAGAATGGTATCTTCCATGGGCTGTATATGTGCCCACTGTCCTTCGACTGGCCCATCCCTCACTCCCATCAAAAAGCTGACATCTTTACACTCCCACAGGAACACTTGGCCTGTTATGACTACCAGGAGCACACGCATTCCATCCCCTGAAACCTGGAGAGACAACTGTGTTGCATTTCCTGCGAAAACACATAAATCCTTAATTGAAGATTTATAATTCTACCTAAATTCAAACAAGATGACACAAACAACTACAGTATGCAGCCATTATAATATAAATGATTAAATATGTAAGCAAATGTATTTGTACATCTCACATTGAGTTTTCACCCTTGCGTGTTTTCCAAATGACTGCATATTGGCCTATGCAGTCCAACAACACTAATACCAATGCTAATACAAACCTTGAACAGCAGTAATTATTTTAACTACTTCTGGGGCTGCTGCAGCAGTCTTTAACAAGTCTTTATCCCTGTTCCAAAGAAAAAGCTCTCCGGAGACCAAAAGCCCACAAAGCCACAAACCTAAAAAAAAAACAAACAAACAAAAAAAGGACAAAGGTTGACTAATGGTTTCTCACTTGCCAAGAAGTGTTTTGCTTTGAGTTTATACATTTATTTTCACCATTGGGTGAGGAAACCATTGTCACCACAGTGTTGAGCAAAGGATGGAGTTTAGGAGTCCTTTTCTTGGTGCGACCAGACACCATGTCGATCTCACTGATCCGTTTGTCATCTAAGAGGAACACAGACTCCTTCTCCTTAAGAATAACATAAGAAAGATTCCCTGAGGTTTTCATCTGACAGTTAACGTTATAGAAAAGGGTTGATGTCTGTCCAGCATGCTTTTGTTTAACATTGCTGTCACTCTCCTCACCTGACCAAGCCAGCAAAATCGCGGCCATGGTTTCTTCCTTTTTATGCTGGATGACAAAACTACCTCCAACTTCAGCTCCATGTGTAGAAAATACCATCAACACGTCGTGATTACGCATTCAGGAAAGGTTAATCGAAATTGCAGGATTCCACTAGACAAGCAGGGACACATAAGTCAAGCAACACGTTTATTTTCTACAATGTAGCCAAACATTTGGTTATCTACACAACGCTAGCTTGTTCGAAAATATTGTCAAACATGAGATGAAATGGTTTCAGATTAAACGGTAATAAACATCGTATAGTGATAACGTTACAATGCCGTGGTGCATTATCCCCTGTTCATACCGACATAACCAATCACCTAGGTTAGCCATTCCGTTAACTAGCATTAGCCACCTAGCTAACTTCGATTACTTCGCGGAGCACTACTGCGAAAAACGACGAACCTGCGCATTTCAATTAAATTTGCTGTACTCACATACTATGCAAATGGCACGGGGTTGTGAAAATGGTATTACACCAATGATATAACAACTTATATTGTAGCTAATCGTAAATATTTCGAAACTCCCTCCGCTTCAGTGGCTAGGTTTATTTCCCATGATCCTCTCTGGGGAAGCTTCAAAGCGTTGCCGTAGGAACGTTGATGAAGGGAAGCCAACGCCTTGTAGTTGGAAAATAGGGATTTTTTAATTTCACCTTGTTAATGTTACACTTTCAACTCTATAGTACAGGACGTGCATGCAGAACCCTCACATTAACTTATACAGACATTTTAATATATTTTGGAAATATCAGCTTGTACTCTAAAGCGATGACAAAGAGGTGACTGGTGTGGAGCAGGAAGTAGCAAAGATTAGCAGGAGTGAAGTAAGGAGGACGCTGAAGAGGATGAAGAGTGGAAAGGCAGTTGGTCCTAATGACATACCTGTGGAGGTATGGAAGTGTTTAGGGGAGGTGGCAGTAGAGTTTCCTGTAAAGGTTTAAGGGTTTACAAATGACTGCTGATATTAAAATGTAAAAATATCTCTCTTTGCACAATATCTCTCTAATTATTTGTTTAAAAAAATCAAACACAAAACATGAGACTATGCATTCTTAATTTTAAAATGTGATATAAGAAAATTTGGCAAAAATAAAATCACCCATTAGCTTTGGGGTGAGGTGCACCTGTTGGGTCAGGCTAAAAATAAATTACTTAATTGGCTGATCACATTCATCATCACATTTTACACAGGTGCAACTAGATAATGCTAAGGCTGTTCAATGATAGACTTACAAATGCATAAAAAACACCACCCAAGAATTTTCAGTCTTAGACTGCCACTACACTCTGTCCCATCACCTTTTGGCTACTCCTGCAGCGAAGGTCACTATATTAAAGGCTCAAAGTTAAACTTTTCTACACTCATAAAACAATGGGCAATACTGTGTTATGTGAGCTGCATTTAGATACCCTTTTTCAAGCATCCTTTTGCCAGCAGATGGCAACATACTACAACAAGGATTACTGCTGAGTACTGTATATCTATGCAGTAAAGTGTTAGGTGCACATGAAAGCCAGTTGTAACCAAGCAGATAAATAAGGCTTTTTGTACTTGCTTCTAAGCTGCTGTAGATATCTCTGCACAAGGTCAATTTGCTCAGAGGAACACGCAGGCCTATTAACTATCTGCATGTTTGTGTGCAGTAAGTAGTTTCCTTCCCTATTAACATGCTTTAGGTTGTGCAAAGCCTTAAGCAATGGGCCTCTTACTGGCTTATTACAGAGAGTTATTAGGTTTGCCCTCAGGCCCCTGCTGGTATTTAATTACCCTTGTGCTCTCTCCTTTTCATGATGATGGAAATCATGGCAGACATTGCCAATAGGTGAAAGTGGAGACTTCACCAGACCTTAATTGGTTAATTTGCCTCTGACTGCCAGGCACAGATGGAGCTCTTTATTACTGTCAGTGCCTGGATCATTCTGGTCTGATGAGGAATGTCTTAAGAGGAAGTGCTTGAAATGATATGAAGACATTATAACAAAACTAAATAATAATTAGGATGAGAATGAAGAACTAACTGTTACAGCTCTGTACAGGCTTGATGCATTTATAGTATTTATATTATTTTGTCTCCATATTATAATATTACTACCATAACAGTTCTGGCTTTGTTGTATATATATATACATATATATATATGTATATATATATATATATATATATATATATATATATATATATACATATATATACTTTTTGTAGTGCTGGTGGGGGTTGTGTATATATATTTTCAGATGTATCACTCTGGATGCAGTGATTGCATAGTCAGCTTTTTGTTTATATATTTTAGCTTGTCTGTGTATTTATTATCATCATTGTTGACCAGTAGTGATTCCAGATCCCTTTCTTCAAATTTATTGAGGTAACATTTGCCCGGTTTGCTTCTCCTTTCAGTACACCTCTGTTGTTGGCATTAGTTATAATTCATAGGCTATATACTCACTTGCCACTACATTGGATACACCTGTATAATCTAATACAGGCCAATACTGCAGCTCCACCATGAATTCTACTTTTAGGAGGTTATAATTTCTCAATTGTTAAATTGAAACCGCAAGAAAGGGGATAATTCTATGTATTTATTACATAAAGAGGTGGTTCTAATGTTTTGGCCTCCTCTATTATTTTAAGTATGGTGGACAAAACAATAGAGCTACCTCTTAATACAATGCACTCCAGTACAACTCCACCACCCATTATATGACCGTAATAATAAACATAAAGTAGAATTATAACCTTTCAATTTAAAAACTGAAAAATTATAACCTTGTAAAAGTAGAATTCCTGCTGTGCTGGATTGCATTGGATTGAACAGGTGTACTTAATGAAGCACCCAGGGAACGCAGTAACAATGGCGTAATCCAGGCATACACTTTGTACAGCAATAACATACAACACAAACATTTAGGAATACAATCCACAACATAAAAAAACACTTGCACAAGTCCTGTAGATGAAAGTATATTTAAAGTCATTAAATGCTTTTTTTTTTTTTTTCTGATGGTAAAATAGTTTGGGATCAGAGAGGCAACATAGAAGTAGAAATAATATATCTTTCCAAACCTTGTCTCAACTTATTAACCCAGCTCATAACACAAAGGCAGGTTGAGAATGAAGAATGTTAGTAAATCAATACACTTTTTTACATCATATCATGCAAACAGTTGAGGTGTGGAGTTTTTCCTATGATTACGCTGCAAGTACTATTTATGTTGACTGCTCTATCCACAAGGCATATAACATAATGAGGGCATGTTGATGTGGTAGGATTTCTGGATGATTATCCTGCAAATGTACCTACATGAGCATTCAATGTGTAAAACCACAGAGGATTGGTGTTATGTTTACATAATGCTCCTAGTGGACCACGTTTATTTTAAATAAACGGTATGGCCATCAGAACAACATGTGATTCACTAGAGAACTATTTCCCATCTACATCTTCAGTGTTCAGTATAGGGACATCAGTTGGCATGGTAACCTCATTTGCCATCTGCAGGCTTCATTCATACTGAAAAATGACACTCAAAGAGCTGTCAAGAAACAATTCAACATTCTTCTTCACAGCACCAGTGGGCTGGAGTGTGTCTGCTGCAAGTCTCTGTGGTTGGTGTGGTTTTGATTGTCTTTCCCAGCAACACCTGTCTTTGAAGGGCTAGAATTGTAGTAGGTTTCCATCACCACATGTTTAAAACCTTGCTGAACAAATTAATTTGTTGACAAAGTCACTTAATATTGACTAAGTCTGTGTTTGGGTGTTGGTGCACTCATTTGTGTACTACAATATAAAGCTAGATGCAAAATGTGCATTAATTTTAAAAGAATAATTTAGGAAAACATTGTTATTTGCTTTCTTGAAAAGTTAAATGAGTTAAATGAGGAGATCAATAACACTTTAATATCTGTTGGTTATGAGGCCACAGCCAGCAGCTTAGTATGAAGATTAGAAACAGCTACAGCCTAGATCTGTCCAAAGTATATATAAAATTGCTGCCTAGCACTTCTACAGCACACTAATTAACACCTAAATCACTAAAACCTTGCGTGGAACAACCTCTTGAACAAGAAATTGTCCCATAGATTTTATACTCATTTGGTTTTAGGTTAAGAGTTAGATGACATCTGTCCATTCATTACAACGCTGCATCCGGCAGCCACTTAGCATTTTCTACTGAATTAACAGAAGATATGATTGTTATTGATCCTCTCATCCAACTCTTAACATTAATTCAAATAAGTGCATTTACAAAAATATCTATTTCTTCAAAAGCAGAGGACAAGTGCAGCTGTGTTTCTTCATCAGACATACGAATAGAGTAACTGTAGATCAAAGCACCTCTTTTTAGTATTTTTTACTTGTGAAGAAACTAAACTGACTCTTAATATTTACACCTGTACATTTAACTCTATGACATGTAAGAGTAAATGGTTGGCACTTAACTATTTTCTACCTTACTGGCACCCAATGAGCTTCACACCACTCGCACTTACAATCACACTCACACACTGATGGGGGAGCCACTATGCAGCTGGCCTAAACTCAACTGAAGCAACTAAGTTGGGGTTCAATGTCTTGCTCAAGGAAACTTCAAATTGTGACTGTAGAAGCCTGGGATGGAACCAACAACCCTGGGGTTGATGGGCAGCTGCTCTACCCTATGAGCCACAGTCGCTCAGGAGTACTATTTTCAGTATTTTGCGCAACAGCATCACACAGCTAGAGAAACAGCTATGCACACACACAGACTTACAAACATCCAGATAAACGCACAGGTACATTTACCTCTCTTGTATATTGCAGTCACCTCTCGCTGTGATCCCATTAGACTTACAACATATTCAGTGTGGCACCACGTGAAATCATTATTAAACTAGGAGTGTGGTCTGTTGTTTCTATCTGAATATGTCAAGCAGCTCATGTCCTTATGGATAACAAGACACTATAGGCTATTATACTGATAAATGGCTGAGTTGAAAGTTTTACACAACATCAAAACACAGTCTTGATTGAAACACACACTTTAGCACTGTTTTTTAGGCACTTAAAATGAACCCCATATACACACAGAAGATATTTTGACTTGAAGTTTGAAAACCACAGGGGTAACTAATTAATAAGTCCATTTGTCCCAGTAAGCCATATAGGCCAACGAGCACAATCCCTGTTGGCACAAAGATCCATTACATTTGTGATCTTCATCCTACGACAAGTCAGAATGTCTGCTGTGAAAATAACTTACAAAATTATTTTCTACAACAAATAGTGACAAGATATTTCTAAACGAAGAGATTTCATAGTAAAACTGGTTCACTGTTTTCTGCCAGGCCACATTTGTCATTGGCTGCGTTTATTTTGGGAGCTGGTACAAGCTTGTGTAGAAAACATGGGTCACAGTGTATCATCCACGTGTCAGGTAGGTGCTGTTTTAAGCAATTTATGATGTTATACAGTTTGAGTGTAGCTGTGTTGGATTGCATTGTCTCATATGGTATCCTCCTCTGCAGTAAGTGGGGGAAAGTAGTACATCTGCTGAAGTACTGAACCTAATTTTTACATAGTTGCACTTAAGTTTTTACTCTACTACATTTATCAGAGTGCATAGTTTAACTTAGAGGGCTACATGCTAAAGATACAGTATGATCAACTTGTAATATCATGAAGTATTAAAACTTTAACAATACTTGTCAAAATGTCTTGTCAATGCAACAAAAATCATACATAACACTAAAGTTATTGTCAGTTTGGAGGTGTATCCTGCATAAAAGAGTCGAACTCCTTATGCAAAGCATAATTTGAATTTTTTTGTATTTTTACAATGGGGTATTACTTAGTACTTTTACAAATGATCTGAGTACTCTTTCCACCACTGCTCCTTGTCCAGGTCACACACCTGATTTAAGCAATGCATGTTTTCTTCCAGCTTCTCTCTTGAACACCTGCTCTTACTTAGGGCCACCGGCTCTTCTCCAAGGCCGATGTCTCTCCTGATCGATCAGACGTGCGGGAATCAAGAAAGCCCAGACACCTGCTCTGGCGTTGAGCCCATATATCTGACGTCCTTCTCCTTTAAAATTTTCCGCGAAACAGCAACGTGCTTACTTTGACGGGTTTGGCATCACGGCAGCGGCCGCCTTCTCTAACATACGATTGGCCGAGCCACGGAGATATTCAAACACAGCCCTGATTGATTGGCCCGGAGCCGGTTTCAACAGCGCAGAGGACTCTCATTTTCATTCCGACATCGCTCTCTGTGGCAAACACACACACACTCAAACACACAGCTTGGTCCGCTGCAGAGATGAGACACAAGAGGCTGCACGGGAAACACGATCGGTGAAATAATAACGCGCACGACTGTGTGAATATGTCACGGAAGTACAGTTAATGGAGCCAACTTCATCAATGGATATTTCTCTGGAGGTTTCCAGTGCGCATCGCGAAATCAGTGGCGAGATTGTATTTGCAGAGGAAATACGCCTTCCCAGCAGGAGAACAACCAATCAGCCGTGGCTAACCAAAGATAAACAAGCCTTATGATAAGAGGAAACTCTGTAAGACATCGATTATGTTTCTTATATCAGACATAATGTTAAGGTGATACTGTGTGGGCTCGTTGAACGTGATTCTCAGCGCGTCTCAAAGTGTTCTGTTTGCTCTGACATTAGTGGGTACAAACTGACACTAATGATAGCTTTGCTGACTTCATGACAGTAAGACGGTAAGAAAAAGACGCAAAGACGCATGAATGCACGACGTCAGAAATCGCGCTGCATTGATTTCAGGTCGACAGCGCTGAAGTGGTGAAAGATGCCCAGTGCGCACTAATGGATACGAGCGACTCGCCCTTACTATATATCAATGTCCTGCTGTTGGTAAATGTGTATTTATATGGACCGAGTCCCGCTATAGCATTTATATTCTCTATATAGAATAAAAGATTAGTGGCAGACTATTCCCTGAAATAATATTAGTCCAAATAGTTTTTATGCTATGGACAAGAAATATTATATGTAGTTTCTAAATGTTTTTTCCCCTCTTCTTTCAAAAGTGTTGTGAGTCAAAGCGCTTTTTAGGCTCATCTGCCTGCTGCTTGACGGTTTTGGCTGCACTGAAAGACGCTTTATATGTCAACATCTCAGTGGATGCGGGAAGTGCTTTGAAGTATATTATCGGTCATTCGGGGCTGCCTCTGAAGGTTTCCATCTCTATTGTCTACAAGCCGGAGGTGGGATCATCGCACCTCACTGCACCGGTGGCAGCCGAGGTTGAAGGTTAGCCCCAGCGGAGGGGCCTATAGATTATTGGCCAGGTGTGAAATTTTACCCTGCATGCTTTTGCTGCTTGTGTTGGATCCTTTATTGCCCAGAGAGATGGGAGGTCACAGCCTCGACCAAAGGCAGAGAAGAAAAAGGTTTTACTCTGGGTTTATTTTATTATTATCATTATTATTTTTAGACATGTCACAGTCAGGAATGAGAATATCTGTCTTGTGATTTTCTTATGAACATAAAAGGAAAACATTAAAGTTGTGTCATGTGGTTTTACCACTTTTTCACAAAATATGTTAGTGATTTAGTCAGTTTTCATTATAGTATATTTGTTTGACATTGAATCTGTAAATCTGTTTCTAACAGTTTAAATTCTAAATTTACTTTTACCCGGGGGTGTTTAGGGCTGCATGGTTACACATCATAACATTTAGATGCTGCTTCTGCTTTAGCATCTGGCTGTTAGATGTTCCTAGTAATAATTATGTGATGACAAATATGTTTTGGTTGTTTCCTTGAAATGGTCTTTGCCAGGGCCTGAACTTGCATCAGATCATGAGCATTCAGTGCAGGTATCCCATTGGGGCTTTCCCTCTGATCTCACATCACAACCCAGTAGTAATTCCAATTCAGTGAAGAGAAAGGATTTGTCATTTGCCCGCTTCTTCCCTTTGCTTATTTAGGAGCGGAGCTGAGCTCGGATTTATGGTGAAGTTTCCCCAGGCTCACTCAATCTCTGGGCCTTCTGGATTAGTGAATGGAGCAAACGTTTCACCATCTCATTGTGAGAATGACCTTTTCTTGGATTATTATTACCCAGGCCAGTACACCGTCTGATTAAGGTCATGTCTTTGCTCTAACAAGCCTTAAACGCTTCACATTTGAGGCTTGTTAAAGGTACAGTGAGTTTTCTTTGTTTAGTTGGGAAACAAAAGATAAGCTGATGCAAAATAACTTTGAATATATACATATATTCATGCAACTTCTTTTCCCGTCTTACGGGCATAATGTCAAGGGTTCAGTTGCTTAGCAATTTTCCCTGTGCACCCTTTGTAATCACCTTCTTATCTCCTAATAGATGTCATGTGTAATTACAAGCAGCCTGTCATCTTTTGAAATCTGTCTAATTGGTCTTTTTATTCTAACAGGATGAAGCAGTAGTGAGATGGGGGTTAAGGGTGGAAGGTTAAGGGCTGGGCCTCAGAGGTCGTTGGAAGGGGACAGGAAACCAACTAATGCTCATTTTGTCTACATCATTGTGCTCTGTGATTATTTGAAATTAATGATTAACTGTGCCAAACAGCAGCTGATGCATCATCATTTGCCCTCAATCTAAAAGAAGTGAGATGATAATATCTTAAGTTAGCCAGAGATCAAAGTTCCCTCTTTTTCAAAAATATTTTTTCCTACAGATAGCTTATCATTATTTATCTCCATAACAGTCACACAAGCAGCAGTTTCGCTATGTTTTTTTAATGATTTGTTTCAATTGGAAGACTGAAAATTAGTCTGCCTGTTCATAAGCTGACTGACAGCTGCCAACATCAAACTTAAACCCTAGTTTGTTCCTTTTGAAAGCGAAGTTATCTTTCCGCAAAACCTTCAGCTCCCTCTTTGACCATCTCTTATCTTAGATGTCAAGGTTTTCTAAAGGCTGGACAGCAGACTCATAGCTCTTTGACAGTGTGCTTCAGTGTGCATACTGGGATAAGAATAAGATAAGGGTCTATTTACCCTCTAATGCTACCTTGGCAGTGGCCAGACTTTACCCCATGTTGGGTGTTTCTTTTTTTTCTTTGGCACCGTCTGCTTGCAAGGGCAGATTTGGGTCAGTACAAGGCTTTCTACTCCCTACCAAGGCTGCTTTTAAAGATAAGAATTAATTGTACTGCTTTGTGCAGAGTACTAGCTACATTTGTGCTCAGCATACGTACTAAAACAAGAAAGTCAGAATTACTGTTTGAACGAATGCAGTACAACCTTTTCTCTCTTTTATGTATTTTAGACGGTCATTTCTTAAAGTGACAGTGAAACACTCAAACACAAAATGCCAAATACTGTGCTCATACCGTATAGTTATGCATATAATAATGATATATTACGTTAATCATCATATCGTTTTGAACAACTGGCTCACACCAAAGGCCTATATTAATGCCAAAGTAAATGATTGTCAAAACTGTAAACCTCACTAGCAAATCCTTCTTGCTGACAGTAGCTGCTAGTGCTGAAGTTAATGGTGCAAACCCTGATCCCAGTGAGGTGGAGTGTCATTCATTTCAGCCATTTGTTGCTGCAGTGTTAGCTGTTAAAAGCCACTAAAATGCTGTTTGAGAACATTACCAATGGAGGTGATGATTTTTTTTTCACCGTTAGGTGGTGGGAGTAAATGGATAGAGAGGAAAATGTTGTCACACGCTTTTTTGCGACTCCAGTGTTTCTCTGCAGGTAGTTGAAAGTCTTCCTGTCTGTTGTGACTTCTTGTTCGATTTATTCACTTATTAAATACATTTTTTCATTGGTAAGATCTAGTTTGTTTGTATTTTTACAGATAACGCTGTACAATGTCAGTCAATTATGTAGATTTCATAATACTTTACAATACAGCTCATATAATGCTCTGTACATCAAACACATCAAAACGTATTAGATAATGTCTTCCTGTTAATGGAAAAGCAACATAGGGTCAATGTGAAGGGGTAAAATGCAATTTACACACTGCAGTGAAAATGAGGCAAACATAGTGAGTTTAATATCAATACTCATTTCTTTTTGATTTGTAAATGCAGTAGTCTGTGTAGATGCTGTAGTGGAGATGCAGTTTTAAAAATGTCAGCGGATGAATGTTATTGAAGAGGTAAAGTAATTACAAGCCCTATCAGACTTTCATGCGCTTAACCTCATAGTGTATGGAATTTTGCATGAGAGAAACTGTAATGAGAAAATGTAAATGTTGTTTTCATGTTGCATGAATTACATCTAACTGACTGCTCTGGACATATGTCTAAATATTGTCCAGTGATTGTTTTTACATAAATGTTGTGCCTGGGCAAAAGTTGCATAGGAAAAGCTTTTGAACACAGTTGTAGTACTGTACCTTTTTACAGGAGCTATTCTCAATGGAAATGAGTCTCATTGTTAGGAGCCTCAGGCCTCGAGTGTTCTTGCAGCACGGAGCAAAGTGGCTCTGGGTTGTTTGGTTATCCTTTATGTGAACCTTTGTGTCTTTTTTTCTTTTTCTACAGAGAAGGAGAGGAGAGAAATCTAGGTCTCTCTTACATGCTGCTCTGATACCAATTATGCAAACTATTATAGAATTTAACCAGGCCACTTCTTATCGGCTAATCCAGAAGTAATAGATTCTAATAAAAATGTATGAGGGGGTTGGGATCGTGGGTCTGTGTGTGTGTGGTGTGGAGAGGTGTATAAAGATGAATCCAGCAGCTGTAGCGGCACTACTGTCTAATTCTGCCTGTATGTCAGACTTTTTGTCTGGTCTCCATTACTTATACAGGTTCTTGCAGGGCCTACATTTAAAAAGCCACATATAATATACAATTAATTATACAGTAAGAGGATTGTTATTCATGGTCCATGTCACTCAAAGAGAGTCACTTCTTTCTTTGTTCTATAATAACCAGTTGATATTTGTTATTTCTCCATAAATTAACCATTTTATTTTTTATTTTTTGCTTTTGTGCTCTTTACCCTTTGCTGGTGAGCAGTTTCTGAGTGGAAGAAACGAAAAACATTAGCATAGCACTCACATGCTAATCCACCCTGAGAGTAAAAAGGCTGCTCGTCTTAAACCTTTTTCATTATCATCTAATTATTAACTGAGGATTCTGAGAGCTGCTAACAGGAACTGAGATAGTCCAGATAGGGAGGTTTGTGTGTATTTGTGTGTGTGTGTGTGAGAGAGAGAGAGCGAGAGATGGCAGGGTGAGGGGGTATTTTCAGAACCAGTGTTTCCCTTTTTTTCTGTGCATTTCATGTTTGTTGTGAGGGAGGCTCTCTTCTATCTTAGCTCTGACCGTTGATGCTTTGTGATGTCATAAAAGACTCCAGAAGGTCAGACAGATGCTTTTGTCTGAGTCCCTGTATATTTTAGCATTTGTCCCTGCTTTGGTGAATGCTCTTGTGCTTCTGCTTTGTATATCTCAACATGTAAAATGTTTTTAAAAAATTTCACACAGTGGTGTAATTTATTTTATCATCCATACTTTATTCTCTCGATGTGATTAGGCCAAGTTTCATACTGCAGCATAAATATGAATAGTGCCATTTAGAAAACAATACCTCAGTCGTTGTTTCAAGAACATTATATATTTTTCATTGAACTGACACTTTTAGAGCTCAGTTAATATTAAAGGCATCAGCTCTTGTGCCTGTTACACTAAATTAGCATTGGTAAAGTCTCTCCATCACTTTCCTCGTGGCACTTCAGTTGACCTTATCTTCTCACAAAGTGCCTTTTTCGGATCCCAGGACGGACGACGCATTGGAAAATGAGGCATTTTGCATCCTGTCAGCGATGAGGGAATAGGCTTGAAAAATAAAGTTGTCTCCGAAAACACGCTTATCAGAAAACCATGGGGGACAGTCATATGGACTGCAAAGCACAAGGACTTTATCTGCCTGGCATGCCCTCAGTGGACCACATCATGCTGCTTATCAGCTGCATGGATTTCGTGGGAGTGGCAAGGATTAGACGTCCTTGCAGCTTAAACTTTCTGGTCTTTTTCTTATTATGCATGTCAGAGACGTCCTTGAAGAAATTAATTGCACAAAGGCAGATTAGCTGCTGATTGGAAAGCCGATTGAAGAAAACTGCCTTGGAAAGGGAGTAACACTGACCATTATGTTAATGACAAAGATCCTTGACCTTATTTGTGAAGGTTGAGTTGGACTATGTTAATGATGGCTATTTTTAAGATTGCTGACTATTACTTTGCAGTTATCTCACATACGTAATTGCTGTATTATTTCAGTCCCTATTGCAAGATTGTGAGTGCAAGGCACCTTTTTTGGGGGTGGGGGGGTTAATGTAGCATTGGAGAATTGATACTTTGAGAATTTAGCTCAGATAATATCATGCATTTTGGGAAGACTTTCATCTCTTATCTCTTTTTCATTGGGGGGGTCATTCTGTATTCGGGTCTCAAAACTACAAAGGTGATTTTTAAACTTAAATTTTCATAAAAAATCTCTTTGAATTTAAAATTTAGATAGCAAGATGAAAGTAACCATCATTACTTGCACATTATGAATCATATCTAGCTCAATTTCTCTGGTGCTTTCTTTCTCCTTTTAAGCCATTGGCAGCTTCTCTTTTGAATTATTATGCCATCCTTGGTGTATTTTCTTCCATCTGCAAATTATAGGAGTAATGGAAGGTATTCCAATTCATCTCTTATTTTCTTCTAGTGAGGGGATACATTTTTCTCTTTAGTGTTTTTTTTTTTTTTCTTTTCTGCATTTTCAGCACCGCCCTCTTGACAAATGGAAGGGTTGTTGTGAAATTGTGATTATTTTCAAAATGGAATCTGGCCATACTAAAGCTTTTAGCTCTTCAGATGTGTGTGCTCAGATGAGACAGGTTGCACTGAGCAGCTTGAAGTGGGCTTTTCACCAAGGGACAGATGTTGAGCAGAGGAGGGGAGCTGGTACACTAGGAAGGGATGAGTGAGGGAATCTTTTGGTTGGCACCCGAGTAAAATGAAAGCCACTCTTGTCTCTTCTTCCTTTTTGAGGTGAAGGTAATCATGTTGCTGCAGCTTGTCACTGAACACCCTGTTCACTGGCTGACTTGCTTTTGCTGCCTTCTGGACCCTGAGCGAGAAATGAAAGCTAAAATCAAAAAGAACTTTAGAAACGAACAAGAAAAAGAAGTAATCTGTCAAACGTATGCTGCTGGCTTATATTATCTTTGTGGGGAACAACTACATTATAATGAAGAAACAGTAACTTTCCTTCTGTTTTAGTTTTATGATCTATGAACAGTCTATATATTGGTGACATTTTGCATTGGCTGCAGTTGTGTGTCTAGAAGACACCTTAGTAAGAAATATCAGAGGTATTTTGCAGTTTCCCTTGGTTCTTTATTTTGGCAGTGCTAGCATTCAGATTTGCTGACTCTTTAAGATAATCAAAGAGAATGTCAGATACGATGATCACTGAAATATTCCCTCAATACCTGACTGTTTTTTTCCTCTTCTTTTTTTCCCTGAATGATCAGGCAAGCCCCCCCCCAGACATAGCCTCTCATTTGCACCGACAATACTTCATTCTGCAAACAGCACAGTCTATTTTAGGGAGTGAGCTGTTGTATCTGCTGATCAATACAGTGATAATTTTATAGAACAGGAAGCCCAGGCTCCAGAGCTAGATACAAATTAAAACACACCGACTGAGACTACAGGAGGCCTTGCAAATGATCTGAGTGATTGCAACAGACAGACCAAAGTTGATAACAGGAAAGAGCCATCATAACAACTAAGCAGAATGAGGGGATGGAGTATTACTTTCTCAATGCACAGTCTCAGAGGTTAATGAGGAGATACAGCCTTATAATATGGTAAAAGTACCCAAGTGGTTGCAGAGTTTTAGATATTTTTAAGTTACTAAAGTAGTGTGGGAAAGATGCTTTTTAAGAGGAGTGACTGAGTAAAACAAATTGCTTGTTTGATGCTTCTCCAAATTTAACATTGGCATCTGCTTTTTCCTGTGATCATCAAATCACACACACAAAGTTTAGAACCAAAAGACATGAGAACTGATGGAAGAGCAATTAATCTCTAGTGAGGGTTCAAGGACTGTGAGCCATGCTAATGGCGTTGCTGGATGCCAATGTTGATCTCACTCCATCCATCACTGTGGTCCAGACTGAAATATCTAAGCAACTGTTGGATTGATTGCCATGAAATTTCATAAAGACATTGATCTTCCCCACAGAATGGAGCCTACTGACTTGGCATTTAAATCAAAGCACAGCTGTCTTTTAATCCTATTCAATCAGCATTTTAGTTGGTGTTAAAAAGTGTTGGCTATAGAGTGAAAACCTGTTCTCTCTCTCTCTCTCTCTCTCTCTCTCTCTCTCTCTCTCTCTCTCTCTCTCTCTCTCTCTCTCTCTCTCTCTCTCTTTTTTTTAAATCTTTCCTAGCAGGTTTATCCTGGCTGTGTGCAGCCCTAGTGAAATATCATGCTGGCCTGTATCCAGAGACGGCAGAACCTCTCGTCGCAGCATCTGGCCTGCACACCCAAAAGCCTCGATGTTCCACCACCACTGTTACTGCTGCCAGTACCACCCCTGCAGCCATGCACCCACAAAGGTAAAGGACATTCGCAAGCAACAACCAGTAGAACAATTATTTACAAAATTAAAAACTGTTAGTGTAGTAACTAGTAGGATCCTCTTGGTCACGTTCCTGAGTTACTTTTTAATCAGTCATGTGCAGCTTGACATTGAAAAGCTCATGTTCAGGTTTAGCAGTGTGCCGAGATCTCAGCTGCCGTGAAACTGCTTGAATTAAAATAATGGGCCTCCTGATGATGTTGCCTCTTAAATGGGTTACTAATCAGGCTCCTCCTGCAGTGCAAATGCATGCAGGTCAAAGTGGACTCTGAAATTACAGAGTTAATCAGCTCTTCCATACAGGGTAACTAATGATGTTCACATTTTGTGCAGAAAGTGCTCCTTGTCAGTGTTGTCTGACCTTTATATTGACTGATTATACTGCATTTGTTGAAAGGTTCAGTGAGTACCTCTAGGACAAACCTGGAATGACATTTGTGATTCGATTTCTTTCAATTCATTCATTAGATGTGACATGTCTGCAGAGCTTGGTCTGATGCTGCTTTCTTTATGTAGGTTATTCTGAAAACTGCATAGTCGTCCTCTCCCTGGACAGTCTAGGTTCTTATAATGAGATCACCAGGATCACCATGCTACAATGAAGTTATTCTGCTGTAGTTTCCGTTTCTCAATTGCTGAAAAAATGCTGATGCCCTATAATACTTTGTTGGGTCTGTTTGGGGGCTGATCTATACCTACTTAGTTTAATCTGTTCAGCTGGGTGTATATTGAAGTTGTGGTCCACCTTGTTGGTTCAAGGTGTTACTTTTTAAAAAGCTGTTATTATTTTAAGCATGTGTTTTATTTGGACCCATGTACTCCAGTAGCTGTGGTGCTGCAGATGCTAACAGGGATTGTTATAAATTAAAGAAACAGTGCAGCTCTGACTGTGGTCTCACAGAAAGAAGAAAGCGCATGCAAATAATGACCAGTAACGATGTGTATATGCAGATTTGTCTCTGAGAGAATCACCATCATTTGACTATCAGTGTTAGTTTAGCCTACATGATATATGCCATCCTTTGTCTGCACAGCTGGCAGGATTATCTTATCTGACTGATCACATCACCAGTAAATGTTTCGTTCATTTGCATGTGCCTGTGCATTTTAATATATGCTATCATTATTCAGTTGTCATGCACTGTACCACAACACAAGTCATAATAAAGGTTTCATTTATTACGTAGTCACAATTTAAATATTGTTACTATTATTTACATACTTAATGACCATCTAACTATATTTGAATAAGTATTACATTCGGGATATTTCCATTTTTTTTCTCAGGTTGAAGTTGGGTGCAGCCACACTGAGGTGTTTTTTGTTTTGGTTTTTTTGAGGTCAGCAAAGTCCATAAATGTTGTTATAATTTAGCATGTACAGTAAGACTAACAGGAAAGTTAGGGAGACATAAATCAAGTCAACGTATAACCACACACACACACACACACTTAAATGAGTAAAAACACTTGTGTGGTGGTTTGACAGACTGTGTGGAAATTTGAAAAAAGGGTGGGTAGTGACTGCATTGTGTTTAGACTTGTATTTTCAAAGCTAAATACTATAATTCCTTCCCTCTTTGCTCTATCTCCTCATTGCCCATGTCTCTTTACAGCTGAATTTCCTCTTTGTGTTTTTTGTTATTAAATATTAATTGAGAATCAGTGGAGAACTTGTCTGCTAAACGCTGGAACAGAAGGGCCTAGTTTGCCTCAGGCAGAACCAGGGGTGCATTTCTCATCCTGTTTACCTGCACCCCCCTCCCCCCTTGAGTTTTATGTGCTGCGACTGTGTGTAGTGCAGCACCCTCAAGCTCAAGGCTGACATTTCAAGCACCGCCACCACAGGGAATAGACTGCTGATGGGAGCTCAGTCTGTGTGGCCCAGGCTTTTTCATTAAATGAGTCGTTGTTGGATCAAGTTAAATACGGACAGTCTTTGGTCGCTGCTGCGCTTTTGAAAGCCATTTCCATTTTTAGCTATCAATAAAGAGAAGGCACAGTACATGAAAGCTTTCAGCCACACAAACCCATGTGAACAATTTCTGAGAAACGAGTGTTAGGAATTATGTGATGAGAGTGAATGAGCGCTGTGCTCTTCTCCGCTATCTCGGCTTGAAAGCAGGGGCTGAAAATGTTTTTTTCCCACGCTGCTGGCCTGTGCTTGGGATGGCTTTTATAGGAAAACTTGCCCAAGCTGGGCCAAGCGGCACAAAAACAAATGAGGAGTGACACTGGTGCAAAGGAGTATTGGCCAGAGCTTCCTCGAGCACACATGACTAAGTGTTCAACCCGGAGGTTACTCTGTTCCGTGAGCACCCTTCATGTAGAGATTGCCGACATGAAAACAGGGAGGCATGTGAAAATGCAGTGAATGAGTGTCTGTATTTGTCTACTTTTTCCACTTCATCTCTATTTTAAGGCCTTCTTGGTGGTTAGGTTAAGTAATCCACACAGAGACATTAGCTGGCAACTTTCTTTTAACCTCCCGAGAGACAAATATTCAGTAAATCCTAAGACAAACTTGCTGATATAGCACCTTACTGGTGATGACACCAGATGATTAATCAACATCGAGTCAAATAACTAATGTGAAAAAGGGAGAAACCAGATAATCAGCATTCAGCTTTCCTTGGCACATTGTTTTGATTTTACAAACACATTTGTTCAGTAGTCAATTTCTACTAGCAGCAAACAACCGTAATAAACCCCACTGTGCTACCTCTCCACTACCAGAAATCACAGAGTGAAAACATTAGCTGTGTTACGTGCTGTCAAACATTTAGTAATATTTAGTAGTATTAAGGAGAACAGGTAGACCAGGTGTATAAGGAGATTCAATGTTCTCAGCAGAATCAAATATTTCTAGCTGAAATGCACATTTGAGTGATGATTGACTTCTCACCTTATAGTGTGATAAACAAAATATTTTTATGAAAGAGATAATTAACATTTTCTAAAGAAAATGAATGACTTATGAACTTCAGAAATTGCTCTTGGCGACTCTATCAGTGTTATAGAAATCATTGATCTTGTGGTGACCGTGTGTATCTGTGTTGGTTTTGACATTTCTATGCCCTGTGGGTGTTTGTCCGACTGAACATTGAATCAATCAAATGAAATACAGCTGAATTAAACCATCGCCCCGACTAATATAGGTCTAAGTGATACAAAATAAATGTACACCGCTAACGTTAATAATTATTTGCAGCCTGAGTTGGGAGAAAGAAGCAGCTGCTAGTTTAGCTGATATTGCTCTGTCTAACCAGCAGATAGTCAGTTGCAGAAGCTTGTGTCAAACAGATGAATGAAGGCAGGGCCAATTAATTACATGGTCCTAATGACTGGGCTTATTGGGTGCATAGACGAGGTTGTCATGGTAACAGAGACATAGGTTTTAAAGGCGTGATTGTGCTGAGCTCAGTCCCTGGGTATTAAGGTAGGCCAGAGTATTTAAAATATGGGGATTATTGGTGTGGTAAACAAGTATTTATGCCTGCTGAGAAGCACTGTTCTGTAATTAACTGCCTGTTCCCAGTGTCGTGTTCCTGCTGAGGATCTGATGCTCAGTCAACATGTTATCTCACAAAAGTGTTCACAAAAAGCCCTCAGAACACTTGTGGGATTTTTACCAACATATATGGATATTAACAAGGAGTAATATATGAATTGTAGTTTTATTTTGTGTGGGAATCGTATCTAGTGGCCATCACTAACCGTTTCCTTATGTTGGCCCTCAGTCTGCGTAAGAGTTGGAAGCAGTGGTTTTGGGAACACAATGAGCTTGTCCAGCTCCAGTTTTAAGCCCTGCCTTTGGGGCTTGTTTTGCCCATAAATTAGCGATTAACTCAAACTGCTCCAAAACAATGAGGTCTCTGCTCTAATCTCGGGGGAAATGGCTTCAAGCGTGACCACGGGAAAATGATTAGCCAGTTTAAAGTTGCAGAAAGGACTGAGTGGGTTTTTTTTTAATGGGGGTGCAATCTGGGCTATAAAAGATTGCGCATATATATATATATTCACATACATACATACCACATTGTACAAAATATGCTTGTATTTTTAAAATCTCTAAGTCACTAATACACATAATAAATGAGGCCATTTAGTGAGTGAGACTCCCAACTGTTCCTTCCCAAGCACATCTCCTGCATGGAAACAGGAAATTAGGATTAGGTGTTTCCTATGAACGTGTGCCAGTTTCTCTCAGCATGGTGCCACAGTAGTTGAGCAGCATGTTTAATGTAAGGATCCCTGTCCAACCGAGAAAAAACTGACACCTGACAAGTGAGTACTATAAAATCTATCAATCTGGGGTTGTGGAGGCATCATGTTTGTGTGTTTTTTGTGGATTCCTTTTAAAGAAAATAAAAATAAAAACACGTCTCTTTAAGTGCATGCTGCCTACTTCAATCATCTGTGTCTGAAAGCATGTGTGGGGAAAAGGGGTCAAAAAAATTTTATGTGTAAGTGCTGCATGATGCCTTCAGCCAGGGCTGCTTCTGAAAAGTGGCTGTTTTTCGTCTGCCTCTTCTCTCTGTCAGAGCTGAGGAGGGAAACAGCGTGCAGTCTGCAGGTTCAGGGTGATTAAGTACTTAAGGTCAGACCGCTAATTATCTCTCTACCATTCTTTACCTGACAACACGTAGCTGCCATTTTGTCGTTGTCATGTGAACAGCTTCATATTTGTTTTCATTTCTTACCTTTATTACACCACTGAGTCTTGTTGTGTGAACACAGTGAATCTCTCTCTCTCTATCTATCTATCTCTCTATCTCTCTATTTATCCATACATACATACATACATACATACATACATACATACATACATTACACAGCAGTAAAGTGGTTACATTTTGTCTGTGAGCTGTAAATTCATCCAACGTGTCATGACCTTCTCAAATTAGTTATTTTAATATTACTGAAGTCACAAAACTAGAGGGATGAGGTATGAATAGTTCTCCTCTCTCACAAATGTACAGAGTTGTCCTCAGGTTGGTGGAAAGATAAATAATGTGACTCCTAGCCAATTTCAGTTTGTCTATAATATATGCAGAACATTTATTATAGTCTTTGTGCTGGCTAGCTGCTAAAAAAATTCAACCTCTAATAATGCAACATAAAGAACATGAATAATCTCATTTTTAAAGTCTTCTTGAGTAAAAGTATACAGATGTTTTATAATTTAAGCAGCTTCATCTGTCAGGTAAAACATATTTACTGGCTAACACATTTTTTTTATGCTGCAGTTGAAATGCAGACAGGGTGTTACATGACTGCTGGTCTAAAAATAAGTCATTTTTACTTGTTTGCTTGCTTGTTTTCAGGGAAAGGGAGCCAAAATGAGCTGGAAGCGACTGATGCAAATGTTGTGAACTACACCAGCTGTTTTGAAATTGGCCGAATGCACAGCAAAAGCACGGACTTGCAGCTTTCTTATTCAAATTTGTCCTAATTTTGGAACGTGCACATGCCTTCTTTGGATACCTGCAGAGAAAGACAGGACCAATCCTTTATGCACATCATCAGTTATCACTTTCACTATTTAATGTATTGCCTGAGACTTTGGGTGAGACAGCAGCTACTTCACAGTAGGCTCTTGGCACCTTAAGCAGGAAACGTCAGATCTTACAGCACCAGATTGTAATTATGAACCTCACGTTTTTAGGTACTTTCTAAGTGAAAGTGAAACACGCAAATATCTTGAAGAATAACTTCAACATATACTTTTGTACTGCTACCACATGCTTTTGTAAAGCCACTACTGACCGGTAAACATGAAGTGTGGTGCTCACTTTTAGTCCATTTTAACACCACTGACTGGTATTAAAGCCCTCAAGATTGAAACAATTACCCTTGGTTGTAATTTAGAACGGCTTTAATGGTCGTCATGCTGCTGTGATTTCAGTGTTAACGTCACAGTTTCATCCATTTGTTGGGCTAAATGGAGACGTTTCTCAATGCATAGTCACACAGTAGTGGTCCTCACATGATAAATAAGTGAATGCAGAGTGGGAAAGGCCTATTTGCTAATGAGGTTTCCATAGTGCCACAGTGGGAAATGCAGCTGTGTTGTCTCCATGGCTCTGACAGGGCTGTAATCTCTGGACTAACAATATCAGGCACCCTGTGAAGACGTGTTAGCATTCAAAGTGTTTGAAGTGTCTGTGGAACAGCAAGCCAATGGCAGCATGTAGAGCTTAACACTGACATTTTACTGCGCACGAAACAGCTAAAATGCCTTTGATTTGTTTGGCTAAATTACCTATCTTTGGTAATATAATTCAAGGCAGAAATCAAGTCTTGTGCTCACGCTCATGTGTATTGATCCAGTAGTTTATGATATCTTCTCCTGACCTCTCATCATCTAAGCTTGTTTCAGGTGGATGTGAACCCTTTTTTACGTATAATATATGGTCCTGAATATTCAGCTGTTAGCCAAAGGCCAGAAATTGTTATTGCAGAAGGGTTTTCCTCTTACGTCTTTCTCTGTGAGTTAGATTATGGGAAAAAGAAGTAGAAAGAGCTCACATGCTGATGTTGTGTACAGTGCAAACACCTCTCCAACATCCCAGATGTAATTTCCTATAGCTGCACTACTCTGTGATACATAATAAGCTGTGTTTTTCTTTGTTGTATTTCTCTGTAGAATTAATTCATGCTCCTAGCACCATGGTGCAGTTCCTTCGGCTCCGCTGGGAGATTTCTGGATGGATTGAACACTCCACCTTACCTCTTTCCTCCATTTTAAACACCCAATTTATTTCTTTCATGAGATGGATCTTGTAGATTGAATCATTTTCACAGTCGGGAGGCTCACTGTAGGCTTGAAATGAAATGAACTCCCAAATCAATTTCAAATGGGAACAACAAGTGAGCTCTCCCCTACATGGCTGGAATTGGTTTTGTTATTGAAAATGAAATGAAGGGTTTTGTTTTTATTTTTCTCCCTTTTACTGCAGATTACAGCCCTGCTCCTTTGCCTACTGTGAATTCTCCCTGACATACAGCATGATCTAGGTTAATTTGAGCACATTTTCATTTTATGTTAGGAATTCCATAAAAGTGTCACAATGAAAGGTGGTAGTCATTTCTTGTAGGTGACTTATTGTTTTTAAATGGGGCGTCTTTTCCACCTTTCCTTTGTCGCTCTGAGTTTAGCAGCTATGAAATTGCCAGAATAATAGGGTTTAAATACAATCTTAGTTTGTCCTGTCAGCTTTTCCCACACACAATTCATTTAGCATTGCTCTTTGGTGATTTTCCATCTGCATCCTTTTTTCCTTTTCCTTTCCTCCAGTTTAGGCTCCAGGGTTTTACAGTAGAATATATTCAGGTTCATAAAAGCATAAAATGGAACAAAACTGGTGAATTCGAATTGAATTCAAAGTTATTGAGGAAAAAAACTAAAATGATATATAGACCAGCAAGGAAGAATTTTAGCATTTGTGTAACCTACTGAAATATTCATCAGTGATCCTACAAATGATTACAAACTAACTACAAACTATTCTTCGGATAAAATGTGCTCTCCCTGTTCTAAAGAAAGCTTCAAATGTTTTACTGCAAAAAACCCTTTTCTACAAATCTGATTCCACATGTTCGAAAATTAGCTCCCCTCTACTCTCCCACTGCAACTCTCCGTGTTCTGTTTTCCCAGAGTAAACTAATTCTGGGTTGAACAAAGTCTGAATGAATTTCATTCAGCACCGATCGAGCAGTGCTGGAAGTGATACCCCCCCCCCCCCCCCCAAATTTGGTTTATAAAACAGGTTAATCTGTACCATTATTCCATAAAACCTTGAAGTTAAAAGGAAAACAACAGAAACCATGAAATGCTAAATATCTCTGGGCTGCTTGAGACTAATCGCCTATGTCTGTTTGCTTTCTTCTCAGGCGAGACATCCTCGATAGTTTCTCGGTACCCTTCTCCTGCCGAGTTGGATGCTTTTGCCCAGAAGACCGCCAACACCCCACTGTCCATCAAAATCTTTCCATCTGACGTCCGGGTGCCACAACACAAACAACTTAACAAAACAGTCAATGGCTTAGACACCACAGGCCAGCGCTATAGCTCCTATTCACACCCATACACAGGAGGCTATCAGGGCTTGTTGGCTATCGTCAAAGCCTCTGCTGTGGTGAAAGGTGTGGTGAAAAACTCAGAGGGCAGAAGGACTAAACATGCAAACACCCAGACCTCTGTGGCACCGTATAATAATCCTCTGAATAATGGATACACAGTCAGACACGGGCATAAGGCCTATCATATAAGCTCATGTAAGCCTCATGATGTCTCCATTGAGACACTGTGTTCTAATGCAGGGATGGCCTCCGGAGATCAAAGCCTGGCCCCCCAGACTGAGCTGGCAGAGGTTCAAAGCCTCATGAGGCAGATGAGCAGAGTTCCCCACAGCCAGACCCTGCAGCTGGGGGGAGAGGCTAAAGCCAGCCCCTCTCTGCAGGCTGTGGCTGCGGTGCCACATTCAGACTCTGACTTTGTCCTGGGAGTGCCGCCCCAGAGCAGTCTGGCAGTCACAGGAGCAGTACTACCTACACAGAGTGCAGATATAGCCAAAGCAGGGTACTTAGAGAAAGGGGACTACACAGTGTGGCAGCACAAACATCCGATTCAGCAGTATCAGCAGGGAGCAGGGAGGGTGTACAGCGTGAGTAACAGTGCTCAGGGGCACAGAGCAGCAGAGGCCGGGGTTGGAGAGTCTCCTGAAACCTGCCTCCCTTTGGCGTGCTCCTCGCAGCTCTCCTACAGGCCACATCCTCCCCATGTGGGTACCGGGCAGGAGCAAGTCAACACCTCCTCTGTGAACTGTGCTGCCGTGCACGGGGACTTCTCTGTTGGAAAATACTTTGCTCCTCCTCTTTGGGACAATGTTGTGTCCACCCCTAATAATGACTGTTACACTTCTCAGGTGCTGGCAACGAGTACATGTGCAGCCAGGCCTAGAGACCTGGGGCTTTCCCACCCCCACATTCACGCAAACCACCATCAACACCACCACGCTCAGCGTCACCAGCTGCAGCTCCACCCTCCTCTTCCTCCTCATTCCCAGGCTTACAGCACCGACCAAAATCTCTGTTGCAGGCTGCCTGGTTCTAGCCTGTGCCACGCTGCTGTACTTAGCAGCAGCCTGCAGTCTCTGGAGTGCCTCATCAATGAGATCCACCCTCCCTGCATCAAAGAGCGCATGCTGGGCCGTGGGTACGAAGCCATGGGGATGCCGCAGCTACTGGCGCACCACCAGCAAACCCACATCCAGCTCCCTGTCTACAGATAAGACAAGGTGCTGCCAAACAACGGGACACAAAAGTGAAAAAACCTTTTATACATAGTGGAAATGTGTCAATTTAGACATTTTTGAGAATGAAACATGCCTTTTTAGTTTGTGCATGTACTGTATTTGTAGAAGGCTTTGTGTTATGAGCCTGAAGGTAAATGATAATCATGACTTAAGATACAGGTTTATCTTATGTACTTTTAATGTTTTATTTTTATATCCTAAATGACCATCAAATATGCCTGTTGTTCTTCATTTAAAAAAAAAAAAGTTGCTGAGCACTAATCAGAATTTGCCATTACATTTCAACATCAGCTGTCTATTTTGCAAGCAATTCCTCTTCAGGGCTTTTCAAAAGTCTAAATCCTCTGAAATGAAGTACTCGTTGGTAAGTTTCAAAAAAAGACTTGATTCTAGAAGGATCTCTGGTCACTTTTGTGTGAATATATTGTATATTTAGACCCAAAACAGCTTCTTGTTTATGAGGGAACATTCTTTAAACTACTACCTGAAGTTTGTTTACTGATTTGTTGTGGATTTAGTTTTTGCCTCTTTTTTTAGTGAGTCCTGTGTAAACAGAAATATGCAGAGCTCCAGCTCCTGCAGTATGGTGCACATTTCCTGGCCTTTGTATGATTTACGTATAAATGTGAATACATTTTTTTTTCATTGTGCAGCCATACGCAAAGATATAAATTTTACCATCTTAATGATTTAATGCTCAGCATATTAGGACTGTCGCAAATCCAAAACAACACTGTGGCAATCCGGCCAAGCAAGATTTTGCTTTTCGTTGTAATTTTTGTAACATTTTTAAATTGAAGAAGGTTGAACTTTTTTTTTCTTTCCTAGACGGGTGTGACACTGTTAAACATCATATGGGGATAATAGGGTGCCATGCTGGCAAGCAGGCCATCTGTATCATTTACATTATGTTCTTTGTAGGGCTATATTATCTCTGATGGTGTGAGATGTATGACTGAGTAATTCTTTGTGTGTCTGCACTGGTTTTGTATAGCCTACTATAATTTACATTGGCCTGTTGAGTTATATAGCAAACTGTCTATAATATAAAGTGCAATTATTATATATGAACATGTGAGCGCTCTCCGTGAACTATGTTGATATAACTACATTTTGCAATGTATGATCCTAATCCCTCACCCTTTTTGGCCTCTTCTTAATAAGGATTGTTGAGTAAATTAAATTTTATAAACCCAGCACCTAGTTTGTCTTATGTGTTAATATCCACAGAATATGCAGCTGTGAAGATTATTACATTCATAAATGATAAACTAGCTATGGAAATATCAGACATTTTCTGATTTTATTGAAAATGGATTTAAGTCTTTACTGCAAGGCAAGTGATACATTTTATTTTATAAAGATCCATCTTTTCACTGCAATATGTCAGGTTTATATGATGTAAGTCAATCTTAATCTGGAATACATTTGACTGCTGCCCCTATAAATGATGCAAAGTGAAAGTGCTAATTTTGTTACAGTGAGTTATGTTTAGATGGATGGCAGATGGATGGCAAATGCTCAAGGCAGAAGCCTTTGAATACTTTAAAACACATATGTAAAGGAAAATTATACAGACCTTCTCTTACATTTGTGGATGGAAAAATGAATACTCTTTTTTTTTTTTAGAGATACATTTCCAATAATATAACACTACCCATTATTCTGAAGTGGGCTTGCTGTTAACGACCTATTGAATTGTTAATTCTATAGGTTGTGCCTGCATGCTTCATTTGTCCTCCTACATTTGATGCCGTAACATGTAGTTTAGATCACCAGACATCAAATGCACACTCGTTGTGAGGAGCCTACTACAAAACAAATAACCTAGATAACATTAGATGCACTCTTGGGAATAAAATGGTGATATTCAGCCCATTGCAGATAAATATGTCCAAGGTAAAGGTCAGTGACTTAGTGTTAAATGATTGAGCCTATTGTGTCCTAGCCTTGCTTGGAGATTTTTTTTCTCCCATCTATCAGTAAGGACAGGACAGGCTGCTCTGCTGATAAACCTACAGGATTATAGACATGCTTCTCTTGCTCTCACCGAGAAACGATTAGCTCAGGCTGGGCTCTGCTGGGAGAGGAACCAGAGCCAGTCCGGCCTCTGGGACATGCTTCAGATAAGTAAGGCTGGGCACAGGAAGAGGTTGGTTGATTTGGAGGATTAGGAGACAAGAAGAGGAGAGCGGCTTTTACTCTGGATTACTGCTGATGTTTGGGGGAAGGGGGTGGGATTCAAACTCAACTGTATTAACATTTTTGTCAGCTTTGGAAATATTTTTTGCTGAGGGAAAAGAGCTTTACACAAACCTGCTCCTAAGACAATTATAAAAAAAATGTCTAAACTGTTTTAAAGAGTTTAACATAGAGAAATATTGCATAGATGGTTCGATTTTTATCATTAACATCATTTAATCATTTTGTGCAGGAGCTGCGCCACAAATGTGATAAAATGAAAACCAAAAACCAATTCAATGTCGCCACCTAGAGTAAAATTCATGAACTGAATGTGTGATTTTACTGGCTTGTGAGTTTTAACACATTTTTTTTGGTTTTTGATCTAACAAATGTGATCATAGGTGATACAGAAGATATGGAAGAATGTTTGAAAAGGGTTAAGTCAGCTTGAAACACAGTACAAAACAGGTGACACAACAATACAAACAAACACACCTGACTAAACACGGCCACACCAAAATCTATAGACAGACAAAAGCCTGAGAAAAAAAAGAATCTTTAGAGATGAAATAGAATTACTGGCAACTTAATTATGAGCTTACATTGCGTTTGTTCAGTTAAACCAAGGGAATGTGGATTCCTGCAATTTATAAATATAACTGGCAATAGGATGTTAAAAGTTAAAATTGCTACAGGCAGCGGAGGAAACTCCAGGGCTCAGGAGGCTAAGGGGGAAGTTGTAACAAATATGTTTTCTCATAAGTACAGTCTTATATTCTTCTCTTAAAGGAGAAAGTGAAAGCCAGCTGTTAACAAAGGAAGCAGCAACTCACACAATAACACAATTCTGAATCAAAATAAGGGTTGTTGCTGGAATTGCAACAAAACAACAAAAACTGAACAAAACATAGACATCTACCATCATATTGTTTAAATTTAAGGCATTCAGATAATCTTAATACTAAAGACTAGTACATCATCAGTAATAAATCCCACACTGCAACAAAATAAATATAAATAAAAAAACCTACTGAAAACACAAATAGCAGACAAGCTAGGGATGCAGGCCACTCTTGCACCTCCTGTCCAGTAATGCCCTGGGGCATCAAACAGTGTAGTCCAGTTCTGCGTTCAGATTTGTGTACATCTCATAGATAGCATCTACAGTGGCAGTGTAATTAACTAGGAACTGACGAACATTTGCCAGACAGTCCTCGTCGTTCACGTCCTCTCCCTTTGACAAGGCTTTAAGGAAGTTTGATCTGTAGGGAGCTGCCACTAATGCTGCCTGTAATAAACAGAGATGTCCATTATCGTTAGTTAGATGTTGGCTTATGCACAAGTCAATAAAGCTTTTATAAATCAGTTCAGATGTAATACTAGAACATATAAAAATATAAGTGGCCATATAAAACATGGTAAATGTAATCCATCCCCAATAAATCACAAATTACAGCTTCAAGTATCAGCCATGTGTGCTAATATTGAACTGGGGTTTTGCAATAAAAAGTTCAGATGTAAGGTCAAAAGCCATCCGTAGCCTATATTCTTTCACATGCATGTTTCCTTACATTGAAAATCTTTTGAACAATCCAGCCGTGGTATCTCTTCAATGCCTGCTCGTAGGCTTTAGTGACATTGACCCGAATAAGGTTTGGGTTGTTCTCATCTCTGTCTCCATCTGCCAAACTCTGCAGCAGGATCTGTATAAAACGGAGACCCCTGCAGGAAAGATCCAGCATTTAGCAGTTTCACTTCCAACAGCTTTTTTGGGGGGGGGCATCATACAGTAAGGCCAAGAGGAGCTCACCTTTTCAGCCACATCAGAGCTAATGTTGCTCCAACTTTAGGCCATGCTGCTCCATGGGCTTCCCTCTCTGCTTCCAGGATGTCCTGCAGGGTCACGTACTTTGCAGGGTCCTTAATATACACTGCTCTTATTTTCTAAAAAGGCGTATATGGGTTGAGTTTGCTTATAGGGAGCAGCACCAGTCATACATCACGTTTAAATTCCTTACACTGATTATGAAATCACACCATGGACACAGCAGAGTGCCGGAAGTACACAGGCAGATGCATACTTACCGTGATATTGCCGTTTATGTCTGATTTGATGACTGAAAATACTGTTGATCCCAGGCAGTCTAAAAGAGAAACAGACATTTGAGAGCAAAGCGATAAAATATAAATGACATGAATGCCTCGGAGGGAGGAGGAGAATACAAATCATCCTTTACACACAGAAGGGGAAAATGCAGTGAATGCATAGTCTCAGTTAAGCCACAATGAGTTCAGTGTGTGCTGTGTTCAGCAGGTCAACAAAGAGTTTCTCTATAGGCTACACGGCTGCTGCTGTGCTGCTGATCCCGACGGGGAACCAGCAGCTCCGCTTGTGTATCTGTGCGAAACAGCCACGTCCAACTTTAAAAGTCACAGTCAGATCAAAAAAATGTCACGAAGAAAAAAAAAAAAGGTCAGCAAATGATTAACCCTGCCTGCGTTTCAGAAACTCTCCATGTGAAATCGACTTCAGGTGGACGTATACTCACCAAAAAAGGGAGGGAGATGAGAAACGGCCTCAAGGAATAACTTTGTGTCCACCGACTTGTCGGGAGGCAGCTCTTTGAATTGGTTATCCAGTAAAAGAGCCATGGTCCTGCCGGTCCAAACACTGCGAAAGAGCAGAAGCTGCAGCGAGTCGCTCTCGGCTGGAAAGAACCCGGAACTCTCTTCTTGTCAGATGGGTGGGGAAGCGCCACCGGGCCCCTGTCACTTATCGTCCTGCTCCAGCAGGTGGGAGAACTTTTGCATGGTGGAGTTAACAAACGCGCGTTATGTCCACGCCATAGGCCCAAACATGACAATAAGCTGGTTGAGGCATAGGGATACTTTATTATAGCTAAGGCGGGGATTGTTACCAACCACAGAGGCAGCGGTAGGCTCCACAGTACACGGAGTTAAATGGCAGGGTTGAAACCAGGGGTGGAAAATGAGTGAATACGTGAACGTTTTTACTGATACTTCAACGTACTCGTTTTTTGTGTACACGTTTTTCATTGTTTAAAGGCCATTTCTAAACAGTTTTCTTTTCTCTGGTATTACCAGTTGGGGATAGATTGTGACTGATCTCGACACATTCCCCATTTTCTCGTTACACGATCCCAGAATGTTCCGTTACGGTAGTAATCAATAAAGGAAAATTAAAGTAACTAGTGGTAAATCACAAGTCATGATGATGCTTAAAAATATATTTTAAAAATTGATTACAAATGTGATGCTTGGCACTTCTGAACATCACCTCCAGTACAAAGTACCATAAATTAAGACTATTATTGTTACAATATATATTCCAATAATAAAAGTAAGAAACAATAAACTATAACAATACATTTGAAGTGGCCGCTCAGCCGGCCTTTCTAACGCATGGGGCTTTTCATGTTCTCGGTGCTTGCTAAGGTTTCCTCCAGGTACTCCAATTTCTTTCCACTTTCCAATGACATGCAATTAGGTAAGTTGCTGTCTCTCACTTGGCTGTAGTTGTGTTGTGAATGTAAGCATGAATGTTGGTCTCTTAACAGGTTCTGTGAAACAGATAATGAATGGATAGACTGAGAAATTAATGATCGGTATCAAGTTCTTGTCTAAAAGTAGTTTTGCAAAGAGTTATTTTGCAATTTGACTGGATACATTCCCACACAAAATTACTCCTGCTTGAGAAATACTGAGTTTACTATTGTGTGTGGCATTCTAACAATCTTTCCACCCCTGGTTCCAACTTGCTCACAACAATGACTGAAACATTAGACCCAATTTCTACAACAGGCACTCTAACTCTGAGGGCACATTTACTTTATCACTGACTGTAAACCACAGAGGTACGGGTTTGATCACAGGCAGCATCTAACACACTGAAGTTACAGGACCACACCAAATTAACAGAGATCACAAGTTGCCCGCTGGGACATCAAACACCTCAGAACAAAAGTTAGCTCCATGGAGCTTTATGTTAAACATAGGCTTATGAAAATAAACATTAATATTTTGTTAGAGGTATGACATACAGTTTATAAATAGATTAGCATTTGGATTATTCTGCTATAGAATTACATTGATACATACATCTTACATATTTGCATAATGTTATGAAAACTGATTCAAAATGGATTTCACATGGGGCATCATCATCTCTGTGACACATATGACCACCCACATACACACCCCCAGGAAAATGGCTGTAACATTATAGCTCCAAGAACTGCTGATCTGAAAACATCTTTGACCAGAGTGGAAGGACTAAACTGTGACATCACCTGTTTGAGCTGCTGGATGGAATGAATGCGCACACTCCTGGAAGAGATGGCCTTTAAATGATGCACTGAAGCTATTTTTAACCATCTGAAAACTAAGGAAGTGGCATCACTATGACCTAGAATTAAAATACTGTCAGTGTATTTGAACTTGAAAAAAGTTGAAAGAAAATTAAGTGGAGGTAATTAAAGTTCATCTGTTGTGAACCTTGATGTCAGGTGCCATGCAGACTTTAGTCCCTCTCTGTCAGCTTCACCATGCCAGGCACCAGACTTTTAGGAGCACATATGGTGAATTCTGGTGTCTAAGCTGAAATACCATGAAGAAAACCACAATGCTGAAGACTCAACTGCTTGTTGTTCTAATAGTTTTATACCTGCGCGCACACACACACACACACACACACACACACACACACACACACACACACACACACACACACACACACACACACACACACACACACACACACACACACACACACGTGGATGAAATAGATCTTTTTGTGAGGTAAACATTAACTAATTTTGTCCTACACCTTTAAAGATGTTTGTTCACCTGCGCATCACCGCGTAAGTAATCAAACACCTACACATAAAAAACAAAATAAATAAAAATTTTGAATTGATCTATTAATTTGCATTGTACATATATATTTTCCTTAAAACACATAAACCAAACACAAGGAATGCATGTGTTTTCTTACACTGGTTAATGGTAAAGAAGAAACTGGTTTTAATACTGATTGAGCTGAAATTAAAATAGTATTTTGGGTGTATCACAAGAATCTTTGGGTTTTAGTTATTGTTTTCTTTGGTTGTCACAGTGACAAGTTGCTTGGCAGCTTTGGCAATGTCATAGGCGCACTGGATGACCTGCTGAGTGACCAGCTGGATGTCAGATGGGGAAGGGTTGTGCTCTGCAGCCTTCAGGCACTCTCCATGCAGCCGGGTGGCACTCGAAGTGAGCAGACACAGAGAGCCCCGCACAGTCTCTGAGGACGGCCTCTGTGGGAATAGGTAGGGATGATGGAGACTCGATAAAGGGCCAATATGAGAAGATCCATAAATTCAATTTTCATTATGGTCAGTAGGCCCATGGGTACTTTGTATGGAGTAAACATAAAACAAAGTAATTTAATAAACATAAAACTAAGTAATGCAATGAAGAGGGCCGACCCATCAACACAAGCTTTTTGATGTTTTCAAATGAATAACAAATCCCTTCACTACTCAGGGGAGGGACGCCAAGCTGTGGGAGTCATCTTACCTTGGGAAATAAGGCAGCCATCTCTGTCACAGCCAAGCAGATCTTTTCAGAGCAAGGCAAAAAACTGTGAGTTGGAGAAAAAAAGGCTGAATCAAACTCCTGTGCCATACATAGAAATCATGATAGAAAAAAACCCAGCTACAACTCACATTGTTCATCATGAAACTTAAAAATAAAACAACCTAAGCTTACATTCCTTGCACCAACAGTGCATTCCCTTAATTACAGTCAATTTTACAAGAGGCAATATTCCACATATTTGATACCTCATTCATGTTGCAAAGCACACAAAGCACTGATATTTACATGGACTCTCATCCAAGTTATGAGATTTTAAGTGGTTGCAAGTAACAAGCTCTTACCTTTAGCAATCATGAAACTAAACACATTTGAGAGTTTTGCAACCTTTCATAATACCTTGGATGATGTACTATTGGTTTAGAAGACAGCCCTATTGTTGAGGCTACAAAAATGAGCTTTACTTTTAGTGACAGTGGATGTCATGATTAATACAGTACATCAATAAATCTGTATTGCAAAAACTAATCACTTTAAATATAGTCTGCTTACTGTGGCAGAATGGGAAATGAATATAGTATTTATTTGGGACGTTCATGTGAGTTCTGTCCTGGTAAATCAAGGCATCGAAACATATGACATCATTACTTCTGCTTTGAAAGAGGAAAACAAAGACCAGTAAGTAGAGTGAAAAAGAGCAAAATATAACTGCCTGAACTAAGTCGCTGTGGATTTGGCTGGTCACAGGTCAAGTTATCATGTGGTGCTTGTTTCCTGTCAGCTGCATTAAAAGACACAAGATCCACTCCCAGACATACAGTTTCTAGGACAGCTCAACAAAGTCTACAGGGCTTAAAACCAGTGAATACTTTGGCTTTGGGACCAGAATTCAGCTCAATTTCTGTATGATGTGATAGACTGTATTCGCCTTGCAACACACGTGTATATCGGTCACAGGTTAGTGGGCTATAGTGAATGGAAATGGCAGGAAACTGGGCCCTGAGGTTAACTATTGAAAGCCACTGACCTAGAAACAGCTGAGACAGAGGATCACCATCTCTTTAAAAGGCCAGGCAAAATGACATGCATGGCCTAACAAGACCTAAGAATTCCCAACCAAGCAACTTTAAATACAGTATATTTGATCATTTATAAATATAATTTGACTCATGTTAGGATTTTTAATCATGATAATCATAAAATACCTTTCATGTTTGGTCTCCTGGGCAGCTCTCTGAAGTTCCTGTATGTTCTTAATAATGTGCTCTGTCTTACAGATGACATCCTCAGTGCATGGCAGGGTGGCATCTTCTTCACACCTCTCCTCTTGTTGCATAGCATCAGAGGCAGGAAGAGGACTACTTCTGCCAAATGCAAAGAAAATTGCTTTATGACTTTATTGCTTTACAAGTTTTAGGCACCAGCTGATCTATAATTTATATAAACTGGTTGAAAATAAACAAAAAATACTATCCAAGCTGTAATTGGACCAGAAGCAGGGTAAACCCTGGAGAGTTCTCCAGACTCTCTCAGGCCCAACAGAGATGGACAACCATTCACACTCACACAGGCAATTTAGAGTCACCAATTACATTAACATACATGTGTTTGGACTATAGGAGTAAACCAGGATTGAAATAATGTTCCCTAATCTAAAACAAATGTAGCATGAGTTATAGTTTAAGAGTTTAAGCCTGGGTAGTACTATTTTAGCCAAAATGAACCAAATATTGATGACAACATACCAAATTAAGCAGTGAATTGTATTAAACTTGCAAAAACATTGCCACTTTATAGCTGCTTGATAAAATTCAGTAGTAGAGAGAACAATCAAAAACACATTTACATAAATTGCAAAAGCATTAGAAGTCTATCACGTGTGCAGGTTTCTGGCTCATGCTCATGTCAATTTTACAACTTGTAGTTTGGGTCAGACAGCTTCTAGCTGCATTATCTTAACTTAGTCCTGTAAAGCCAGACTACCCAAAGTCTCTTTCTTTCCAAGCAACTTTCAAAACTGTTGGTCTAGCTTTTCTCCTGTCCTCATGTTATTCTTTTGCTTTGACTTCAATATCTGGATTACCAGAAACAAGAAAATGTCTCCCATTTATTTATCTTCAGACTCTCCAGGCACTTCTTACTTCATCTCTTTGCAACATCCTAACAGCAGTTTGTATTGGAAAATGCATACCTACATTCTAAGAAATTAATACATCCTATAATATCATATATAAAAAAATATTTTAAAGACACGATGTAAAAGAAAAACTTTTATAAATGCATTCATTCAAAGAACCAGTCAGTATTTTTTGGCCAATACATTAAAAAAAATTAAATCTGCTTTTTAATTAATTTCCATTTCAGTCAGTGTCACTTTTTTTAACTAAAAAACCTCTTACCCAGCATCTTCCACTTCTGAGTGATTGGGTGTTGTATCATAATGATTCTCCAGCATGGTACTCTGTCCCTCCAAACTACAGCCCTACAGGGAGATAAGTAGATTACAATCAATAAGATACTATTGATATTGCATTTGATTTGCACAGACCTATTACAAGAGCAACTGTAGGCATAAACAAATCAGAATCATGCATTTCTGAGATCAAAGCCATGACCACACTATCAGACATTTGTTTTTTTAAGAAAATGTAAGGAAGACAGATCAGTCTACTATGGTGTAACACAGTGTGTACTGCAGTGGGTGTTATTAGTAGATGCAAAGAATTCCTAATGTAAACTGTGGGTTCTTTTAGATTAATCTTTAAAGAATATTTGACTCGGCTGTCTGATCAGCTTTCTCTGCTCTAACATTTTTTCACTTGTGATGTTTCTTGCAGCCAAAGCAGCTCCAGTTCAGGCTCTCTGTCAAGAAAAAGCTGGAGTTGTTTAAATGACTGAACTGTAGCAGAGGCACTGTGAGGTGCATGCAGACAGGCAGGCAGGCAGGCAGCAGATACTGATAAAATGCACTTTAAAGAAACAGGTCAGGAGAGAGAAGACTTTAGGGTCAAGCGGGGGGGACAGTTTTCATGGTCCCCTGGAGCTGCCGCTGAACCGAGGGGAACATCAGTACTTAACCCTTCGAGATCTCTCATCCCACGACCAGGACAGGGAAGAGGGGAAGGTAGGGAGGGAGGAAGCAGCCGTTCCCAAAGGACCCCTCCCAATCTAGAAAGGGGTCAAACCAAGTTGAGCATACTCTATTGAGATGCAATGAATGAATGAATGAATGATTTAATTAAATACTTAACACCAGCCCCAAGCCAGGCATGAATATTTTGTCTTGTGAAGACAATCCAGTAATTCTGTGCTTACATTAGGTGGGAAGGGTTGTAAAATGACTCCATCCTCATGTCGAGCTGTTTCAGCTTGGTTGGGGTACTGCCTTAGAGTAGAACCCGTCTCATACATGGAAATGGCGCGACCTCCCCGGGGTTGGTGTCGACCAAAGGTCCCCTGGAGGTGTTGTTGTCCAGTGGGGGTTTGCCATCGCAGTGTTGTGTTTTCAGTCTGTAGAGAGTTCAGCTGTAGGGAAGAAAACATCTATCAATTTATCTCCAGCTGGGGGATGGATCAACTTACAAAGGCTCAGTTAGACATCAATAATAAGAGTTTAATACAGCTAAACGTCCAGATGAAAAGCACGTGCTCTCTGTGGAGTTCATCTATAGCTCTGTTTAGTTTTGGGTTAAGCGCAACAGATGAAACACTTATACTGTGTGTCGATAATACAATGGTGAAGTACATACCTTCTGAAAATTGCCAGAGAAGTGATTGTCCTTTTTTTTTTTTTTTTTTACACAAACAGCAATTTGAAAGAATTATGGGAAACCAAATATAAGTTTGAATGCCACTCCATTAGGTGTAGCCCCACCTAGCCACCAAGGGCCACTTGGTGCTGATCCCGAACCTGGATAAAAATGGGAGGGTTGTGGCAGGAATCCGGCATAAATACTCATACCAAATCAACACATTCTGCTGTGGGAAGGGGACGAGCCAAAAGTTGTTGATCTATGGGAAACCGCATAAAGTCAAAAGAGTCTTAAAAATCTAAAGTACAACAGGCTGGCACAAAAGCAATGTTGGCTACATTTTGTCTTGTCAAATTATTTAAGACGGGGATTTTACTGTGTGTTTATAATAAGGATTTTGGAGAATTCAAGAAAGGTGAGAACAATTAGGGACAACATCGAAGGAAGACAACATATGTGGAAAAAAAGCAGTATGGTCAAAAAAAAAACAAACCATCAGGAGGAGCCAGTACATTGTGTTAACACTGTCTCTAAGCCAAAGATGCTGGGCCTTAAAAAAAAAATAAAAAATAAAAAATAAAGAGAGAAAACAAATAAGTAGGTGACAAGCGTAGGTGTTTTTTTTTTCCTCAACATATTTTCTAAGCATGCAGATTGGTCTATTCACAGAATGATGCACTTAGCACCTTTATCATAATCTCAAGTGTCTAACAAAAATAACTAATGACTGGAATATGTGATATGAATTATTTAAAGCACAGAGGAAAGATCATTTGTCTGGTTTTGCTGAAAAAACATATTTCAGGAATCCATTTTAGTAAGAAGTATATCTAAATTTAACAAAGGGAGTAGTGAAAGCAGGCAGGAAAATTTGTCCACACCATTTTGCTGACCAAGTAGAAGATTTTTGCCAACTTTTAAGCTGCCACGTCTTTGGTAGAAGACCTGAATTTGAAGGAAGGAATGAGACAGCGCCGATATATAAAATTTAGTCACATGGTTTGTGACTGGTTGCTGTTTGGTGATCTGTAGCTTGTCATTGATGGATCACAATGACATGATTGATGGATTAACATTTCCGACATGTCTCAGACCTCTGTATGAATGCTTACTCTGTTTTAAATCATAAACAACTATAACACCGAATCTTGTTTTCCTATTTTACCAAAGAGCAAAGCAGAGTCGTATAGTGACTATTAATTGCCACCATTGGAATTTGATGTATTCAGAAACATCGAAGACATTTTATTGCTACACTGGTAATAAAAACATGCAGAGCTTTGTTCCTTTACATAACATGTACAACTGGCTGTGTTTTAAAGTGTTGGGAGAGGAAAAGATCGACTTTGTTTATCAAATACATTTTCTAACCTTGCTCTGCATCACCCGCAGCTCTTCACTAAGGTGACAGTTGACTTTAAGAAGCTGTTGTATTTTGGCTTCTGATGCAGTAAGGGCACTCTTCACCTCCATAAAATCCTGCACTGTGATTGGTCCATCAGAAAGGTCAGATGACTCTGAACTCTGTGGGAGGACATTACATAAAATAAGATTAATTACATTTCTAATGTAAAACAAGATAATAACAAGTATCTTGTTTGTAGCAGGTTTCAGTAAACATTAACCTTGATTCTTCCATCATTGCAGCTGTCCCCACAAGTGGCCTCTTGTACTGGATCTTCATCCGATGCCACACTGTCATAATCTGGCTGGTCGTTGTCCTGGCTCTCACTGTTATGACGACTGTCTATTCCCTGAAGAATCAGCTCCACATTCTCTAAAGGAAGACCACCACATCAAAGGATTAGAGATCAAATAAGCCTTGCTGGCTCCAGGGAGCTGTCTACATGAAATAGCAAAGAAGCATGATTTGTGATTGTTTAATGAATTCAAAAATTCTGGATTTGTTCTTCATCATTACCCCTAACAATCTCCTTTCAGTCTGCTAAAGGAAAAATACTGGCTGTTAGATGGTTTGCCATAACTCTCTGAATGCAGGCATCTTCATTATAAAAGTTCACAATCAGTGTTTAGCACCATTACTGTACAAGCACATGGACCACAATCTACATGATTGAACCCACATAATCTACATCTAAATGCAAAATTCATTATTTCTATTTATTTACACCAAACAACTCAAATAATATAATAAGACCCGCAAAGAAATACAAGGTCTGTTAAAATTAAATACTGAAAAACATATCCTACCTTTGGGACTGTCACAGGTATTACCCCACTGTCGTCGTTTGGCATCAGTTAGAATATCGATAACAAGTGTGGCAAATTCATGAGCACTAAACCTAGCCAACTTCTGACGACCCTAAAAAAAAAATATATATACATAAATTAGAAAACATGGCAGTATGGTTAAACAAACAGCAAACTGAGGTTTAAACAGGGGGGGAGGGTAAAGTAAAATAACTTGCCTGATTTCTGGTAGATGAGTATTCTGGATTGACTGGCAGAAAAGGCACAACTGTGGTGTCAGTTACAAGTGTGCTGTGGTTCTGAGTGGTCAACCACACTGAAACAACACAATATAAGAGATATGCGAGAGAGAGAGAGAGAGAGAGAGAGAGAGAGAGAGAGAGAGAGAGATTTCAGGCATAACAAGCATTATATATCAGACTATATACATTTTAAATATTACCTTTACAATTTACAATGGAATTTCACCTGCATCAGTTTCTCGTCTGTCAACTTCATCATAAACATCCATGGCAAGTTCTTCAAACTGATGGTTACTTAGCTAGAACAAATAAAACAGACGTTTTGTTTCCCTATTAGAACAATGGAATGCCAAGGGAATTAGGCAATATGTTTTGTGGGAAAGTAATCATGAGTAAAAACACTCACCGACTGCAGCTTCTTCTTTGCAGCTTTTGCAAACTCTGACAAATCCAGACTACTTTGAGTAAAAAAAAAATTCAAAGAATTATTTTTCTGCTCACAAAAGTGCACACAACAAGGAAAAACACAATGGCTAAAGTATCGAACATACTTACTTATTTCTTATCAATCCAATGCAGCATAGAAAAAGAGGATTGTCTTAGTGTTAATATCTATTATGTTTCAACTAACATATGAAAATAATTACAACTTGGAACACAGGTAATACCTATCTGCCATCTGTGGAATGATGAAGTGTTGTCCATTTCTGTGATCTACAACACAATCAGGACATGACACACAGTAACTACCATAGAATAAAAAAGATATTTAAATAACTGCACTCAAATCCTGCACACCAGCCATGCTTAATGTACCTACTGTACTTACCAGGTCTTCTACCACAAAGGTAAAATGTTAATCGGTCAGTGAGTTCATACTGGATCTCTACAAGCCTCTCTGCCAGTTCCTGATGCCCAGCTTGTCTGCAAATGTGTAAAAAATACTTTAAGGCATCCTATTTTTTTACCTGGGTCTACAAATCACACATAAACAACTTAAAAAAAATTAAATTTAAAATTACACTCAGAGTCACCAAACCAGGTTTTTTGAGCATTGGAGTACAAGGTGTGTGGTTGTTACCCAATCATGCTTTGACTCCACCAAGTCTCTTATATACTAGAAACAACTTATGTACTTTACTAATAGTAAAGTAAGGGGATTTCTTTTGGTGAAACAATTATTTACTTACTGTACAAATATTCTAATATCTGTTTTGTTTAACATGACAGTGACTAACAAAATTCTGTCAGCTCCATTGCCTTTTTTTTTAATCTTTGTTTTGAACTTCTGCAAAATTACTCAAGTCAATATCCAGCAAGCCTACTGCAATGGAATGTTTCCTTCCTCTCTAGCTCAGTTATTCAAACCCTTAGCCAGACTCATATGCCACTGGGTCTGTGTCTAGTGTTCACTGTAGAGCAAGGCATCCAAGATATTTTAGTCATCGTCAATTTTCCGCAGTTTCTAGTAATGCTACTTCTTGTAACATCTGCAATCAATTAATAGTACACATAACTGTCTCTCTCATGCATACACACACTCTCACCTCATTTCTGTCTACTTATTTAGAACTCCAAAGGATGTGTTTCATTTCCTGTAGCCTAGCCACCAGCGGGCTGGGTTGCATCTGTTAGCCCATGCTTGCAACACAGTCATGTGAACTGTGTGACTTGTATTCTATCTATGTTTTCTAAGTAATTAACAGTCAGAGAAGATCACAAAACTCTGCATAAATACTGTGGAGATGGATGGCCTATAAACTAGCCTAACCAGACTTGCATTGTTAACAATTTTGTGAATGCCCATCACACTGCCTATTTACACATACACAATAGAGGTGAAAGATGAAAAATAGGACAGCACTCCTCTAAGGTGTAGGTATAACTTCATAGGTCAAGTATGATTTTCATTCCACTGCAACAAAGTTTATATTGTGTAATCTCTAAAATTAAAATGTGTTCCTACTGCAGACTCTTAAAACAACATCCTTTAAGAGAACCAATATACACACAGAAATTGTATACTGAAGACCCTGTTTTACCTTGCATAATCGATGGGGGTCTTTCCACTGGAGTCCAGAGCCCCGGGATCAGCTCCATAAACTGCCAAGAGTTCTGCCTGTAATATCTGACCTGCTTTTGCTGCTATGTGTAGTGGGGTGTTGCCCTTCTCCTTTGGTCCCCCCCAGAAACGATGCAGCATTAGTATTACTATATGTGAAATTTTAAAATCAGTTTTTTTACTTATTCCATTAGACTTACTGGGTGGAAGAAATTGGCCTGTGCTCCTAAAGATAAGAGTCTGAGGCAGGTCTCTAAGTTTCCAGTCCGAACACTGGAGTGGAGTTGCTGAGAGAGGGTCGAATAATTGAGAAATACGTAAGACATTTAATGGTGAGTTCCTAAGATACAACTTGCGAGAACATCTTCTGTTGTTACTGGGATTGTTCAACATTTAACATTTATGAATAATTGTTCTACTGGGCTGAGATCTAGAGATTGCCACTGAAGTAAAACTAATAAATAGCCATTTTAGGGAAAACCTCCTAAAGACAGTAAGTGTTATGTAGCCTGATGCAATATAGCATCAAAGATTATTATGCACAAATCAAAGAAAAGAGTGACATATGAGCAGTTGTTGCTAGAGTTGACAACAAACAGGCTAAATTAGTTGATAGGCATAGCACAAATATGACCAACAGAAAATTGCATGTGGGTGTTCATTATAGTAGTTCTGAATGTCAAGTTTCATATTCATATTTACCATAACATAGTTCATGAATATAAACTATGGTATGGTATATATGAATATGGAATAGTATGTTTATAAATATACCATACTATTTCCTAAATTTGCTGTAAAACCTAAAAACCAAATAGCAGTGGCTTCATAGAAGAGAAACAGTGGTGCAAAGTGTGCTTACATTACATGAAGGTTTGCAAATAAAAAATGTAGAGATATTTATACATAGGCAAACAACAGAGCGATTTCTTACCTTGCTGAGGTCTTTCGAGGTTACACTGTCATCCTCCCGGCAAGGCATCCGGTGGACATACGCCAACATTTGATATTTGGCCTTGATAAACTCTGTTTTGTTGGGACTGAAAACAACAAAAGATGCTTACATCTAAAACCAAGGCCACAGAAAATGCCATTTGTAGGACAATAAATTATATATGTTTGTTTAATACATACAACTTTAATATATTTTTAACTTCAAATGTCATTTCCAAAACAGACACTAAAAAACCAACATCTTATAATTAAATTAAGATAGTCACATCCAAACTCAAATATATCTAATGCATCTATCTTTTACACTTGCTATCATTATCACTGTTGATCTCTGTCATGATAGAGTACACTACAATAGGGAAGCTTAACAAATACGAGAAGTGCAGCCCATGTCCTAAAAATCACTGTCCAAATACCTTCCTGTTTTGTAAATGAAGCGGTAAATAGCCATGGGCTATTTGTACATTTCTCTAGCAATAAGTCCTGACCCAGTAAAAAGTACAGCTAACAGAAGGTGCTTTAACACCTGGAACTAGTTGACAGGAACTATGTTTAGTCCTGGTTCCTCTGTCCAAATACACATTTGCTTCTAGGTTTCTGCCTCCCATTTGGTGCAATGCACCTACATCTGTCTGTCGTCTGATCCTCTGAATGTGAGGGTCAGACTGAGCATGTCTGTGGTTACATGTGGCTGACTGTTTCTTTCCAGACAGACACCACTGACATATTGTTTATACCTGGTGGTAGATGTGGGTGACTACACCACATCTCTCTGCCCTGCATATATTGTTTTTTGTTATGTCTTTGGAGTTATAGTACACACACTGCTTGTTAAAACATTGTCACAGTCAAGGAAATCCTTTAAACCTTTGCGTCAAATTTACTTAAGACTGACTGGCCATGAGTCGTGTTCACGGTCCAGAGGGCCTTCATTCATTATATGTGTTCACTGCCCTTTACTGTGAAAATGAATTTTAGAATTAGGGATTTCGATCAAAGTACAAACAACAACAACAATAACAAATCAGAACTATCAGATCCAAATCCCTAAAAGCACTTACTGAACTCTGTCCTGGGTGTTTGCTTTGCGCTTCCCACTAACTGAAGAGGAAGGGTCCAGAAGGCTGTGCTCCCATATTGAATTAGCTCCATTGCCGTACAGTGTCTGGATCATCTAAAAAATTAAACAAAAACATTTCTTCTAAAGAAAACAAATTAACATTAGAAATAATGTAGTCCTGTCAACTGATGGGTAGTATGTCGTCTCTCGGGTGGATAGGACTTAAGGTACTATCTATCGGCAACACCTAAAAGTCGCTTGGTATTCTCACTGATCAAATTTTTCATAT
Source organism: Channa argus (assembly GCF_033026475.1). Lineage (NCBI taxonomy): Eukaryota > Metazoa > Chordata > Actinopteri > Anabantiformes > Channidae > Channa > Channa argus. The sequence goes on from NC_090214.1 coordinate 10,897,869, forward strand.
GGTCTTTTATAGTGTCATTGTGATTGTTATTTTTATAGTCTTGTTCCTTACCCGATTCAATTGTCTCAGGACAAAGGCTACAATGCTGATTTAGGAAGATAGGCTGTATGAAATAAAATTTCATTTGAGGATTCGACTTGATCAATCAGTGAAACCCCTATATTATATACCACTAATATCAAGACTCTACTTTTTTTAATCTGGATGACTGGTTTGTGTGTGGGGGTGGGGTGTATGCAGTCTCCTCACCTGTAACTGGGAGGCTGGCCATGAAGAATGAGTCAGGTGTCGGACTTGAGAGCTGTGTCGCCCCAAACCTCGATGGATGCTGCAGCACTCATCACAGATTAACACACCCCTGTTAACAGAGGCCCAGCGTGGCTCTGGTGTAAGATACAAATCTTGTTAGTTAACGTTTCAGTCTGACGTTAAGTCGGTCTACGATAAGACTGTAAACCCTACAATTAAAGGTCTTAGCGATTCATTAATTGAGGCCAGCAAATAACATTGACTGTCTCCACAAATAAATCCACCAGGTTTCCTGCTTCCTCACGTCTTCGACTAATCCAACATCATTAAGACAGATTCAACCAGGCGTGTTGAATTTGAACATTAACGTTATTGTTACTATCTGCGAGTTAGCAAGCTAGCTAAAACGTGCTAACCCAGCGTTAATGTTACTTGCTGTATAACATAATTATTAAATACATTTCAAGCAGAGTTAAAAAAAAAACAAATCTGACAACTTAATGTGACTAATGTTATACTGAAGAGATAGAAACGCGATATATTTTAACAAATGTTTCCACACGAAGAAACCCTACGACTTTTTCAGGAATTCAAATAACATATATAGCTAACTGCTCGTTAATTAACTGCTAGGTAACACGAACTAATCTCGGCTATCTAACTGGACGTAGCTAACTTATAGTAGAGGCTAACTGGTTAGCTATCTGCTAACATTAACGCTAGCCTAACGTTATTTGACATCCTACCCGGAGCACTGCAATCAGCGCAGACCTCTCTGCTTCGTACTCGCTTTGACATGCCTTGATGGAAATCCTTTGAGTCTAGGAAAGACAAATATTTGTGAGGAAATGTTATAACCCTGTCAGACAAAGATAAGACAGAACAGTCCGCCCCACTAGATTGTATTTAAGTAAGCACATCTAGCAGGGGAAACGACTGCCCGTTCGCCTTCCCCTACTGTTGAACAAAGCGGTGTCTCATTCCAACACTCACACCGCCTCCTCTGTGCCTCCTTGTCCGCTTCCTTCCTTGATTCCTTTGTTGAATATCTATATGACGTTATCGTATTCACCAAAAGTTATGGTAAAGGCCCGTAAGGTAGGTGCAAAATGTGATCGGAGTAATGTTGGTTAGTCAACCTGTGGCCAGTATTTCCTCACAAGTGGGATAAAAACGTTATCTTGAAAAAATTCCAAATCTATTTCTGATTCTGAATTTGACTATATGTGGTTGGGTTTGCCTTTAGTGTGTCATCAATATTATCTGCTTTCTTTTGTTTGTTTGTTTGTTTTTTTGCCAACCATCACTGCCCAGATAGGTAATCTAATAACAATCTCTTAACGGAAATTGTAGAAGTATTATTCCGATAATATCTAGGTAAGATAAAATGACTTAACCTACATCATAACATATACATAAACACCTATGTACACAAACTCCTATTACAGTATATGCGGAGAAATTAGCAGGAACAGCCTTCAATGTACCTATGTTATTAATAGTGTGTGCAATAAGTAGAACAGTGTTACAATAAAGGCAGCAATATATCAAACTTAAAAAAAAACAGTTGTGAATCATCTGTCAACAAAAGTCAACAGTAGAATTTCACAAAGACATTCAAATTGTATTTTTCTTAATTGGCTTAAATAAATTGACTAAGATTTTCAATGGTATTTAAAAGGTGCAGCATTAAATGATTTATTCCACCCTGGATCAGATAGGTCACTAGACTGATATTTAGATTTAAGGTATGATAGGTATGAAAGAAAGATTTTTATGACCCCAACGTCTTTTAACACAGGCACAAAACAGATACAACATACCCTTTCAATACTTGGAAGATGTGTGTCGTTTTGTTTCACCATGTAAGTTTGGATTGTATGGATTAACGTACAGGCTACTGTGACTTTAAAGGGGTGTTGGTCGACTGGGAGGTAGCAGATAGGTTTAATTTAGTCACCAAGAACACATCGTACATCTCGGAGCCCCCTCTACCCTTTGACCAGGGTTGTCCACATTGCTTTCAAGACCTTCTTCAAAAAGCAGTGCGTGCCAGTCGCAACACCCTGCCTGGAGCAATGGGAGGTACGGAAGCGGTTATTATTTTCCTGTCGGGAGCACCTTCATTTCCGACTGAGCATCTGATCAGCATATTTATTATGTTTTCTCTTGTGACAGAGGCCGAGACGCGTCAGAAATTACTGCGCAATGTAAAGAAAGAGGTAAGTGGAATTTTCCCTCTTTCTCGCTTATCGCGGTTTATGATGACTGGCACGCAATGTGCGTGTGTGACCACAGGGTTTGGACCGGAGGCCTGTTTATGATGAACTAGGCCGTTTATTTTATACTACAAGAGTATATCCAAACAGGCTGCCAGCAGTACTGTATACCAGTATGTTTTTGCCTGCTGGTAGACTGGCGTAAAATGATGGTGATGACGATGGGGGTGATGATGACGATAATAGGCTTGTGATGATGATGGTGGTGGTGCTTGTAATTTTATATATATGGGGGAAATCATGTTTTAGAAGCCGTGAAAAGATTTATTTGTCTCTACATCCATATCCTGGCAAAGTCCCCCTGCTTCTTAGCCTGAAGTAATCATCCTGAAAAGGTGTGACCTTGCCATCTGTTTCATTTAGCTTCTTAGTATGTGCAACCATTGGGATCTAAAAAGTCAAAAACAAGCTTTTTTTTTTACTGAATTGTGAGCCATTTGGATATTGATCCAAGTAGAGATTAAGGGGAACACACCGCAGACCAACTAGTGACTCCATGACTCCCGAGCAAGAAAAAACATGATGTTTTATTCATAGCTGAGAAAGCCAGGTCCTTCCAAGCTTATCATGTCTGTGCTCCCCCCTCACCTGTGACTCATTGACTCGCAAACATGATACACTGGTACCCAATCCTGCAGCAAGGAGGTGCTTAGCTGTGAAATGTATAGGACTAAAATAAAAGATTTTAGCATTTAGAATGTAATTTATGTATTACAAAGCAGGCATTTGTGTGTTTAACCAGTTATTATCAACTTAGTGGGCACATAATGGACATAGACACCGACAATTTTATGTTGCTGCTGTTTTCAGTTTCAACATTTCAGTTGCCAGTGCGCCCCTAATGGTAATGAAACAGTCAGAGTGTGAGTTGTGAACGTAGCTCTTTGAGGTTTCAGTTTAATTAATTTCAGAAATAAATATTAGAGCAGAAAAAGTGTTATATATCTAAAAAGAATCTTCTTTTTAGTGCTTGTACAGTAGGTGGTGGGTTCTGAAACCTAGGGATCAATCAATACAATACAACTTCATTTATCCGACTCAAGCAATTACTTTAGAGCAGCATAACACACACACACACACACACATACATGCACACATGCAGTTAGTTTAACAAACAAACACCAGACAATAATAAAAAAGGAGCAATCAATGTGATCAATCTTAAATGCATTAAGTGAATTGCATGACTGTAAATAACAATTGGTTCTGCAAACCAGTAACCCATATCAGTCCCCCCATGGGAGCAGTGCAGAATCCTTTACCAAGATGTGCTCAGGTGAGTTTAAAATACTTATTGGTTTCCTGGTCATTTGTTCCTCACAGAATCTGTTTAGATCCCATTGTTCCACACATGTGATCTTGGAACAAGTTAATGAAATTCAGTTTCTTTCTTTATTTCTTTCAGTTTAAGAATGAAAAACCAGCAAACAAATGAAAATGTTAAAAGATTCTCTATGAAATATTGATAAACTGTCACAGAATAACTGAGCTGACTGAAAAATTGTTTAGCTGTATTAGCTGCAGGCCACACTTCAACCGCCTCTTGACTTGAAAGAATTAACAATTTCAACAGCTTCACTTTGAATTTAGCTTTCTTTAACTTCTACCTAGTTTTTTCTAAAGTGAAAGACAACTCTTTTGTTTTAGACAGATTTCCAACTATAAAACACAGTTGGTTAATTAATTGGTCAGTGATCTGACTGAGGACCCCTCAACTCTCTATATATATCTATATATATATAGATATATATATATATAGAGAGAGAGTTGAGGGGTCCTCAGTCATATATATATATATATATATATATATATATATATATATATATATATATATATATATATATATATATATATAGTATTAATAACAAAGTAGACAAAATGCACCCTTGTGGTGAACCTGTGCAAGTTGCTGCCACATCTGAAAAGTGGTCACTTAAACCCTCTGCTGCCTTTTAGTAAAAAAAATGTAGAAGCTATAAGACCAATCGATGGGACAGTTCAAAATCGCAACATTTCAAATAGGAGTATATATTAATTCTGTCTAGAACAAAATGTTTAGACTCGTCAACTTGCACTCCCACCTGATAAGCAGATTGTAACGATTCTAGTTTCCTTATTATCCACTTCCTTATGTTATCCACTAAAAACAGGTGCTGAAAAACTCTGCTCAGCTGCTCACCACAAGTCAGCAGGGTGTCAGATGCCATCTGCCCCTGTGGCTTTACTCATGTTAACCTGTTTCATTAATTCCATAACACTTATTTGGCTGATAACAAATACTATCATCTGGGGAGAGTAGCTAGTTTTTAACTTTGAGGTATTAGAAGTACAATCATATTTTTTTTTAATCTAGCGTAAAATATAATTAAATGATGCAAAGATCAGAATCGTTCACTCTTTCTATAATAATAAGTTTACTGTCTATATTATTATCATCATTATTTGCTCTCCAAGCTGTCCATTGACAAATTGGCCATTAACTCTTCAAACCCCCTCCTCTCATAATGAACTCCAGTACAACTCCACTAACTACTTCGACATCAATAATAAACAGAGAGTAGAATTATCACATTTCTGTCAGTTTCAACCTAAAATCTAGTAAAAGTAGAATTCATGGTGAAGCTGCTGTATTTGATTGCATTAGATTGTACAAGTGTACCTAATAAAGTGGCCAGTAAGTGTAAGTCAATTAAAGTGTTCCTGTAGCACACCTTACATAGTCTATCATAGTGCAAATCGTGGTTACAAGGATACAAGAATTCAAATATGTGTTTACATCTGTACTATGCTACTAACAATGCCTGAAAGTATGCCTGTTATACATGACATGTAAGAGTAAATTCTGCTGTTAAAGGTCTGCTGTTTATTATCATTGGTCATTGATGCCTTGTGTCATTGCCTCTTGTGATGAATTCCCTCAGTGTTCACTTCCGTGCTTCTTGTTTTGACTCTTTGTGACACAGTTATGTAACCGTGTCAGACAGATGAAGTGCTGTCTCACTGTGTATATTTGTCTCTTAGGTGAAACAAATTATGGAGGAGGCAGTAACAAGGAAATTTGTGCATGCAGACAGCAGCCACATCATATCCTTCTGTGGTAAATGTCCTTTACTGAACCTACGGTGTTTACATTGCACACCAAACTGTATTTCTTTGGCAGAGCACTCCAAAGTTCAGGGTACACACTTAAGGTCTATTCCATCTCCTTTATTTTTTTGTTTTAATTCAAGAATAAGATTGTGTAAATCACTGTGTAGGTTACTGCATTAACATGTCCATTCATCCATTGCTGCTTATCTGCAGTCATGTGGAAGTTGCAATAGGCTAAATCAGGTAGACAACACAGTCCTTTCCGCAGCCACATTTTTCAGCATCTCCCATGGCAACTAGAAGCATTCCTGGACCTGTTGAGATAGATAATCTGTGTTTTGGGTAGAGCTGATGAAACCACCAGAACCACATCATCAGCAAAGAGCAGAGAAGCAATTCACAAACGTTTTCTTCCACTGCCTAGTGATATCCCCAGTCAGAGCCAGAACACATCCTGGGCTACATTCTGGTATATACTGTACATTTACATTTGCAGTACTGAATGATAGATGACATCACATTCATTTCAAACAATGTAAATCCTAGTGATTTGCTCTTAATCATGTCTATATCTAATTTTAATAAGGTGGATGGATGGACATGTATTAAAGTCCACTAACACCCTTCAAGGTGTTGATACTTACAAAAAATGAGGCGTGTGTGATTCACATCCCCTCATATCTTAGCAACAGAAGTCTATTTCTACTTGTGCCACATGTGCCTGCCTTTTACCTGTTTTTCATTAAATATTAAGGCTTGAGGCTTTCATAAAGTGGAAATTATATTGTGCTGAAATTGAGGTAAAAACACGTAACTTGTAACTCAAGTGAAATGGAATTGAAATAAAAATCGGTCATTGATTGGCGTGTGTGTGTGCGTGTGTGTGCCTGTGTGTTTAGCTGTGGTGGAGGGCTGCATCCTTCATGGACTGAAGCGCCGTATTGCAGGCCTTCTGTGCAGTAACAAGGTTGCAGCACTCTTTATGAAGGTGGCAAAAGGCTTTGCACCTGCTGAGCAACTCTGCCACAAGGTCCAGGAGCTGGAACAGCTCATCGAAAGCAGGTAAAATGTTAATTTGTCCATGTGAAAAGCCAGTGATAGATAGACAGATATGCCTTTATTGTCATTGCATACACTATCCAAAAAAACTGTACTGACAGAAAACCCTGCTGTTCTTTTTAGTTGTTTTAGTCTTGTGTATCACTTCCTTTATGTACTATTGCATTTTGATTTCTTGCTATTCTACTGTTTGCTATTCTATATGTTTACTCCTGTCTGACGGCCTCTACAGACATTTCATCTGTCATGTTCCTCTACTGTTTTTCAGCAAGCAGAACAATCCTTCAATGAGTAATGACCGCAGTCGGCAGTCTAAGTTGGCCAACCTTCCACCTCAGGCACTGAAACATCTGTGGATCCGAACTGCACTGATGGAGAAGCTCCTGGACAAGATTGTCTTGTACTTGGTAGAGAACAGCAGGTATTGTTATACAGTACATTGTTAGGTGTAATTATTTTAATTAGTTACTGGCTATTGAAGATTATCTCCTGCACTCAGTGCCGCTGTTTTGCCTTTAGCAGTAAGAATCGTTGACTTTGCTGATAACACATAAAGGTGTTTTTGCACATTCCAGCATCAACTTTTCCTCACCTTTAATTTTATGCAAGAAATTGTAATCTTCCACATTATGGCCTTTTGCACACTATGTTCTAAATCAACTTCCCATATTATGCAGTTATCTTACAGATCTGCTTAACAGTCATGAAATCCAAACAATTTTTAAAGTCCCAAAATCTTCTCCACATGGATTTTTCTACAGTGCCTTTTATGATAAAGAAGCCATGCTGATGGACCCTGTTGATGGACCAATTCTTGCATCTCTATTGGGTAATCTTAATCTCACTAATCCAATCATTAGACTTTTCATTTTGATACAGAAATATTTGCAATAGTTTAAACCAGTGAACATTGTTTTACAGTTGGACCTTGTGCTTTGGAGTACACAAAAGTTAAGACTTCAGACCATTTCTGGACAGATCCCTCTGCAGATGAGCTTGTACAGCGGCATCGCATCCACAGCGGTCATTGTCGGCAGGATTCTCCCTCCAGACGGCCTGCCCTGGTGAGACAGTCAGGAGTTATTTTTGGTAACCAGCAACTGACTTCACACAAATGTGTAAAATTTCTCTTGTTCACTTGTCTCAGATACAGAAGCGACAGTCGAGCGGTAGCATGGATGATCGTCCTCTCATGTGGGCGAGAGAGTATGTTGAATCACTCCACCAAAATTCCAGGGCCACACTTCTGTTTGGCAAGAACAATGTCCTGGTTCAGCCAGTATGTGCTTTTCTTTCTGTGTATTGATTTATTCTCAATGTTTCTAAACTTCATTGCAGTGAGACATGTTGTGGTTTGAATGCTCCCACTTTGTGCAGAGAGATGACATGGAGGCCATCCCAGGTTACCTTTCTCTACATCAAACTGCAGATCTTATGACACTGAAATGGACACCCAATCAGCTGATGAATGGCAATGTGGGGGAGCTAGACTCAGAGAAAAGGTTAGGCTATTTGAAACCAATCTAATAAGAGTAAGTTCTTGATTTTACACAGCTGACTTAGTGGCTCCAATTCCCTCATCTTTTTTCCAGTGTTTATTGGGATTATGCTATGACTATTCGTTTGGAGGAGATTGTGTATCTCCACTGTCATCAGCAAGGTACAGTAATACATCATATATCACCAAGTAGGGGTTTGAAGAGATAATTATTGTTTTCACATTATTTAAATCTCTCCAGTTAACAGTGGTGGAACAGTGGTTTTGGTGAGCCAGGATGGGATCCAGAGACCTCCTCTACATTTCCCTAAAGGAGGACACCTCCTTCAGTTTCTCACCTGCCTGGAGACTGGCCTGCTACCTCATGGGCAGCTGGACCCACCCCTCTGGAATCAGAGAGGGAAGGTCAGCATAAATGGAGGATAAAGACATTCTTCTTTAGCTATTTTTTTAAACTGACGGATTAATACTGCAGTTGCATTTATTTCATATACTATTTTGAGTTAGTGATGCTTGTTTGGAATACAATTGCCTTTTCATTTACAGGGAAAGGTTTTCCCTAAACTCCGAAGGAGAAGTCCTCATGGCTCATGCGATTCTGTATCTGATAAAGAAGATGATGAAGCAACCGATTATGTGTTTCGGATCCTCTTTCCAGGCAATCAGATGGAGTTCAGTAAGTGTGTTTAATCTTCCCTTTTTCGTCCTCCCTGAGCTTATTCAATAAAGAATAATAGGGCATTGCAGCAGTTATTACACTGTATTCTTAATACTGCTTTGCACATGAGATAACTTTTGAAATAACAGTTAAGATAAATTCATTTTTCCTATGCATATTCTATTTAGATTCTATCTAATATAAAGCTGACTGCTATATTTCTTCTCTTTTTCTGCCTATTCAGCGCCTGATTGTCTATTTAACATTATAATCCTGTCAACAATCAATTGACTTTGCAAGGGCGGAGATTTGTATCCCATATCTCCATCTTTTCTTTTTCCTTTTTTGTTTTGTTTTGTTCTCCTATTTCTTTGTAGATATGTACATATATGTTGATATCATTGAAATATAATTTTTACTTGTTTCTAAAGCTGAAATTCGCAGTTGTAATGATAGTGGGTTTTAATGCTATGCAGTGGCTCCAGAGTTGATGGACCAGGTCGTAAACGTGTGGCAGCCAACACCTAGGAAGTCTTCTTGCTCCTCTTGCTCACAAAATGGCTCTTCTGATGGCTCTCTACCTAATGGCTGTAATCAAGAAAGGTAGACGTCTCCTGGGGACAGGCTGAAATCCATAACCAGATTATTCCACTTGACTCATTTTGTAATTTTTTTACTTTTCTAGAGCTCCATTGAAGCTCCTTTGTGACACCATGAAGTACCAGATAATCTCCCGGGCTTTCTACGGATGTGAGTACAAACTTGTAAATAATTTCATTCAACCTTATTGCCCTTGGCTAAAAAAATGGTTCTTTCATCTGCTTTCCCCAGGGCTTGCATACTGCCGCCATCTGTCCACAGTCCGTACCCACCTTTCTGCTCTTGTCAACACAACTATAGTTGATCCCGATGTTCCTTGTAATGCTCGAGGAGGCCTTTCTGTTGAGGTCTGGGCCAGAATCCTCAAGGACCGCTCTGTAAGACTGACAACCAAAACAACAGGCCCTAAAATATATTTAGCTTATTAATCATGGCATTGACACATGTTTCTTGTTTAGTTTGTGACTTGTATTAAGTTGATAAATGAAAAACGTCTCTTGCTCAGGCCTATGAGGAAAAAGAGATATACAGGCTTGTGTATTTTGGTGGTGTGGCTCCTTCTCTCCGCAAAGAAGTCTGGCCCTTCCTTTTAGGACACTATCAGTTCAGCATGACTGAGAAATCCAGGCTGGAGGTACTGTATTTCTATGTAAATACAAACTGTGTAATTAAAAGACAGGTATGCAGGTACAAATGCATAGCATAAAGTATGTTATAGTCCATCCGTTTCTGTTTCAGATTGATGAGCAGATGCACACCATGTATGAACAAATTATGAAGGAGTGGCAGGGATGTGAGACTATTGTTCGTCAGAGGGAAAGACAGAAACATGCAGAGGCCCTGGCCAGATGTTTGTCCGGAGCCAGTGTGGAAAGAGGACCAGTGCAGCGGGACTCCACCATCAGTACAGATGCAAGTTTGACATTTTAGAATAAACTATGCAGTATGTGACCATTATCTCAACCGACAAAACACAAATAGGAGCTTTTTAAAGTATGTGAGGGTTTTTTTTATAACTTGGTTGACAGCTTTTTGTCTCTTGTGTGCTGCTTTTCCCCACCACAGTCTTCTATAAGTAGCACCTCAGATCATCAGAATGCCCACTCACGAAGTGATTCCAGCCCACAGGTAGTTTCTCAAGTATTAATATCACAAAAACTGTTATTGTATCTCTCAAAAAAAGAGAGAACATGCCCGTGTTTTTGCATGCTTTAACTCAGATATTACAACTTGTTAATAGTTAACTACTTACTTTTTTTTATTCACTGGCTTCCATTTGTTTCTAAACACTTTAAAATCAACCCACAGACATTTGCTTGGAATGATCAAATAGTCAGTATTGGACAGACAGTAATATTGATTCAAAACTATTTTCTATTCTGATGTGAAAAGTTGTTTACATGCAGTAATGCAATGATTTTAAGGCAAGTCAAAAGCTTACAGTGTGCTTTTAAAAATAGACTTGTCTCAAGCACTGTAACCGAAACAAAGAACATACACACATAGTGGACAACACATTAACAACATAATCCAACTTAAGGCCCAAAACTAAACTAACTCCAATCTATCTAATGTCTTTTCCTTTGCTTGCTCAGCTGGAAGCATGGCAGTCACTAGCACTTTCTTAATTTGCAGTAATTACAGCTGAGTCATCTAGCTTCACTGTAAATGAACTAGAGCAAATATCACTCAATTAAACAACCAATCAGAATCATGGAACAGTGCTGCCTTCTCATTCAGGGGCATTTTTATTAAACATTTCTCAACATGCATTTATGTTATAGGAATACATCCAGTAGTTTTCTAGCAGTTTCAATCAATGTGTTTTAGCAGTAGTATAATGTAGGCTGTAATGATGAAGCTTTGTACTTCGCACACCCACTGGTGTAGTCATCAGTAGTCTAAGTACTATCGATCCAAACTGTGTTACATGTCTTTTTTTGTTTGCAAGGTATTTGGATCGATTGAGGCAGTTGATCAGGTTGAGGATGAACGCAAGCCTGAAATAGGAGAACAGCACAGTAGTCTAGTAGAGGATGTCACAAATGACAACACAGACTTTCAAGAAGTTCCTTCCTGCAGTCCACGCTCCTCTGATCTCTCAAATCCACGTCCAGGTCCAGAGAAGGTCCCTCTTGTTACAGAGACAGCTGTTGAATATCCTACCCCACAGCAGACAGCTGAAGAATCAGAGGCCTTAATTGAGAACATTACAACTGGATCACAGCTAGGAGGGGATGAAACTATGGAACCAGTAGCCAAGGACAGGGTTTCAGAAATAGAAAATATGGAGACAATTTCAGAAAGTGAGTTAGTTGAGGACACTGAAATCAGTAAGTCAAAAGAGATGTCTGCAGCTGAGGATAAACAGGAAGTAGGAGATAAAGGGCAAGCAACACATCAGCTATCTAAAGTTTTAAAAGCAGTAGACACAAATCTGACACAAATGAATTTGAAATCTGCTCCAGAGAACACTAATGTTTTAAAGCTAGAAACAGAGATTCATAATGAATATTTCCAAGCACCTCCACTTGGCCAGACCTTGATTTTTCAAGCACACTGGAGGAAAGATCTGGAAGCAGAGCCATTATGTCTGTCTACAACAGAAAGTGACACTAATGCAGCAAATGAAAAAAAGCCGGCGATTTCTGAAAGAACAGAAACAACTTCTGAAAAAAACGCATTACAAGCAATCAAGACCTGTTCCACAAACTCAGAAAGTAAGGATGCTGAAGCTCTAGTTTGTGAATTGGCTGAAACCAAAAAGGAAAAAGCTGTAGAAATTTCATTTCAGAAACCGGGTTCAAATTCACCTGTCAGACAAGTACTGAATGCCCTTCAGTCAGCATCTAGGGGGAGCCTTTCATTATCGTCCTACCCTAGGCAGTCGCCAGACACAGCTGATTCAGATGACTCCCCCTCTGCCCTGGAAATGGAGGACATTCCTGCGGGGATAACATGTGTGACCTCTGAGCATATTAAAGCCAGGCCTTTGGCGGGCCTCGCTGCGCCTCCTATTCTGCTGGCACGAAGAGAGAAAATGTCATCTGAGGACCTTGGCCTAAATCACCATTTGGACACAGCTTGTAACACCAGTCCTGAAGGCACTGACCTGGGTCTTTCTGAAGAGGAGCCAGAGATGGAAAATGTGCTCACTGAAACAGAGTCCGCAGATATGGGAGGAGACACCAAACACGATGAATCAGAAGAACAAACCTATTCTGTAAGCAATACACATTAAAAACACATAGACCTTTTCTTGTAATCACAAAGATATACTAAGAAAATCCACTGTTATGTTTGTAGCAAGAAACCCTGGATGTGTACTTGATCAATTTACATCGCATTGATAAAGATGTCAGACGCTGTGACAGAACCTATTGGTACTTCACTCCTGAGAACCTGGAGAAGCTGCGTAACATTATGTGCAGGTAAAGATGTCAGCATGCTAAATACAGTATCTCTGAAGTTTCTCTTAACCTAAAACAAAAACATCTGATGAGTTTGGTTGTCTTTGTAGTTACGTGTGGCAGCACCTGGATACAGGTTATGTCCAGGGCATGTGTGATCTGCTGGCTCCACTACTTGTTATTCTGGACGATGGTTTGCAAACTCTGTATTTATCAGCTCTGCTTATGTGCACATAAATGGCTGAAAGAACAGTGCATTGATGGTTTGTGTGTGTTCTTCCCAGAGGTCATGGCATTTAGCTGCTTTACTGAGCTGATGAAGAGGATGAACCAGAATTTTCCTCATGGAGGTGCCATGGACTCTCACTTTGCCAATATGCGTTCGCTTATCCAGGTATGTAGATAATGGAATGCAGTTTAATAAAGGCATTTTGCTGCAGGCTAATAAGGGCATTTTGTCTTTAAACTTAACAGATCCTGGACTCTGAGCTGTTTGAACTGATGCAACAGAATGGAGACTACACCCACTTCTACTTCTGTTATCGTTGGTTTCTACTAGACTTCAAAAGAGGTGATAGGACATCCTGCATCATAATGTTTACTTACTTAAACCGAATATATTCTGATTTATTGCTGTGTTTCTGAACAGAAATGGTGTACGATGATGTGTTCGCTGTGTGGGAAACAATCTGGGCGGCCAAGCACATGTCCTCTGAGCACTTTGTGCTTTTTTTCGCTCTGGCACTTGTGGAGACTTACAGAGACATCATCCTAGAAAATAACATGGACTTCACAGACATCATTAAGTTTTTCAATGGTAATAAAAATCTCATAAAAAAACAAATCCTATTATACAGTACAAGGGGGGGAAACAATTACCACTTACTAGAGCTTATTCATAATTACACTATATTAAGTGTAAATAATTCTAATAAGTAGTTAATGCAAAGTAAACAAGGTAGTTGATATTGCAGCTATAATAATGACCAGTCACTTAAAAATAGAAAAACACAAATATACTATATAAAATCTCTACTATTAAAATTAACTATTTTTACTATATAAAAATTGTACATAACATTTACTTGTTAAATGCTTTAATTAGTATTATGGTAAACTTAAATATTAAATAACATCTCTGCCATTACTGTGTAGGTACCTATTTTAACTCACAACAATTTTGCAATTGTCTTTTCAGAAATGGCAGAGCGACATCACGTCCCCCAGGTCATGATGATGGCTCGAGACTTGGTCCACAAAGTCCAGACTCTGATAGAAAACAAGTGACACACAAGTGCTGCTGTTTAACTCCTATTCCTTGTGCTAAAATATTTCCAGATAGTCCCAATCACATAACAGCCATGCATTCAAGAAAAAAGGAAACAATGTTAATAAAATGCAGTAATGGGTAAGTGATGAAAAGAGCACTGCTCATTATTGTAGAGATGGATATAGAACAGCTTATCTCCACTTGCTCATTTCTACATTGGAAACATGCTTAGTATATCCAATACGTTTATTTTAAAATTGTTATTGTTCACCTAGTGAATGTACCCTTGTTGAAACTGCTTCAGGATGTAATTTATTTTGCCTTAAACTTTGCTATTGTTTCAGGGATACAGCAACCAAATTCTCCACTGTATTTTTGCTTAAGATTAGTTTTGTTAAGTTATACCTACCATACTTAAGCATCTCGTGAAACACTTGAATATTTTGAAGTATTATTATTTTTGCGAAACTTGTAGCTGCCATAGTCCAACATCTTGTGATACACACCTAAATATATTTTCAGTAATGATATGGTGTTATGAAATTATTTGATATTGTAAACATTAGAGCACTGAATGGTTGGTCAGTGCTAGGTTGTGTTTAGTTTGCATGCATGGTCACTGGTTTGCTTCTCAACAGCCATTTTGAGGACCCTCGCTGGAGTGTTTGGGGCTCGGCCGCCCTCTTCCTGTGTTTGCCTCTGATGCACACAGGCAGGATATGCAGACCAAACCTGTAAACTCTGCACAGTCTAGCATGAATGAAAAAAATTTGCACATACAGTCATGCACCACTATTTCCTCTTGTACCCAAGCAAGTTATCATACTGTGTGACTGTGTGCACCATCTATTACAGACCTCCTCTATGCATTGGTAAACGTGTGACTCAACCTACTTGATTTTTTTTTCTAGCTCCCTACTCTAGCATTTATTTTTGTGCAAATCATGCATTTCTGTGGAATCAATTAGTTGAAAATGGTTAATGAAAAGACACAGTTGCACAGTGAGCGCAGCATACTTCCTTTGCACTCTGCACTTCCCCCTTTCATGTTACCCTTTCACAGTTTTCTGCCTCCATCTGGCTCTGTGAATCTTCAAGTCAGTTGCTTCTATGTGTCAAAAATGGTAACAAGGTTCACAGTAACTGTTTCTATTCCTTGAAGTATGTGTGAATTAATCTTTTTCATTACTTCAATGTCCACATGGCCAAACCTGTAAAAATTAACTCTGTTTGCTAACCAATTTTCATTTGTGATTGATTCACTTTCTAACACACCTTCCTCAGTAACATTTTGTGTCCCACTAAGCTAGTTCATACCCAGAGACACCATCACCCCGTTGGACTCCCTTCCTTTATTTATTTATCTGCAAGGGCTTGTTCTCCTCAGCCTGCTCAGTTGCAACTGGTAACTTTTACTTTTCTGTAGAGCTTACATGTTTGCCAGACAGGAATGGACACCAGATTTTATGTATTGAGTGAACAATCACTCTGTACATTGCGGCTTAAACTGTGATGACTGGAGCACTACCTGGAGCACTCATCAGGTTTCAGTCTTGTAAGCGCCAGAAGTATTACATTTAAAGGGTCATGACAGCTATTCGTTGGTATGTAGCCATGGGTTTACTTGATTTTATCTGTATATGTCTTGTGATATACACAATTAAATCAACCTTCTGCCTACAGTGAAGGTGAATTGACTTTAGTGCTGAATGGTTACTTTCTAAAACATTCATTGTCACTATGCCTTGGCAGAAACAAAATGCCCTCAAGATCTTGGTGCCAACATTCATACTGAGACTTTATTTTTGGTAGACATGAATCCCATTAAATCACAGTATTCATTTTGATCTGTTTTGCGGACACTTCAGAGATAGGTATTTAAAAATCTCAGCCGATATTTAAAAACCTCTGTACATGGATACATGCAGAGGAAAAGAGTATGTTTTTTGGTGCCACTCACATTTGTAAAACAGCCAAAGCACACTCATGATTGGTTCACTGTGGCTTAAATTCGTTTTTGTCTCCATATGAGGAGTATTGCTGTTTCTGTATTGCTGTGTTTGTTGTCAGCTTTACTGTAAGTGTTTAAAGGAAACTGACTTATTGTATAAAAAATACGCTAGTACATATTTATGAAATGCAATTGTCTGTACATGGGCTTTATCTGTCTATAAGGATCAGAAAGCTAAAAATATGCCATTGGAAATATATTTTTTTCTGTGTCTTCTCAAATTGTCACCTGGTATAATTAATTTATTGTGTATTAAAAATCTTATATTTTGCATTCCATGTTCAATGGGCATATTTCCAGAAAAACATTATTGCACTTGGTAGTTACACAAACTACTAAAAATACATTTACCCAATCATTAGATGATTTCATATAAAGGTGCTATGAAAGAATATTTTAGACCCATACACAGTAAATCAAATCAATGTTTGGCTGTTCATAAATATGTAGACTGTATATAGAAAGACCAGAAGCATGCAATATTTGATAAGTTTACATTATGTCCTAGGTCAAACTCATTAACATGCATAAATGCTAGCTCATTTACTCCAACACTTAGGGTATAGGGTCTGGACAGGTCTTTAGTCCATCTCAGAGCCAACACAGACGGTCAGAAGAAACCCACATAAGCTTGAAAAGAATTTGCAAACTGCTAACCAATCCACCACTGTGCTGCCTTCATTAGTCTCAACATGGTAATTATACACCAATCAGGCACAACATTATGACATCCTGTGCAATATAATGCATCCGAAACAGTGGCTCTGAATTCTAGTTTTATAAGGTTATGATTTCTTAGTTTTTAGGTTGAAGCTGTCAGAAAGGTGAAAATTCCACTATGTGTTTATTATTGAGGTCAAAGTGGGTAGTAGAGTCATACTGGAGCACATTATAATAGGTTGTTCTAATGTTTTGGCCACCGCCTTTATTTTAAATAGGGTGTTTTATCACCTTTATCACAGTTTCAAACTAAAAGCTGAGAAAATAAATTAAGTGTATATCTGCTTTAATCTTTCATAAAATTACAATACATTTATTATTGACCTCCAAGCAAAAGAATAGGTATGCAACAATCACAGTAAAAGTTTGCATTTATTGATACTGAAAACAAAAAATTGATGCATACAAATTATAGTTCACCTACAGGCCACCTAAGTCAGAGGTTCACACATTAAAAAATATTCTGACAGGTGAGGCTCAGAGTCATTGTGTTGCTACTCCAAGAAGGCTCACTAATTTGACAACTTTTCTATAGGATATTTATTAGCTTCACAGGTTCTCTGATTGGCAAAAAAGTTTATACGTAAAGCTACAGAAATGTGACAAACAAAAATGAAAATTGCTATCAAGAACTTGACCTTTAGGAAATAATACCTTTAGGTTGATAGCTGCAGAACTGTATAATTTTTTCTTTTGGACACAGTTGTGCTGGTTCCTGTCAACATTTAACAACACAACCCAGGATTTCTTTATGAAAGAAATCTCCCACAAAACACAGTAAGCAAAAACAATCCTGTGTCCAGATAGCACATATGAATTTTTAATACATGAAGAACAAAAATCTTTAAGGCCGTGGACAGGAGCAGGGAGTTTAAGTGACATGACAATGGAATGTATATATATCAAGAAATAAAAATGGTCTATCCTACGAGAAGGCCTGGGGTAAAAACAAAAACAAAAAAGTAGAATTACAAAACACCTCCCCAATTCCTCAATAAATGACCGGCCTTTCTACCGATAGTGACGCGGCGGAGGGCTATGGTGCTGTGGAGGGTGCCGCCTCGGAGGTGGACTATGGCGTGACATAGCATGCCGTGGAGGCGATTGGTACCGCGGAGGGGGAGAACCTCTGTTATGATATGAGGGAGGCGAATAGCGGCCTCTGGATCTGGACCGGGAACGTGACCGAGCCCAGTTGGGAGTACTTCTCTCCTCATAGACACGAATGTAAGCAGTCTCACCCTATAAAAGGAGGAAAATAAAACAAAGTTGTTTTAACTATGCAAAGAGAAAGAGAAAATTAAATCTCATCATCACAGGCACTCACTTGATGTGAACGGAATTCAGTCCGATCCAGTCTGCGTAATGCATATTCCATGTCCTCTCTGCGGAGAAATTCCACAACACCCTCTCCGTCTCGCTGCACATCTGCAAAACAAACATCTCCTGCCTCTCGCATGTGATCCTTCAGATCCTGCCAACTCCCAGTTGGTGGTAACCCTAAAATGGGAAAAAATAAATAAATAAAAAACATTGGCACAGAAGTTACTTGGGTTACTTTAATTTTTTGGGGCATTTTAAAAGCCTATGAGGTATCCATATTTGATTTGCTTTAAAGTATTTTTTATGATTTCTGTGCTTAAAAGTAACTAGAATTTAAAGCTATATGGAAATAGAAATAGAAATAAGTAGACAGAACTTGTGTTCTGTATGTTTTAATCAGCATACACACAAGTAAGAATTCTAAACTGTGTTCATTTAAGAACAAAGTCATTTATGTTTTGCAAAGTTTAAATAATCAACTTCTAATTACTATAACAGGCCACTTAGCTTCTATGTGACAGGCTGTTTCTTATAACAACGTTGTTTGAACAAATGTAGTGTTTTTCTTGACTAAGGTGGTAATGTACATTGTCTTAACATTGTCTGACATCTGTAATTAAATGCAGTTACTCGCTGTTATGCCAAACCTATATTTGAAAATGCTCAATGGAAAAGCAACATAATTGCAAATAAAAAACAAATACTCAGGAGTTACTTTGTAACCATTCACCATTAAATACAATTTGTGTGATACTGGCTTTGAGTGCTAGTTAAGAAAATGTAACCCTTATTTATTTAACCAATTTATAACAATTCAATTATACTTTTGTATGAGTATTTAAAATAATCCCAGTTTTTCAGACCAGAACCCCACAGTGTACTTGTCTTTCCAGAAAACTGCTATAGCTTATGTTGATAAGTCCTTATGTAAAGACTTCAAGGGGCTGGTCTTAGATAAGCAGTTTAAACAGCTTCTATACAAATTCTTGTATAATCATGAGGTAAATGCAGCAAACTAAAAAAAATAATATACAATGACAAAGTTGCACCTACCAGTCACTATAGTTGGTGTTTGGGATTATGCAGCCAACATGACAGGTTTCAGTTTACTGTTTTGTTTTTCATGACTTAAGGAGCTGACTTGACCTCATCCACTTAGTCCCTTTGATCTCCAGTCCGCCATGAAAGGAGAGAAACATATCTGCCTACGACTCATGATGTCCTCTACTAGTCCCCTTGTCCATCAGTCCACCATGAAAGAGAGAAACCCATATCTGCCTATGAATCATGATGTCCTCTACTAGTCCCTTTGTCCTCCATTCCGCCACGAGAGAGAGAGAGAGCGAAACATATCTGCCTATGACTCTTGTCCACCTTCCTACCAGTCCCCTTGACTTCCAGGACGCAGTGAAAGAGAGATAAATATTAACTGGCTATGACTCATGACGTCCACCTACCAGTCACTATGACGCGGAATTCAGATCTTCGAGTTGGGGGTCCAAACCTTCCTTTAGGTCCCCCTCCACCACCTCCCATAGGACCAAATTTTGCACCTGAAGATCGAGGATACTCTACACGGAGCTTGGAGTCTCCATATCCATATCCATTCCTTCCATAGACAGCATCATCTGCATCCCTAAGAGAAGAGAGCAAAGAACTCCTTACCAAAGTACTCCTGATTCACTAGTAAACATAGACCTGGAAATGCCGTCTCCATCCAGTCCCTGCTGCCAGTCACTGGAGATGATATTACAAGGGGAATTTGATTCGACTTGGCAAAGACCTTCCCAAAAACTCACCGTGGATCTTCAAATCGGACGAATGCAAAAGGGATTGTTCCTCTATTGTTCTTCAATTCAATATCACGGATTTTTCCATATTTGTAGAAGAGATCCTCAATGTCTCTCTCCTGGACATCCATAGGAAGATTCCCCACATAGATACGGCCATCCGACATGGTGGTTTTTATGAGTGGCACTGCTGACACAGAATGGAGGCACCTGCAGACTTTAAGATCACTTTGCGTTTTCACAAATAGTTGTAGAAGTGGTCCTTATCCTAATCCTAGTTCCAATCCAACACTTAGTCCATCCGCATTCAATTCCTTAATTTAGACAGCAATAAAACTCTAAACCAGGGATGCAGCCATGATAGTGGTAAATGATGAGTTCAACGCAAATGGCACAGGAACTCGGATCCAATCCTGAAAACTTTAAAACACAGGGTAATAAATATCCAACAATCTTGATAAATTGTTCTGGTATTAGACTGCTTGAAATTATGTGCATGATGTTAAAAAATGTACTGAAGAAAAAAAAAACCCTGAGCAACAAACGCACACTCACAATGTGACAATGTGTGTGTTAAATTATATTAACACATGGAATAAAACTGCAAAAAACACATTTATTCTAGGAAATCTGAGCATACATTTAACTTGATAATAGTGGAAAAATTACTTTTTCAGGGGGCATGGCATCCCTTTAATTCGATCAAAAATATTAAGTAGGACAATTACAAGCTTAGAAAAGAAAAGGTGTTACAGCTTATTTTTCTATCCTGTTCAAGTCATGTAAAATTGTAAAATGAAACGTAATACAATACTTAACAGAATTAAACGTTAACCTACCTCAGTTTTTAATAGCACATCATTGATTATTTCTCTAACAAACATTTTTAAAACCATCGCATATACGACAGCTGTGTTTTATTATAAGCTGCCCTACAATTCTTGCCATTATGACTACTCGGTGGGTTATATACAGCGTTAATACTACGTAAAGATGATGAATTACTGAGTAGTAGTGACCGTGGACAAAACATTAACTTCCAATATTTTAATACTTGCAGGATGTTAAATTATCGTTCTTCTGGACTTAAACACATTTCCGGGGCCTTGAATCCATAAACATGTTTGCTGTTTTAATCACTGGATGTGCCTACCAACTAAACGCTGATACTTGTAGCTTTAGTTTAATAATAAGCTTATCAAATATATTGGGAGCTCATGGTTTACTATTACTATGGCAAACTATAAGGCATTAAACGAACATAGCTGCCAGGCTTTCGCCTAGCCAGCAAAATGCTTTGCTAACGTTAGCTTGTACGGTGCATTAACTGTTTAACAATGGCTTTACTGTGCTATTAGCGTTAACGTTATGAAACAGAAACCGTTTTTGCGATCACCCCAACTTTATTTTTGTGAGCTAAAGATAACCTTCAACGGAAGACATACAAGTTAAGTCGCACAGTCCAATGATACCGTCACAGCAGATCAATCTCTTTGTTGATAGTGTAAGGTCAGCTAGCGTGGCTACTGAGCATCTGTCTCAAAAACATGCAACAACTTAAGTTCCCACTAGGCACCATACAATTAGGAAATGCACATTAACTTAATAATTTGACAACATTTCTATTATCAACAGCGCGTTTTTACCTTTCAAAACGCAAATATGGACCCTTTCCTGGGATTTAATTCTACGTCTCCACACGCTGTGCGGCTTCCGTGTTAGCTAGCAACATTAGCAAACACCTCAGCGTACGTCTTCTTCTTTGGTGTTTTGGTGTTTCGGTAGCCAGTATTCGTTCCGTGTGGCATTGGTGCCACCTTCTGATATATTTCAATATAGAATTGATTTTAAATAATTTTGGTTAGTTCAAGGTCAGATAGAAACGTAATTTTATCGCTTTTATGACTGATCTCTTCATCTAGATGAATCTTTTCAACTTTTTTTTTTTTACCATTTCTTCTCTCTATCCAATACCTCCAGGTATAGGCAGAAGATACAAGGCTACTAGTAAGGCTTGTATGTTACTTGTTTTACAGCCAAATGTTCTACCGTTTCTAACTGTTCCAACCTGAGGGGAAGAATTAATCATGTATTGCATCTTTTCGTCTGTTCCTTGTTTTTAGACGTCAAGTCAGTCAGTCAATTCAATCCAAAACTAGAAGTTTGAATCACACTTCACTCCCAGCATTTCTGAATAACTGGTTTCACTGGATAGTCACCCCCATCCCATACAATCTGATCCAGGAATTCACCAGGAGCTGTTTGCAATATAGCCTATACTCAAAGGCACCTCCCCTTTCTTAACATGAAGTGTTACTAACAGTATAGCGTGCACAGAAACAACATTTCCTTAGTACTTTGGCTTTTATTAAACAGTACTGACTTAACTACAGATCCATAAGCTAGACTGGTGTGTTGTGTTCTTGATTCTATCAAGGAGACATATATATGTTTTAATGATGGCAAGATAATTGGTCATTTTTCCCAATTTTGTCTTTAGCTTTTTCTTCTTTTTCTCTGATGATGGCTGATTATTATTAGATTAGATACTTTGGTGCATAACGTATAGTGCTTGGACAATCTAGCAAAAAATAGGCTATACAAATATCCCACCAGCACTCACAACAACTTATTGAATTTAACAAAATTCCAGTTTTCAAATCTTTTCAGCTACAACTATTCTCCTCTAAGACAAAAATATTTACATTGATGAGATATCTTATCATTCACAAATTCCCAAGAAACAAGGCATGTTACAGAAAAGCTTCCAGGGATGAGGATTAGTGCAAAGTATGCAGTAAGTAAGTTGAGATGATCTCTATTTCTGGAATTAGAAAGCACACCGTTTCTGGTACAGGGATGCAGTCTCTGGATTGGTTGTTACACAGTCAATTATATAATAGTGCCTTGAAGTAAATTAGCTCTGTTTATTTGTGAAACAAAGAAAAGAAAACAAGTAAGAGTCCAGTCAACAAGTGACAAATTATTCACAAACAATATTCATTAAACATCTATAGCATTTTGTACTTTCACCCCAATGTTACATTCCTGAATTGATAAAAATGAAACCCACAAATATGCTAAATTGATAATGATAATCATACTGCATATACAATGCACATACAGAATCCTCATAAAGCAGGGTAAAATACTGTGCAGCATGATATTATTAATCTTACATGAAAACAAATATGAAAGATTGAATGTCTATACAGTGTGGTGTTGCATTAGATTTTTGCATTAGTCTAGGCCCCTTGGAGAAAGCGACAAACCAACCAGAAGTATATTTTCAAAACAAGAGGGTATATTAGTGGAAATGTAAAAGTTCCAAAACATAGTATGATGAAGCATGGATTTGGGGTAAATGTGTTTTAAATATGCATAACACTTGTGCATGCACTGTTCTAGAACAGGCACCATGCTTACTTTTACATCTTTCCTTGTTTGCTGTATTTGTGATATTTGAAATTTAAACATGTAGATTAATCACAGGGACACCTGAGTCAGTGTGGCTTAACTGTCATAATAGCTATTTATTTTTTAATAAAACAACAACAACAACAACAACAACAACAAAAACTAAAAGATGAATACTATCTTCAAATAAGGAAGAAAAAGTACAGGACACAAAGTCATACCACAGCTAGAAGACCAGGCAGCAACCAGTTGAGTGATGTATCCTAACTGTGCATTATCAAAAAACAAACCATAATCAATAAGTCAAATTAAAACAACACTCCATAAACACAGACCATGCAATGTACGGTAAAGGTGAGTGAACTCCCTGTACACAGACTACACCTTGTTATGATTATTGAATTAATAATGGTAAGTTAAATATTTGACATTTCTGACAATGAGCAACAGACACGTTTTAAATGTGCATATTAATATACAGTTAAATAAGTTCAAAAAAGGTTTTTAAATTTTATGAATTATTTTCTACATGTTTGTACATTTAAGCAGGTCTGGCCACCCTGGGGCGGCTGTAGCCAAGGCAGTCGTCCACCGACCACAGGGTCAGTGGTCAGTGGTCGAAGTGTCTCTGGGCAAGACACTGAACCCCTAACAGCCCATTGTGCAGTGCCGGTCCAAGCCCGATCGAAATTGGTGAGGGTTGCCTCCTAAAGGGCATCCGGCGTTAAAAATTTGAACAATTATCCGCTGTCGCTACCCTGAACTCATGGGATAAGCAAAAAGGACAGTCTGGCTACCACATTAAAATGTCCCTGTAACATAAAATAATAGACGGTAAAAACAAAATTGGCCTGAAACCACTTTATATTTTTTCTTTCATAGAAAAGGAAGAAAGGGACAAAAATTAGTCATACATAAAAGGGTCCTAAAATTAGACCTTTGGTCCTAAAATGTAAAGGCAGAAAGGCTTTTTTTTTGTTTGTTTTTGTGTGTTTGTTTTTATAGCACATTTAATAGATGAAATAATTTAAAGTAATTCTACAGGTATGTAACCTAAATAAAAAAGAGCAAAACAAAGTTCATCCACGCTTGTTTGCACGTGACGCCAGTGATGTAACGGCACCGCCCCCCTCGGCACGCGATAGCAGAGCGCGCGCTCACTGTGCAACATCAAAGATTCTGCACAGTGACGTGTGTTTGGCGCTCGTGGTTTGTGTTCAGACAGGAAAAGGTACCATGTCGTGCACCCGGTTTCTTGCCGCTCTTGTTAGAGCAAACTCGAGCACTGTCAGGATAATACAAATTTCCTCTGGAAGATGTCGATCATCTGTGACATCCACCACGCCAAAAGAAGAGAAAGAGCAGCCAATAGATGAGTGCACCATGGTGGCAGCGGAGCCAGTTGAAGTCATCAACCAAACCACAAAGGGTGCAAACACACAGGTGAATAAAATCCACATTGACTTCGAAAACACCCAAGACGTCTACAAAAGCAAAGGCAACATTGAGCTGCTCCGAAGTCTGCTGGTCTTCAAGCTTTGCACAATTGACGTCCTCGTTGATAAGAACAAGGAGGTGGGTTGATTTAGTTCACATAGATTGATTACCCGGTGTAGATAGGAAGTGATGAGTGATTCATGATGAGTCAAACTGAAAACACTTGAATTAATGCAGCAGCCTAACAACAATTCAAATGTGTAGGTAAACAAAACTCAGTCTAATAACCCAAATAGTCATGTCTGAAGTTACCCCTGAGGTACAGTAATCGTTTGTCCTTTGCTTTATCAGCTGATGGAGCTGAGTAAGAAGTTGCTTGGCCAGTGGATATTTGAGAAGCTAATGAAGATGACCTTCTATGGCCAATTTGTAGCAGGGGAAGACCACAACTCCATCAAACCTTTAATTGAGAAGAATCGGGCTTTTGGTGTGGGGGCAGTTTTGGACTATAGTGTTGAAGAGGACTTAACACAAGAGGAGGCAGAAAAGAAGGAAATGGAGTAAGTACTGTTTAGACCTAACTCACTGTCTTAGCTACAATCTTGAGGGCTGTTTCTCCTTAAGTTTGAGGCTTACACAATATTATATGTTTTGTGCACAGCTGAGGAGGGGGATGGGCTGTCAGGGGTTAAAGGGTCTTGCCCAGGGACACTAGATCAGTATTTAGGTCTAATATATGCCCCATGTGCCCACAATGAGAGGAATGTAGGAGTTGTGCAACATTGAATTTAAAATGCCTGTTAAGTCAGGTTTACTTGTATAACCCAGTATCACATGAAGTGTCTCAACAGAAATGATTGCACCACACCAATAAAAGTTAAAGAAACATAAAAGAGACCATGTAAATGTCAAACATATGTCATTGATGTTTACTGGGAACGTGATGAACCATAGTGTGTTTTCTTCACTGTATTCAAAAACTTTATTTAATTTGTCCTCTATTGACAAAACAGTTCTTGTTCTCTATTGGACGACTGGGAAATACCCTCTTTCTCTGATTGGCTGAGGTTGTTATTCAACAGGGGGGATGGTCCTCATGAATACTAGGCCAGCCTTTTTGTTCTGTCCTGCACTGCACACTTATGTATGTGGAAATTCTACGCAAATCTCAGTAAAGGAAATAAGCTTATTTTTAAACAAACACATTAAGCATACACATGCTGAACTAAATCCTAACAAATCTTTTAATCTAGACTCCCAATTATCTTAGTCAAGGCTCTGAATTCACAGAATGGAAAGACTGTTAGCTCACTGAAGACCCAATTATCTTAGAGATTTGTTTGTTCTCTGGTAGAGCTCACAGATTTGGAGCAACAGGTCATCCGAATTGCATGAAAAGGTCTCTGCTATTTGTTTAAATTGCTTGTGAAAGACAAACTTATGCCTTTCCACAACATTTAACATAAATGTTTCCCCATATTTCAGAATCTAGTCTCTGTAGGTAACAGTAGAAGAATCTTTTTTGTTTTGTTCATGACATATGTTTTCTGTGCAATTAAGTAATTTTAAATTGGACACTAACATATTATCAACAATATTAATTTATTGTGCTACTAAGTTATAATTACATGGAATTATTTTTGCTTTTTAATGCTAATCTCTTCTCTTTCAGTTCTTGTGTTTCTGAAGCAGAGAAAGAAAGTCCAGGTGTGTATATCTGTTGAAAATATCCTTGCTTTGGATTGAATTTTAGTGTTAAATTCTAAATTAGATGTATTTTAAGCTGCAACATGCTTTTGAGTAATTACCAGGCAAGACTGGCAGATTTGCTTTGGTATTCTGTGTGAGCGTGATCTCAACACAATCTGATTCTGTGTGTCAGGGGTGATCATGTGCTGATTATATCTGGGTCTAGTGAGGTCTTAAGTTGGTGTTCCTGTTACAGGGTTAATTTGGATGTCAGAAATACACTTCGTCGACTAGTTGTTTATCTTGCCTGTTACTAAACTTTGCCTGATAATAATGAATAAAATAACATTTATTATTAGTATCACTCTGACAGTAATATTAGTAGTTTTAATAGTGCTACTTACTCATTTGTGATACTGTCCTTGACAACTAATAAATACTTATTAAAAGCATAATTATTAAACAGAAAATGACCATAAACCATTTTGCTCTTTGTTACATTTGTAGACTTAAGTAAATGCACCTCAGTAAATTACATAGTCAAGATGTTAGAGAAACTTTGAACATGTTAATATTGTCTTGGAAATATGTTTTGTTTAGGATTTTTGAATGTTATGGTATAAGTAATTAATAAAATGTGATCAAGTGATTATGCAGTTAAAATATCTGGGATGGCAATTATTTCTTTTCTTTTCTTTTCTTTTTTTTCCTTCTTCTTGAGGCATGTCAAGCAGCTAATGTCAATTTTTCTTGCTCCAGACACCGATCATCGTGAGAAGAAGTACAAGGCCCATCGCCAATTTGGAGACAGGCGTGGGGGGGTCATCAGTGCCCGCACCTACTTCTATGCAGATGAGGCCAAATGTGACAAACAAATGGAGACATTACTAAACTGCATTGAAGCCTCTGGTAGGTAGTAAGGTTTCTGAGGAATAAAGATAATCTTTTAAACACTTAAACCACTGTTATATATTAACATAGAAATAGTTGATTTAAAATATGCAAGATAAAATGCGTCAATGCATAGTGATTTAACTATGTTTTTAATTTTAGGTGGAGCTTCCGCTGATGGATTTTCAGCCATCAAATTGACCGCTTTGGGGCGCCCACACTTTCTTGTAAGTTTAACAGTATGTTCTCAATATTATTATATAACTAGAAAAACCCTTTCCACAAAGAAAATGCACTGGCAATGCTTCGGCACTGAAAAGATTTTTCATGCAAAGCTGAAAAAGTGCTACAGCATTCACAGTAGAAAATTAAATACTGACATGTAAATACAGTTGAATTGCAATATTATAACATAATCAATAATGCAATGTTCTGTATCTGAGCAGCTCCAGTTTTCAGAAGTCCTTGTTAAATGGAGACGGTTCTTTAGCTTCCTTGCAGCACAGCAGGGAAAATCAGAAATGAGGGTTTTGGAACAGAAACTGGAACTGGAACAACTTAAGGTGTGTCTAGCATAAATCTACGGCTACAGAGCTGGGGTTCTCCAGTCATCTTCATGACTTTGATACCATATCTTTTTCTAAACAATAATCAATATTAGTTTTTGTTTTTTTGACTCACTGAAATCTATCTTGGCAGGAGAGCTTGACTAAGCTGGGTGTTGGATCCAAAGATGATATTGAGAACTGGTTTATGGGAGAGAAGCTGGTAGTGTCAGGGTAAGACAGTTACTTATGCAGTAATGCAGTGATGATGTGTTATAACAATCAATACAATAAAGTCTCTAGCTGGTATGCTCAAATTAATTTCAATTACTTTTATTTTTTTAAATATTCAATTTCTCACATCTTATTTCTAGAATGATAGATCTTCTGGACTGGAACAGTCTAATAAATGACACAACAAAAATCTCCAATCTACTGATGGTTCCAAACCTTGAGGTGAATCTTGTATTGTAATTTGTATATATATTAATATATCCTTTTTAGTGCACAGGACGGCGCCATAATGAATGTTTTTTTAGCAGTGTTGTGTTTCCTATGTTAACAGCCTTTAGTAAAAATTGATAAAAACAACTCTCTTGTCTTTACACTGTGACCCATACAATAAACATGGGAGACCTTAAAATACATTTTGTTGGCAGGAACACATTTTTGTTAATTATTGTTCAAAAATTTTAAAGTTTAAAATGTTGGGACAATACTTAATGAATATTCTCTGAATATTTCAGCCCTCCAAAGTAGAGTTTAGAAACACACAACCAGAGACAGTGTTGGTGCTCCAAGCCCCACCCTGCCCATCCAACTTCTGCTCTGTCTGTCACATACTAATATAATGTGTGTGTTTATCTTTTGTCTACACACAAGGCAAATGCCAAATGACTCCTTATTTTGTGTGTTGCATGTGCAGACAGGCCAGCTAGAACCTCTGTTGAACAAATTCACAGCTGAGGAAGAGAGACAGATGAAGAGGATGCTGCAGAGAATGGACATTCTGGCCAATGTGAGCATATGAAAACAAATGTGCAATTAAAATACAGAACAATACACAACATCTTTACTTTAAATCCACATTCTTTGTGTTCTACAGCATGCTATACACAATGGGGTGAGGCTAATGGTGGACGCTGAGCAGACTTACTTCCAGCCAGCCATTAGCCGTCTGACCTTGGAAATGCAGAGGAAATTCAACAGAGAGAAGCCAGTCATTTTCAACACTTACCAGTGTTACCTCAAGGTGACACTACAGTGTGCTCAGTACAGCTTATTAGAAGTGTTTTCACCATTGACTTAACTTATCTGTCAAACCAAGACATTTGTACATTTTGTGACCTACACTTTTATTGTTGCTACATGTACCATAAGGACCATAAGGATAGAAAAGCTAAAAATGTATTTTGTTTGTGTTCAACTCCAATCTTCTAATACTGTGTGTGCAATACATTTTAATGTATTTAGGAGGCCTATGACAATGTAACTGTGGATGTTGAGCTGTCACGACGGGAGGGCTGGTACTTTGGTGCCAAATTGGTTCGTGGAGCCTACATGTACCAGGAGAGGGCCAGGGCTAAAGAGATTGGATACGAAGACCCAATAAACCCAGACTACGAGACCACTAACATGATGTATCACAAGTAAGTTTTGAATTACTGTGAAGGCTCGTTGTGTACGAACTAGAAAATATCTAAATCCTAACCATCTGTCTTGTTGTTTGTTCAGGTGTTTGTATTATGTGCTGGAGGAGATTCAACACAGAAGGAAAGCAAATGTCATGGTTGCATCTCACAATGAGGACACAGTGAAATTCACACTAGAAAAGTATGTTTTGTCCTAGACCTGCAAACAAAACATGAAAAAAAAAAAATCAAAGACAGTAGAACATTGGGCCAGTACTAAGTGTAGCTTTTGTATTCGTTGTAGCCTTTTCAGGGCAGTTGTAGGAGTCAGAATGAGATTGCCACATCAATGGTGGTATACGTATTACGTAACAACTCTTTAGAATGTGTTTCTGGTTTTCAGGATGAATGAAATGGACCTTTCCCCTACTGACAACAATGTTTATTTTGGACAGCTGCTCGGCATGTGTGACCAGATCAGCTTCCCACTAGGTATGTTCCCCACAGATTGATTTCTTTAAGTAAGCAGTAAATTATGAAAGCATGGAGGCTTATGTCACAAGATATGACCATGTAGGTAACCCTGAAATGTAGTCCCTACGCATGTGTGCTTTTCAATACCTAAATAGCCACAGGCCTTCAAAATAATTGTCTAGTCATTAGATATCTTGAAGCATACATTTCCTATTTTTAATAACCCTAACTGCCTTTTACCAAGTATTATCAGTTTAATTAGTCTGAACATAAACACCACTAACCAAACTTGTTGGGCAATTACTATATAAAGTATAGTTTCATGTTTTCCTCTGAGGTGAAACCTGTTATCTTGCTCCATTTTTCTTGGATATTGGGTTGGAGCCAAACGGCAAGTCTGTGTTGATAATCAGAACAGCCAGTTTGACTTTCTCTTTTAACACTATATGCAACAAAATATTTACACATCAGTGTTATCTTAATCTAATATTTATTCCTATTCCTAAAAATAAAAACATTACATATGGTGGAGACACTAATCACTGATTTAAACCCTCTGCTTGATTTTATGTTGAACAGGTCAAGCAGGTTTCCCAGTCTACAAGTATGTTCCCTATGGCCCAGTCAATGAGGTCATTCCATACCTGTCTCGCCGTGCTCAAGAGAACCGTGGATTCATGAAGGGATCCCAGCGAGAGCGCAGCCTACTATGGAAGGAGCTGAAACGCAGGTTGCTGGGTGGTCAGATTTTCTATAAGCCTGTCTACTGAGTTGCAGAAGGACAGCAAAGTAAACAGTATTCCTGTAAGCACCCCACCATCGAAACTGTACCACAATGCGCTAACCGTATAGATTAACTAAGAGTGTGGCAATGTGGATAAGATGTTTGGGCTCACTGGAGCACGTGGAACATTATTCCTAGAATTGCCAGTTTAAACTAGTTCTCAATTTGGTTCTAAGAAAGAGTGAGCAGACAACAGGCAGAGAAAGACCACAGAGATGAAATTCAAGATTCTACTTAAGTCACCTTGCTAATGCTAAAAGTAAGGTTCTAAGAGCAATAAGCTCTCCAGTGCTTAATGTCAGGAATTTTAATTAGTTTTAGAATTTACAATTATTTCCATGGATGTATTGAGTTTATATAACTAATGTGTTAAATATAAATGAATGAACATTTAATTATATTTGATATGCAAATCTTATATCTCGTAATAAAAAAACAGTATCAACAAAGACTAGAGTTAGTTTATATATATATATATATATATATATATATATATATATATATATATATATATATATATATATATATATATATATATATATATATATATATATATATATATATATATATATATATATATATATATATATATATATATATATATATATATATATATATATATATATATATAAATAAAAAATAAGCATCATAGAAATAATAAAATCTGACACATGGTTCTGATTCCTAATAGCAAAGCTCATTGCAGACATTTCATTTTTAGGCAGTGTTGATTATCACGTTAACATAAAAAAGGCAGGTATGAATGCTGTACAGTATGTTTAATATTTATTGTGTATAGTTTAAATAAAGAGATGCATTAATGTTTTGTAAATAGTAAATGTTCTGCACTTATATAGCACTTTTCTACCTATTGGCACTCAAAGCGCTTTACACTGCTTCTCATTCACCCATTCGCACTCACAATCACATGCACACTCATACACCGATGAGGGAGCTGCTATGCAGCTGGCCAACACTTACCGGGAGCAACTCAGTTGGGGTTCAGTGTCTTGCTCAAGTAAACTTCCACATGTGACCGGAGGAGCCCAGGATTGAACCAACAACTGTGAGATTGGTGGACAACCGCTCTACCTTCCTGCGCAACAGCCGCCTTTCTTTGTGTTGAGCAGTGCCATTAAAATCAAAGTTTGTTTGTTTTACTGACAAGAATTTGAAGTGTGGAATGGTTTGCAATAGAGATGTACAGTATTTTGTTTTAAGAAGAACTAAAAACTGCAGTCACAGTTGGGTGCAAAGATTGCATCACCTTATTTTGAAATGTCAAAAAGACAACATATAATTGTATTTCATGCAAAAGTCGTTATTACAAATGTTTCATTGGAAATGAAAATTTGTAATTTATCAAGGAGTATGCAAACTTTGCAATAACTTTATATAGACTCATCAGTTTTCTTTTAAAAATAAAATAACATTTGTTCTAGCTCATGGTGTATTGTTATGTTTGGAGGTAAGTCTGCATCACCTCCAGTGCCATTTCAGTATAATGTAACCATAAATCTGACATAATAAAAATGCATACAGCTAGGACATACGTTCTTTCATCATCTGAAGTAATAAAATTGATCAGTGTATAATAAAAGTTATAGTAAAATAATGAAATCTACAAAAGTGAAAAACATTTGCACCCCTTTTAGAAATTAAACATTTTCTTCTAATGAAACAGCAATTGTACTAGCTGAAGGTGCATTAAAGATTATGTTGATTTTGTTTTGTTATTTCAGAATAATGGGAGGGCAACTTTTGCCCCCAACTGTATAATACACTGGAGATGCACACATGTGGGGTTTGTAAGGCATTTGTCCTCGGACCCTTGTTGTTTCCAGTCCCTCCTGGCTATGTGTCCTTGGGCAAGATAGTGAACCCCAAGTTACTCCCAGTCGGTCCAGTGAGTGCCTTGCATGTTGCCACGGCAATCGGTGGGTGTGTGTAAATGGATGAATGAGAAGCAACATTGTAAAGTGATTTGGATAAAAGTGCTATGTACAGTAAGAGGCCCTTAACATGTGCTGCTCAGTTAATGTTTTATAAATGTTAATCCTAACTTCCTTATTTAACTTAAATGTTGCCATCTACTCTGCAAAACACATCAAACTTGTATTTTATAAATAAAGCAATCAATTCATTAGTGAAGATAGAACTATCTTGTGTATGCATTGTTACCAAAGATGACTGACTTCTATATTAAAAATGCAAAATGTTTTTGTTTAGTACAGTCAAGTTTATCTTAAGTAGGTCTTCCTCAATAGTGCCTTATGACTTAATAGATTTAAGTAGTGAGCTGCTGTAAACTTGGTTGTGTTGATTTTGTTTCTGCTCACAAAATCAGCAAACCTGAATAAGTTTATTATTGTGCAGCATACAATGGCTGCACAATAATAAATGTCTTACGTTCATAAAGTTTTATATTCATATCTGGGTTATGCGATAAGCATACAATGTAAGTGCAGAATCTAAATTCAAAAGATTTTTCCAAGGCAACGAGCAGTTAAAAGTTAAACGGTGCCCTGGGTTTGTGTAAGAAGTCCGATACCTGTTCGGCTAATTGTTTGTAGTTTTTGTCATTTTGTTTCAGTCAAAACAACCAACCTTTTACTGTCATTCAAGCAGTAGGTGGCTGAAGAATGACCTTTTTACCCCTTTTCCACAGAGCCAGTTCCAGGGCTGCTTTGTGTTTCAACAGTAAAAGAACTGGCTCTGGGCCAGGAAAACTGGTTCCAGAGCTGCTGGTCTAGAACCAAGAACAACCCCACCCGAATCAATTTACTAATTGTGCGTTATTAGTATTAAGAAGATTGCTACTGTTGTCTATGTATTCTTGGTATTCTAAAGCTACAATGTGCAAGCTGCCGCTAAATGGAATACGTCTTTTTGGCTTTGCCTAACACAGCTGACAGCTCAGCTTTGCTCTTCGTGCGCCACATGACTGTGCACAACCCTTTTACAATTATCTGAAGGCAACCCTTCAGATAATTGTAATTATCAAATTACAATAAATAAGAATGCTCATAAACTTTCTAATCCAGCACATGTTGTGCTTCTCTTGCGTAAAAATTTTAGAAGTCAATATCTTTGCTTTGCTGCCAGTGCTAATCAATGAGTCTGTGTCACAGGAGGCTTCGACAACTCCTCTCCAGATTGAGATAAGTTATTGAGCATATTTTTGTTGAAAACATATTTCAAACATTGCATACTGTAGCTTTACTGAATTAACACCAGTCACTTACATAAGCATAGCTGCCACTGACTGACATTAGGACTGACAGCTATGACATTCTGAGACTAAACACATATGCTAGTCAAGGTGCAATGCTATAATATTTCATGTTGCTGCTCCTTTAGATTAAAAGCATTTGTTTTTTAAAATGCTGTGTGGCTCTCATTGTCAAGCAGAAACAGCGAGGGTGTGTGAGGGTGGTGTGTCAGTGTTCATCACCTGTCAAAACATGCTTTTAATATATTTTGTCAGTAATTGCAGAGTAGGCTTTGAATGTCAGTAAGAAAGCATTTAGGTATTCAAGTGAATATGGTTAATAATGTTATAGATTTCATGTGATTATATGTTCATCACCTGTCAAAACATGATGTTTTCACTAAGTAAACAGTGGACACTCCTGCACCGTACCTTTACTGTGCCAACTATTTACTATACTATGCTATATCACACAGTGCTGGGATGTAGTTTTCATTGAAAAGATGCAGACTTGTCACAGTAACAGTACTTTTATGCCATTTGTCTGGGGAACTAGAAGTGTAAATCTGTGGTTTTCAATAAATATAGCCATATCTCCGATTTTTGTACTGATTTTCCAAAGTGTATCAGTTAACCTTTACGTACCTATATACTGGATTGAAACATCATATTACATTTCCCTATTCTTTACAGAACACCAATCCATACACAGGTTGCCTTAACGTGCAGAGTTGATTTTAGGTGGACAAGGTGTTTTTAAATGTCTAACCACATGTTTCATGGTTTTTTGTTTTAAATCATAAACTATGTAAAGCATTTACACTGATGTTTTCCATGTTATTTGTTTAGTT
The DNA here is from genome assembly GCF_033026475.1 of Channa argus. Lineage (NCBI taxonomy): Eukaryota > Metazoa > Chordata > Actinopteri > Anabantiformes > Channidae > Channa > Channa argus. The sequence goes on from NC_090214.1 coordinate 10,932,756, forward strand.
TTTTGTTTTTCTCATGGCACTGCTACCCTAGACTGGATAGATCCAAGCCTGCTCTTAGCATTATAACACAGATCTGTTTGTCCTCTGACACACAATGATGTCAGTGACATCAATACCTACAACCACTGACACAGAGTTGGCTTCTTTTGAAAAATCGATATTTTGACTGCTGAATCAGTGATCATCAACATAGTCTAAGACAACATCAGATCAGCTACAAACAGGAAGGAAATGGTCATCTGTTTTTTTTTGTTTGTTTGTTTGTTTGTTTTTGTCCTTTCGGCTTATTACGTGAGTTCAGGGTCACCACAGCGGATCATTGTCTGCATGTTGATTTGGCACAGTTTTTACGCCAGATCCCCTTCCTAACGCAACCCTCCCCACTTTCTACCAAGCTTGGACTAGCACTGCTCAGCTGGGGAGGGGAATGGGCTGTTGGGGGTTCAGTGTCTTGCCCAGAGACACTTCGACATATAGGCTTGACCAGGTCTGTGGACGACTGCCTTTACCAACTAAGCTACAGCTGCCCCATCTGGTATGCCAGGTAATTTACCAGTGGGCTGATTGGTCTGTGGACCAGTCTGTGTCCAGTATTCTGGTTTTTGTTTTTAGGACTGAGCTGATATAAAATATTTAAAAAAAAAAAAAATAAATAAAAACCTTAAAAATTTTCCATGCATTTGTCAGCATTTTACTTATGTAGTCGAAATTGTTGTCAGAAAATAGTGAGTACACACTGAAACCTTAAATTTGATTGATTTGTCTAAACCTCAAAAAGAATAAAACATCAAAATTATTAGGAAAACAGCAAAGCCTCAGAATTGGCAAGCTGGAACAAAGTGATTATATGAAAAAGTGCTACATTACCAAAACAGTTTACAACAAATGTACTTTATTAATAAGATTAATTGCAGCTCTTCTTGTATTCATTTCTGGGTAATTTATAGTAAAAACAAAAAACAAAAAATCACATTTTCAAGTTGTTGGTATAGTGTAGCTAAAATAATCCTAATCAGTAAACTAAGTAGCAACTTAAGCGCCCAGATACAGTTGGATACTAAAGTTTGCATCTTCCTTTTTTTAAAATTGCGTATAACATTTTTTTCATTACAACAAATTTAATGCACAGTTATCTAGTACAAATGTCCTTTTTATTTAATTTATTATTTTGTTTTATGTTTAGGGTTAAATTTGTATCCCCCTACAAATCTAATGCAAAGGGATGGAAACCTAACCCTTACAATTTGTGCAAAAGTCTGCATCCTCTTTGAGTAATTAATTAAAATGTAACTTTTAATTTCGAAATATGCATTTAATATTGAAAATCTTTGTTTAATTTTTTTTGCTATTTTAAAATAAGGGGATGCAAACTTTTGCACTCAACTGTAACTGTAGTGGAGTAAAAAGTGCAATCTTTCCTTAATATATGAAAAGAGTTATTGTTCATATTTTTTTGGAGTAAACCGCAGGACTGGATCAGTATCTTGATGTCATACAGTATACAACATGACACCTTTATTGGTGTTTGTGTGTGTACAGTACATTGTAACGTCTTCCCACGTACGTGCCACGGTTGGGTGAACAAACTAATAAAGCAGATCACTATCAAAGCAACTAAAATTAAGTTCGATCACAAAGCGTGAGTGCACATTACAAACTTTAAACATCTGAAGCTCAGTTGCCCACTGTCAAAGAATCTCAGTAACAATCAAAGCAGGTGTTTGAAAAGCCAAACAGCATCGGAAAATATCTTCGTATTTGTAAATAAACATTATGCAAAAGGTGCCTTTTGAAGAGAAGCACCCGCAGGCTGTCTGGTTGTGTTTGGTCAGGTGACGGGCGGCGAACTGCGCTCTGACGTATCGACAGGATTTCCATACGCCCCTCCGCAAACACGCCACCACTGTCAATAGAAAGAAGATAAATGACAAATTCATATTGGACCATTTTTAAAAAACAAAAGAAGGACCAACCCTGTTGTTGGGTGGAGAATCTGCGGCTGGAGCAGCAGGAGGCTCACCAAGAAAAATCTGGAAAACAGGTAATACAGGCGGCTGGCTTCTTGGAAAATGTGCGTAGCGTAGTTTCATACATTACAGCGTAGAAGTAGTCAGACTGTTGGTGTGGTAACCATAGGTTTAATAGTGTGGCTACAGCCTGAATAAAGCACAGATACTGCGTTCTCCAACACAGAAAACTTGATCAATACAGGCTAGAGGTGAGACCACCAATAGTGTCCCTTTTTACAAATCAGGCCAGACCCTGCAGCAATAGTATTTATATCCGACTATTTTCAGTCGAAGAGACACGAGTGCAGAGAGGGGATACTGACCCTCCGAGGCTGAAACCAATCCTGTCATCTGCAGGTGAGGCAAACTTTTTATTTGTGTATCTACCACTGATGAACCCACTGCGCTGCCCTTTGACTCATGGGACAATTCTGTCCTATACGATCGCAGGACAGAAGTGATATATTTGAAGCTAAAGACTCAAAGCTGAGGTTTTTTGATCATTTCCGATTGCAGCTCGTACATATTTTCTCACATACTCGTAACAAAAGGACTAGATGTCTATCCGTGTCAGATAAGAAGATTAGAAAAAGCATGGATACAAGGGCACTTCATTTTATGTGTCTTTGAATGTATTTCTAGTCATTCTTTCACTACGTTTAAATAAGCATGTGACCACTTTCTGCTGTAATCCACTTTCTTGTTAAGCCATTTTTTTCTTTGAGTAATTTTTCTTTTACATTGATTTGAGCTGAGTGTTTGATATTAGTGTCTCTTCTTCTCTTTCCATCTCTGCTGTTTGTTGTGAGGAACCTTAGACATGTTTCCACTGTAAATATGGGGTCTCAGAAACAATGATAAAGCAGCGCTCTTGGGAATTTTATACCAGTACTCAATGCCCCCTTTTCCTATTCCACAGCAGGCACCTGCAGAGATGATAGTGCTCACACACCTCCCCTCTCATTTAATGCATTCTGTTTTTAAAATCATAAGATTGGCATTAAAATTTATTTTAAGGCGTATCATATGCAACATGCAACTGCCCTTCACTTCACACGACTGCACAAGTCCCTCCCTCTTGGACTGTCTTTGCCACAGAAACCAGCTCACAGAAACTGATTGTCGTGCAAAGAGAGAGAGAGAGAGAGAGAGAGAGAGAGAGACAGCCCTGTTGTGTTGATCTCACTTCTCTTCTTGCTGCTTCACTGGCCCCCTTCACAGTTTGTGTTCATGTCTCAGTAATTATCAAACACAGAGGCAGCACCAGTGGTGTCCTGCCCACTACACCTCCATTTTATCACATAAGCAGTAGGCAGGATATATAACAGCTGCTCTGAGTTGATTGAAGACAATTAAAAATGTCTATTAATTATACATTTTAATAAGGTAATGAAAGTCCTGCACTGTTTACATGTATGCACATACTGGGTGTAGCAAAGTTACAACCTTGTGATTTGTTTATTCTGTGAACTTTATCTTATTGTCAATACATGATAATATATGTGTTATATGTACTTTGACATCATTAAAGCTGTAATAACTTGATAGTACTTACAGTAACCTACAGTATATGATACATGTACCTCATGTATTTAAAACATTCATATGTGTTGAGTATTAACACATTTACATGCTAACTGAGTAAACAATGTTTTTCATCAACACACTTTTTCTAAATTTATGATTTCATTTTTATAATTCAATGCACAAACAAATCTTAATTCATGACAAACTAAGTAAATTATTATGTTAATTTATCAACGAGTGACACTGAGCTAAATATTTTCTTTCACCATCAGAAGTAACAAAAATGGTGAAAGTAGGAAAATAGCTAAAATTGCTAGTAAAAGCATTTCCAAAAAAAAAAAAAAAAAAAGGACAGTGAATGCTTCAGCACTGATTGAATTTTACTAGCAAAGCTGAAAAAAGGTCTTTTTTGCTGAAATAGCTTAAACAAAATGTCACTGCTTTATATACTCAGTGTAACATTTTCAAAAACAAATAACTGTTGGTTGTGTCTGTACTCAAAAATTACACAACTCAACAGTTACACAACAATATTCACAAAGGTGTGTCTAAAAACTCCAAAGGCTTATTGGTGGTTTCCTGTAAGGTTTCATATTTTCATGCATGCTCGTTTTGTTTTTTAGGTTTGCATTTGGATTTTAAAAATGTTTGGCATCAAAAGAAATAAGGACACATCTGTCATACGAGGGCTGATTCTCTGGTTTTTAGTGACAAACATAATGCTGGTGCTGTACAGCTTGACAAATCCACTACAAATGAAGAACAGGTAAATATTTGAATGAAAACCGTTAGTTAAGGTAGGCTTGTTTACTTATCGATATAATATATTTACAGGGTCTTCCAAGAAAATAGATGTCCTCCCAGCATGGCAGGATTGCTGCAGAAAAATGTGACTCAAATAGCAGAATCCCAGCCGGCAGAGGCCTCCCCTGCAGTGAACATCATGTTCATGAAGACTCATAAAACTGCTAGTAGCACCATACTTAACATTCTCTTCAGATTTGGAGAAAAGCACAATCTTAAGTTTGCATTTCCAGATGGGAGTAATGACTTCTTCTACCCATCACCCTTCCTGTGCTCCCATGTGAAGGACTACAAACCTGGTGATTGTTTCAACATTGTGTGTAATCACATGCGCTTTAACCATCAGGAAGTGGCCAAGCTCCTACCTCCAGATGCTGTGTACGTTACCATTTTACGTAACCCAGCAGATCTCTTTGAGTCGTCGTTCCATTATTATCACAGAACAATTCCTTTAACTTGGAGGATAAATGGAGAAAACAAACTAGAAAGGTTTCTATCAGACCCTCAAAACTTCTATAGTCCAGAAGCTTATAACTCATTTTATCTTAAAAATCTGCTCTTTTTTGACTTTGGCTTTGATAACAACCTTGAGGCTAATGATTCTCGTGTAATGACTAATATTCATAACTTATCAAAACGTTTTGATTTGGTCCTCATGGCAGACTATTTTGAGGAGTCTCTCATCCTGCTTAAGGACAAACTCCGTTGGACCATGGATGACATTCTGTATTTGAAGGTGAATGCTCGCAAGAACTCATCTGTATCTCGACTGAGCCCTGAGTTAAGAGCTAAAATTTTAGAGTGGAATGGCGCTGATTGGAAACTTTATCAGCACTTTCATGACATCTTCTGGGCCAAAATAGAAGTGTATGGAAGAGAAAAAATGAAACAGGAGGTAAACGAGCTGAGGAGAAGAAATGCTGAGATGAAGGCCATCTGTGTTGAAGGTGGGGATGCAGTTGAAGCAAAAAACATTAAGGAGAGACGTTTCCAGCCTTGGCAGCCAGTTGGAGAGTCTTCCATTCTTGGGTACAATATGAAGAAAGAAATTGAACCTAAATTAAGGATAATTTGTGAAAAAATGCTCACACCTGAAATACAGTACTTATCAGATTTTGGTGTTAGCCTGTGGCTCACTAGTCTATGGGGATGGTTAAAAGATGCTGTTTTCACACTTTGACTTGAATTAAAAAGATTTATATGTGACAAATGTTTTGGCTTAGTTTAATAATAAACTTTTCTTTGGATATTGCAGTTATTATTCAGATTTCCAAATATGACACCTTAGATCAGAATTCTCATATACTGTATGTGCTTTTGTAAACCTTCCAAAGTGCTAAACATGGGTTGAAAAATACGTTACGTTGGGATGTGATTGTGAGTTGACATTTTTGAAGCCTACAAGATTTCAAATAGCCACTGAGCATGGACATGCAGAGAGTATCAGTGGACCAGGGCTCAGTATTAAAAGGAGTGGATGGTGCTAAGTTGAACTGTTTTCCAAATATCACAATTACGGATAATAATATTTTATTCTTTGTCTTGAAACTTTGCATGATGCAATGTTACTAAAAAATGGATATCAGGGTGTAGCTTAGTGCAAAAGTTTGTAAAGCAAGCAGGTAAAAAAACAAACTGGAATCCAGAGGGTTAATTATTATTGAGAACGGCACTCAACTGTCTGTCACGGACCTTTAAGTCACAGCTGAATAAACAAGTAGCCTGCCAAACAAGTTTTAGTGATGCTGCAAATCCACACTACACTAAAACTATGTTGAACCTCCAGAATACGGCTAGGTGATCTTTAACCTGTTTTACAATTATGGTACGTTTTACATTTCTATCAGTACTGTTTAAAGTAGTTTACCTAGTAGGATAATTTTACTGTTAAACTCTAGGTAAAATCTGGATATTCTGTGATGTACTTTCACTTCAGTAAAAGATGTTAAGTGGTAATTGTAGGGAGCTTATTAGGCGAATACAACAGTGCAGAAAAAAACTGTTTCATTAAACATTACATAATCTTATTTTCACGCATATATATATCTGTGTAGCAGCATCTATGATCGGCCACTTTAAAAATATAACATTTTCAATACTATATTTTGATATGATAAACAGCCTACCTGATAGACGGGCAGTGTTTGCCACTGAAACACTTGTTTTCCCGCTCTTTTACATTGTTACTTATCTTCTGCTTTTTATATAGTGATAGCAGATAGCAAACTGTTTGAGTTTAAAAATCTAATAAGTCAAAACCTAAAAATACTAACCAATTTACAAGTAATGTTAAAACATTAACTCCTGAAATAAAGGCTCTATGCAAACACACTTGCATACCACATTAGACAGAATATATTTACATGTTTATATGAAGCAATGGGTAAATTGTGCTATGACATAATTATTCTAGTCAATATAAAAATACATTAAGACGTGCATACCATATTTAATATGATAGATCAAAACACTGCAAGATCTGTGAGACAGAAACACGTTTAATTTAACAACTTACAATCTGAGTATAAGGAAGGCATTACAAATAACAGGAGGGGAGAATGTGGTGACAGGACCCGTTCAGTCACGTCGGTCGGTCTGATGGCCGCTGCCAGCCTGGGCATGATAGTGGACACGACTCTGGGCACACTGTCCATGTAGACTGCTGCTAGATTCTTTTGTGGAGGCCGGGAAGAATGGATGATGGAAGTGTGACAAGAGTTGCACTTTAGCCTTGGATAAGCCTGGAGCCGCGTCCTATTCCTCGTTTTTGTTCTCGTAGTTGTGTTTGATGTGTTTCCACAGTTTCTATAATTATATGCATATTTTATAACATTAGAAATGAGACAGAAACAGCACGTATCAACAAATAGGGTTGACTGTAAGGATGAAAAAGGGACACAATTGCGCTGCTTAGCCGGAAAGCTAGCTGCTAACGTCAACGCCACTTCGCCCTCTGCGAAGGTCAGCATAACACAATCAATAAGACACACAGAGACACACTTACGCCTCGGTTCATTTGCTCAAAAATCGCATCGCCACCCTGGTCAAATAATCGTTCAAATAATACCGCTCCAACCATGATGGTTACGGCGAAAGTAGACGTTCTCCTGAACAGCAGGTTGTAGACTGACTTTGTTAGCGCCATGTTGGGGGTGTAGTGCGCAAGACCGGACGCTGCATGAAAACATTTCCGCTTAAGGAAAGCGCTTTTTTCTCAAATGCTAGTGACCCTGCAAAGATACCGTAGTTTCAGCAGCGAGGGGAATCATAGCAGGACTTTGCTTGTTTATTCATCACTTGAAAACAAACTTATTTTGTAAGTACTTTAAAATCAGGGTGCAACAGAAGACAAGAAGACGTCATTTTCCCATCAATGGTCTGTTCCTTTATATGTCTAAATACAGTGTTTATGGGTATTGACGTTCAAGAATTACCTTTAGGTTACATTAAGCTAACAATAGCTAACGTTATCAATTATTTATTACGAGGAAATGTTTGGATACGTTGGGATAATTTGTATTTGTACGAGCACCAGACTACCCACTTCCATGTTTAGTATATTTGTAAAGATGTTTTGGCTGAGTTAAACAGGAAAACATTTTAATGCTGATATTTAATGATGGCTACTGGCATTTTCAACGCAACCAGTAGGTGGCAGCAAAATACAACTTGTCTTGCATGTGACGTTGCAAACAGTTTTTATTTTTTTTTTTAGGAAAATAGAGATTGTGTTGGTTTCAGACTGTGCTTCCAGTGTAATGATTTCTTTTCTCAGAGTAGCGTTTAAATCTGTTTTTGTGACATTTAATAGAAAGCCAACAATACATGACATACAGATGTCAAAACCTCGGTTTTGTTTTATGTAGGGATGTATAATTTAGCACTAAGCACCAATTACATAGTAACTTCAATAGTCAGCTAACAAACAATGCTTAGCTCATGCTTTTCATTGATTATATATATTGTAAGTTATATATGTTTATGGTTTGTATTATGACACATTTTTGATATTTTATTGATAGATAGTTCTGAGAAGATCAATTGATAATGCGGGCTACATTTTTGCTGCCATATTTAAACGTTTGTCAAATCATAAGATTATGTTTTCTTTTGAGAAAAGACTATTGCATATTTCTAAGTATAATCAGTGATTTATTTGGAATATATGGTAACATTACCTGTACAAAAACAAGTTACCCACCATGTGTTGACATCATTTATTTTGTTTGTATTTTTATGGTTATTTTTAAGATTTTAAAAGGTGATATTGTGCTGGTGCTGATCATATAAGCTGCACCATGGGGAAGAGATACTACTGTGACTACTGTGACCGGTCCTTTCAGGACAACATGCATAACAGGAAAAAACATCTGAATGGTGTTCAGCATCACAGAGCAAAAAAGGCCTGGTTTGACTATTTCAGAGGTGAGACATGTTTTCTGACATCTGTGCAACTGAATAAATTACATGCTATATTTTATGACTGATATTTTATGAATTAAGTACTGTGTGCATTTCATTTTGTAATTTTTGCAGTTTACATTGAAGATTATACAAACAGCCATATATTTTTTTGTTTTACAGATGCTGCAGCCATTCTGTATGATGAGCAAACAAAGAAACCCTGCAGGAAATTTCTCCAGAAAGGTACCAGAACACTTATATTTATAACAGTAAATATTTGTCCAAAAGGAAATTCTAGTAAACTTATGTTTGTGATAATGTTTTCCTGGGCTTTTTGTTTTTAGGAATTTGTGATTTTGGCCCTAATTGCAGGTTTTCTCACATGTGCGAAGAGGAATTGTTTAACTTAAAAAGGCAGGTGGAAGGTAAGCTGCATCAAAAAGGTGGAGCTCTCCATCAAGCAAATACTGTTCAGTGCAATTGCTAGTGCACAAATGCATGTTGCCAAGTATTTTTTTTACAAATTAAATGCATCTTTGTAAAATGCTATATGTTTATTAGACTAAGATTTTTCCCAATTTTTAGATGAAAGACAACTTAGAGAGGACACTACGGACATTAATGTGCCTAAGCGAAGTATAGAAGAATGGCTCTCTAGACGGGAAAAGAAGCTAAGTGCCCTTGGTAGCAAAGGGTAGGAATATTCATTTTTGTTTGAATTCTCATTCATACATGGTTAGCATGGCAAGTGGTTATTCCTGTTGATTTAGAATTCATCTGTTTAATAATTTATCTCAACAGAGCTAAAAAAATTAAGCAGGACAGTGAAGAGGACCAAGCAGAAAGTGAGATACCTCAACAGCTCCTCTCCATTCATGACCTTCCACCCTCACTTTTACCTCCCCCTCCAGGTGGATGGAAAGTCAAAGTGAACACTGAATGGGGTTGAGAGATATTCACTTTATAGTTCAAATTCTATTTAGTGGATATGTCACATTAAAAGAAATAGAATTGTAAAAAGTTGTTATTAAGAGATCATGTCTTGTTCACTTTAAAGTGTTTCAAATGGGGATGTCAGTTGATAATCAAAAGATTTAAATTTCCACTTCATTTTGATAAATGTGATTTATTCTGTAGCTAGGGATATTTTATGAGCTGTACAGTTTTTTTTTGCCGTATTGTTGGTGGCACCTTACAGCTTGTTAATAGCAGGGGAATAGTGCGGCTATATTGAAATGACAAGGTAATGTAGAAGTAATATCTATATAATAGCATAGTAATTGTGGCACATTTCTTGGTAAAAAGGTATAAAAAGATATAATATAAATAATAATAAAATAATATCATTAATAAAATAATAAAGTGATAACCAGGTAATAACTCGGTATAAGCAATGTTTAGGAAATGGGCCAACATCCCATAGGTAATAAACACCATAGCTGTAGTAATTAACCTGATTGTTTTTGTGTAATAACATCAAAAGTGAGCAGAGGGAACTGTTGACTGCAGCATCGGGTCAGTTTACAATGTTTGCAATGAATAAACAATTGTAAAGTTAATTAAAATATTTCTTTCACATGCTGCTTTGTTCCCTCTGCCCCTGTGGCATTTCTCATGTCAAACAATAAAACAGACAAACAAACAAAAAAACCCAATCCATCCATCTGCTGAAATGGAGGTTAGGGGGTTGTGACCTATACTGCAGCCATGCTTTAAAACGACCTCACTGCTGGGGAGCTGTCATATCATCATCAGTATAACCAATATGTTTTTAGACTCTTACTATCTAGATAAATTCATTTTAGCGTATACCATACTACTGTAGTAAGTACTTAAGTAACTACCATGGTTATTATATCAACCTAACTCTACTTTGTTATTATTAACAAACATTACCTTGTTAATACAAAGATATTACTGCTGCTACTTATAAATATTAGCCATACATGACCTTGTTTTTTTTTTTTCCAAAATATTACCCAACTATTACCCTGTTATTACTAAGCTTCAAAGTGCTACCAAATTCTTTATTGTTTTTACATTTTATTGTAAAGATGTCAAGTCTTTTGAGTTAAAATATGTTTTGAATTAGTTGGTATAAATTAGTTAGTTGCATTAGCATAAAACACATAAACATAAACCAAGCAATTTTCAAGCAAAGCAAAATAAATCTCATAAGTGAATATTGAGAATGTCAGTGTTGCCGTTGATAGTTGCACCAGTCAGTCATCCTTTACAGTGAGACTCCTAAGGAGTTGCATTTGAAGTAGTCCCAGAAGGAATAGAGGATTGCTGAGCAGATGGAAATCTTTCTTTTTTAATCCTGTGCATCACAGGGGGAAATCACTGATCTTATGACTTTTTTTTAAGCCCAGGACCTGGAAAATAACATTTCACTTCCTGAATAGTAAAGACTGCAAACTAATGATTTAGATTAAAGTTCTAAATTTAAGTTTTATTGTCGGAAAGTTGCTTGATTTGCTTTGTTAGACCACAGGAGTACCTACAAGATGTATTGGTGATTAGCACTGAATGTGTAACTTTTGTGTTTTTAAAAGAAAACATACATTACATACATTACCTTTAATAGAGGCGAGGCTGTAAAAAGATAGTTGCTAATTTTTGTTCTTTTCTACTAAAACAATTTTTTAAATTGTAATGAGCTTGTTGTTACTTTTTGTTAGGCCCTGCAATCTCCATTCAATGTGTGACACAAGTCACCCCCCTCTGCAGCAGTAATTTGTATTTATTAAAGTTTGGTCTATTTATAGAAAATCATTAGTCCAGTTGTTCATTAAGGAGCTTAGGGACCATATAGGTGCATTCTCAACCCTAAACAAAATGGTATTCCTGCTTCTTATCTACGTTCTATTCCTCATTGCTAGTCATCTCTTTGGCTTCCTTTAATGGTAGCTGATAATGTGTGGTTTATTTTTCTTAAGTCACTCAATATTTCTTATTCTATGTGCCTGTGTAAATGCTATTATGAGAAGCACAGTTTTAGAGCTCAAAGTAAACGTGGCTTTTACTGCAGACTGTGTGCGCTAATGAGTCCTTAACATGCCAGACAGTGCATCGACAGTGCTGTCAGACCAGAAGATCCCGACTGGTCATTGGCAATGACTAAGACTGTTTAAAAATGTACACAGTAAATGCACATTTAAAAAAAAAAATTGTCATATCCCGTTTTACTATGTAAACATTGTCACATTGGTTACCAGAAAAGCAAACCACCGGCTCATTTTTAATGCCTTGGTTTTTATTGGACTACATGCATCTAGACACCACTTACATTAGTGTATAATTGATGCAGTGACCTGTACAGAACTGCAGTTACATAAAGAAAATGTGTATTTCAATTCTTGATATTAAAATTACTGTTAATGTCACACAGTAAAAGAGTACAAATATAACCTGGAAACTGAGATGAACTTTTATCAACAAGAGAGGAGAGAAAGATAATTCAGAAATACACATTGGTATTTAGATTACTCAAAAGCCAATTTAATTCAGTTATACATTTATCAGATTAATTTTACCAAAAGTGATGATCCTAATAGAGTTGTCATCCTTCTTAAAGTCACAAGAGTGCAGTTTTTATACTCCAAATAACAAAGGCACAGAACAGAAGACATCTACATTTGAAATAAAATTTATAACAACAATTAAGACAATCCATCAAAGTGTACATCTGCTCATTAAAACACTAACATACAGAATATAAGATATGTCCGTATGTCTTAAGACAAGATTTGACACAATAACTATGTTTTACATTCACACAAAACCCATACCTTACTTGGTATGTTCACGTAGAGAGGTAATGTGATGTCATATATGTAGTTCATACATACACAGCTACTATATATGATTTACATAATTTTATTGCCAGAATGATTCTTACTGTTTCATACTTTTCATCTTGTCATCCAGCTTTGATAACATTAAGGTAAAAAGAGCAAGAAAAAATATATAGTATTTTGTAAAACGTCAAATTTGATAAAGATCTGATAAAGAAAATGTTTTGAAAAAATGAATCTGAAATCAGAAAAGATAATGTAAATGCATGGCCTTAATACACACAATAACTTGTATCTCAATGTCCAGTCAACCTGGAAATTATACATCAGAAACCTGATATTTTTTGAAAACTTTTTTCTTTTTTTTTACAAAACGTTATGCTTACATTCATAATAAAATCACGTAGATTTAATGTTTCATCTTTCCAAGTAAGAAAATATAACCATGTTATACTTTAAATAATATGTTGTTTCTGTGGTCCATGTAAAAGCCAAAAAACAACATTTTTCATGATATGTTAAATTACTGTTCACAGCATACTGCAAAGTATTTTTGTATTGTCTGCACACCCACAAAAAATGACATTAGTAAAATGTCAAATACTGAGATTTTTCATTGCAATGATCACTTTACAAATTGCATAATTATTTTAATACACACATCATAATTCAAAATTTGATCTCACACACATCAAACACTCATTTATATTTAATTCCATGTACATGCACGTGTGCCAGGTGAATTGGATACTGGTCATAGTCATCAGCTCTAAAGATTACAGTAAATGCCTGTAGTTTTGTCAGAAATTTGTTATGTTTGAATTTAGTCACAGCTTGCAGTGCAGGCCATAAAATTACTTCAGTATCTTTCATTGAGAATAAGTTATAAATATGCAACAGTGTACAGGTTCTGCAGGAAGATGGAAACACATTTCACCTGTGGTTTGATGGTCAGGAGATCAACCATTTGTTTAGTCTTAGTCGTTTGGACAAATAACCTTGTGTGCTGACATTCCTGTCAAATACTACTTAGAAGGAATTCTCAGTTCATTACAATTTAAATTCTTAACCCAGTTGTTGACATCTCTGCTGGAAAAACAGCTGTTTGATTTACAAAAGAATTCCCAGCTGCTCCCTTTGAGCTTTAAAACATTTTTAGAAAACCACGTGGTCTTTAGAATTTGACTTTTTTGGCAGAACAGCTGACTGGAGGACACAACATGTGGTTGACGGTTAGTGTCTGTGTCTCTACGTCATATCTATTCTGCAGGCTTGCTTAAATTGCTCCTTTGTTTGTTCACCACTTTATTTCAATTGGTGGGTTATTTTACCTCTCGTTGTCATGGAGGGAATTTTTGGTGATGGACTATTTTTGATTTGTATAGATCATGTGCCTTTAAGTCAGTGTGAGCTTAGCAGTTACTGGTTAAATAAGAAATATGTTTTTTATATATTAAAAGATTTAGGATTTGTAGTGTGTAATTCAATATTTGCCTAATACTGTTTTCAAGCAGCTGTGTCTACCTTTACACTGTTTGAATCTATGAATGTTTGAATTTACAGTCGTGCTAGTGGCCCTGGGAGGCTGCACATGGGCACAGCAGTACGTTGAGGTTAATGCTAACGAGACAACATACTTACGGTGGCAATGCTGGCATACTTATATTTAGCTGGACTAACGTTTCGTGTTTTCATGGTTTAATTTAATGTTAGTTAGTTTACTGTTAGTCTTATGTGAAAAAATACTATTTAGCAAAAACACAGTACAGCTGATGCTGATGGGAATGTTATGGTTTGGGTATATACCTGTAGTTGGACAATAACCAAAATTGGGGCAATTTAAAAAAGCAATGTGGTAATGTCAGTAGATGGAAAGTTAAATGATTAACAAAGTTATTACATTTCATCTGGAAGGAAACACAAATGTGAGCACCAAATGTCATGAAAATCCATCCAATAGTTGAGACATTCCACTCAAAACTCAAGCTTTGAAGAGCTTTGAAGCTCAAGAAACCATTAAGCACATTTAAATAGTTTGAATTAGTGTGGCTACTCTTTTGGTACGGTTTAGGTCACAGGTGCTACATCTGGAATGTGGGCACACTAAAACAGACTGTAAAGAGACACATCATGCAGTACACAGTCATTTGGCCTCATGTTTTTAGTAAGCCATATAAACCTACATAATATGCAGCCCATCAACACTTTTATATTGCTTTATTACTATCACCAGTGCTGCCATTATTTGGATGCATTCCAAATGGCAGGCTTCTCATCAACAACATGAACTGCTTTGATATATTAGACACAGCAAAGCTACTACTACAGCACACACTGTACACTGAAATGCTTCTTAGAAAACATCCGAAATTTGAATTAGTGAGATACCACAGTTGTAGGATACTAATCAGCCCTTGAAATGTCTTTCTCTTCTTCCGTCTGCACTATGCTATGATTAGTGGTCATACAGAACCACTTGCATGACATCAATTCATCGGTTATAGAGAGAAGCTGTGAAGTTTGAACAAAACCAAAAGCAGCTACTATAAGTATTTTGGTAAACTTTTTCAGTGTCCACGTCCAGTGCATGTATTTACTTCATTCCTCTGCGGAGCATTTGATTTGCTGCAATGAGCATAACGCTGATGATGAATGCAATGGCGAAGGCACAAATCAGGCTTTTTCGCACGCATGTGTGTTTTTCCTGTTGTGTTGGGCTTGCTGTGGAACGATTTAGAAAACACATTAGAACATCAGTGTGTCAACTGGGCTTTAAAATGTATGAAATGAAATGACTGTGATACTTACTGTCAATATCCACATGGGACTCTGGACTGTTCAAGTGGCTCTCCTCAGTCATGATGATGTTCTCAATGTCTTTCATGGTAAGGTGGTCGCGGAAAGTGTCATACAGCAACCGCTTAAGCTCATCCACAGTCAGTTTCTGCATGTCACACTGGGATGACAGAAAACACCACAAACAGTATAATTAACAGAGGAAAGGCTTTAGCCTCGATGGCTCCAACAGATGAACATAAGCTGCGGGTCAGCAGTAAATATTGATTACAGTGGATTGCCCCAGGCCACGAGTGCTGGATGCTGTGAGAGTATTAAGCGGGCTATACCGTCAACAGCCAACGTTTTTATTAAAACAGACAGTGAATTTAATTATTTTATTATGCAAGCAAATGCAAATATGATGATACTGCACGTGATGATAAAACCCACAGATTAAAAAGTAAAATCAGCAAAATGGAAAACAAATTGTAATAAGTATTACAGTTGTTTAAATTACTACATTGAGTTTTAAATTGGATGGATCTTAATGAAAATCAACCGAAACGTGCTAAGGAAAAGGTTAGAGAGGAAAGACAGTTGATTCATGGAAACAGATTGAAGAGAGGGTGTAGTCTTGATTTGACTGATGATACTGATGACAGCATATACCTTCCAGAACACTGAATCAAAATCTGCTCCATGAAACTTATCGGGCATTCCAGCAGCAGAGAGTTTAGGACCAAGCAGTGTGACAAATTCGTCAAAGCCAACTTGACCATCCCCTGATGAATCAAACACAAATACAAACATGTCAGTTCAAGAGCTGGATTATATGCAGCAGCCTGTGCATTCATCAACTTGGCGAACCAGGGAGAGACAGAGAGAGACGTACCGTCCGTGTCAAGTCTTTGGATGATAACCTCTAGCTCCACTTCATTGGGCATGTAGCCCAGCGAGCGCATGGCCATCCCCAGCTCCTGCTTTGAGATAAAGCCGTTTCCATCTCGGTCAAATACTTTGAAAGCTTCACGAATCTCTGTTGGAAGAGGAATGAAGATGAACACAACCAACCAGCATGTTATTTCACACTGTGAAAAGTAGCTGGCTTGGGAGTGTGTGTGGATTTGCAATATGTGCATACACAATTTTTAAAGTAAGAGTTAAATGGAGTTTAAAGTCTATAAATGTGTCTGTGTTGAAGAAAGGATTTCAGAAAAGGAAAGCATGGCTGAATGTTCCAGTGAAGGTTGATGGTATGGAGCAGTTTAAATTTGTTTCATTGTTTTGAACAAAGAACTAAATAGTCTGAAAACGTAAGTAAAATATATCTTAATACATCTTTTATTTCAATAACGTCCATTAAAGATCAGAACCAATTTTCACCAAGTATTCTTCTGTAGCATACATCTCAACTGTTGTCCAGAAACTATTAAAACACATTAATGAGCCAAAGTGTTACACTGGCTGACATGTTCCTTTAGTACAACGTAAAAAGTTGACAGTTCATTTTGAAAAAGTTGCAAATTCCCCGACCCACTGGTATAAATCACCACAGCTGAACCATGTTCATTGCAGAAAATAGTCCCCAACAAATGCACTAATAACTTCTATTTCAGTAACATTATTAAAGTTGTATGTCATGTGGGAACACGTGGGCTTGGGTCTGACAGCAAAAAACATGGCAAGGAAATCTTTACTCTCTATTCCACCTTATGTATAAAAACATTAATTAAATGGTTTCTAAGATAGGGTACTGTAATGTAGTTTTACACATTTATAAGGATACCTTTCAAGGGCCTTGTCAACATACAGTAACTGTCAGCAATAACAGCCCATTTGAATGTTGGAGCCCATAAGAAATGATACCTCATAATGTAGGGATTGACATTTGTAAATACATTGTATTGTGGTAAAAATGAACACTGTTTTCATTCTGCTCATGCACATTTTACAGTGAGAATTTAGACACTCACATTAAACAGTATAACATAAATACCAGCTTTATTTTGATGATAGAGAATGTTTTTTCTTTTACTTAATTTTGTAATACATACACCTCATTCATCAAATTAAATATGGTGGCCAAAACATTAGAACCACCTCTATTTATAACGCGCACTACTACGACTCCACTACCCACTATGGCCTCAATAATAAAAACTTATTAGAATCATCACCTTTCTGACAGTTTCAACCTAAAAACTGAGAAATTGTAACATTGTAAATTTAGAATTTATGGCAGAGTCACTTTATTGGATTCCATTAAATTGCACAGGTGGTCATAATGTTGTGGCTGATCAGTTTAGTTTATGAGAGACTTATTTAAAGTTTCAGATCCATGGATAGAGACATATATTCTCTATATATGTTTATTCTATCTACACTATTGTGTAGATTCCCACAATGCTGCTAAAACCCATCTGAACCATCTGACTTTCTATTCCAGCACACCCCAACAATGCTCAGTTGGATTGAGATCTGGGGAATTTGGAGGCCAAGGCAGTCCCTTGAACTTTTTTGTTCCCAAACCATTTCTAACCAGTTTTGCATTCCGGCAGAGTGGCAATTATCCTCTGGGAGGAGGCCACTGCCACCAGGGAATATTTTGGCCTTGAAAGGGTTAGACTGCAACAATATGTAGAAGGAACATGGCAAGGTAACATCCACAAGAATTAGTGACTTTTCAGTGTCTTGTTTGACTATAATGAGATAATCAATGGTATTCACTTCACCTGTAGGTGGTGGTAATATTGTGAAAGTACTAGACAGTATTTTAACAGTTTTTTTTTGCTAAAATCATATGGTGTAAATTCTTTATTTGCTATAGCTATATACAGTACTGCAGGCACCTTCAAAGCCACTGTCTGGTATAATGGTCACTGCACAATTGACAGACAGAAGGCACTGAGCAGGTTCATGTGTGTACAATTAATGACAAATTTGGTAAATAATACATAAACTTTGCCATTTGGCTCCTGTCCTGACTGTGCATCACAGTATTCCGTTTGAAGTGGTTAAAAGAGCTGTTGCACATCAAAGGCCGAACCTTGTTTTTGATGTAGATCCTTAAAATATACAAGATTTTTCAGTGCTTCAATAGAAGTCACGTGTTAATCTATAAAACAAGATGGGCAGTTAAACATCATATATCATATAAATGCTACCAATCAATACTTGGCAAATGATAAGGTAAAATATGAAAAATTACATATTTTGGTGAGAAGAGTGCATATACGAACAGTAACAAATCTGCCTTCTTCTCCGTGTTCTGAAGCCCATGTTCACTATGTTCTATGTCATCAAACATTAACATAAACTAAAACCTACACTCAAAAGTATCAGTTATGTTTTTTTCTTTGGCACTTATTCCAAACACCCAGAGATTGGATTTATTAATGTTTTATGTGAATTAACTTCACTTAAGACATGTGGTTACACAGAGTGTTTCTATGGTGGTGAAAGCAAATGAGCACAGAAGTGTATGATTGGGAAAGCACCACCTGTATTTTGCATGCAAGCCCAAGAGACGGACAAGTGCTGAGCATCGATCTTGTGTACATAAATGAGTGGGAGACTGCAGTTTACAAGTGATAGCCTGGAGTTGGAGTCAACAGCCCTGTGAGAAAATAGAAACCAGACTTAAAGAGGCCAGTGTTTGCTGCATAAGTTCAGGTCATTCTCGACAAGTGACACTGGCTGCAGCATACCTTGACATATCAGACACAGCATTTTGTCTAAACTACGGCTAGCAGCACTGCTTGAGTTTTGTTATCTTCCTTCAGCACCACCCTAGACTCAAAGCCACAACCTCTGGTGCCAGTGACAAATAATGAATTCACTGAGCCAGCGGAGAAGTGGTCGGATTACAGATTTGTTCATCTAGAGAGGAGTGAGTATTTTTTTTTTCAAATGTAAAGATGCACCAATACTCCTGTGTAAATCTATAATCTATCATCTGGTTTTAAAAAATGTACATTTTTTCCTTTTTGTTTTAAGGTACTAAAATACTCATCACTCTACACAGTCTAATTTATTAGCATAAACCTGACACTGAGATTCATACAGACTGAGCATTTATTTACCAAGATTGTATGGAAGCAGTGCCGACATTTTAATTTCCTAGGGGCCCATATTTCTATGTTAATACAGGGATGCAGACATTAGGCAGGCAAGCCGAACAGCATAAGCTGCAATAAAATACAACGATCACTGATATATGAAGCATCTCCGACATAGACCCAACAAATACCGATCACTATAAGCCTCACAAAGGTATTGTCATTCTTCTTAATATTGACATAGTTGTGTCTGACTCTTCTTTTATGTCAGAGTGAACCTTAGTAAAGACTATTAGAAACAATATTATCTACATTGCACATACTCACAAATATACAAACATGAAATAGAAGTAAGCGGATTTAAATACACACTCACACGCACAAAGAGGATACACATCCTAAATCCTAAGCAACAGACACCTAAAATTGGTAAAAGTGAGGCAATGCTTTTGTTCTCCTGTGAGGCCTTGATCAGAGAATCCAAATACCCTTGCACTGCTGTGAGGCTGCAACCGCTCAGTTATCTGCAGTCAGGGTCAGGGTATGATCCCCCTTCTTTTTGTAAGTAATCAGAGGAATTTAAAAACAACATTAATTCAGTGTTTTCCCCACAGTGGCATGTAATTACAGTCTGTACCACCAGACTTTTTACTGTTGATTCTGCTCAATTTTTTAAGAGTAGAACAATTTACTGAAACACCAACTTGCTAAATACAATTAATCAAATCATCAGCAAACAATTTTTGCTGTAAAAAATTGTCGGTGGCAAAAAATCCTGTGGTGGATTGGTCATAAATGATGCGACTGTTTAGTGTTTGAGGTAATGACATTGACTGCATGAGTTAAACGTCATACGTCATCAGTGTTCAGAGTCAAGCCAAGGATAAAAACATGGTCATGGATGTGTCCACAATGACAAATATGCTGCACCCGATTAATCACATGGAGTTCATAAGACCATGCTGGAAAGAAGCACACAAGGGGATGTGTCATTGCTGTTTACTTTATATACACCAAAATTTCAATCCTAAATTCGTGTTAGGCAACTCAGAGTTTGCAACATGCTGTAAATGATCAATAACAAAGTGCTTCTAGGAAGCATATCTGCCTTCATCTCTCTGATTATGTTGCTTTATGACACAAGCTTATTTTTGATTTTGGTGAAAATGTTGGCTGTTCATAGGTCTCATGCCTTCTGGTGCATCTTGCATTAGAGACGTTGGAGGACAAAGTCAGAGTCAGAGGTAAAGGAAAACGGGGTAAAGGAAATTACACACAATGTTAGTTCTTACATTATTCAACCTGAAATAAAAGTGATGTGGCCAATTCGTCAAGTCCCTCTATGCAGGAGCAAAATGAAATATTGACTGATAATTTCATGGCAGGTTAGACCAACAGCTGCCAACTGAGCCCTGATGCTGATTGTTTCCTGGAAAGCAAATAGGATTGTTGATGTTCTTCAACAAGGAGTTGTTTGTTTTAGCTTCTCTGACTTATTGTGACTTTTATCTTCCATTCATCATCTTAGTGAAACATGTGCTTACCTCTGCTCACAGTTTACTTCTTGGCCTGATTCCATACGGGAAATGTAAGAGATGTACGTTTGTGAGCGTCTGTACAATTTGTAAAAAGCTTCAACTGGTTTGCTCTCGAACATCAATGAGTATTTATTTTATTGAGAACCCACGACTTAAAAGTCTAGTGACCTTCCAAGTGGGCTAAAACAGAACATAAAGACCAACAGATCCTACTGACCTTTCTGACCGACCAACAGAGTGATTCATGCTGCTTGTTTCTCAGCTGAAAACGTCCATAAAAATGGGACATGACAGAAGCTGATGCCCAGAAGCCCACAGCTGCATATTGGCAGAATGTCAGTGCCTTGGGCAGGGGCTTGAAAGCCGCTGAATCTTTCCAACCTATATAATTGGGGAAATCCCAAATAATGGCTTAGAGCCAGAAAACGAGTGTGAGCCTGACACGGACATCACCTGAATATGCTGAACATTCATATGCAGAGCAGACATTCATGATTTGAGTAAAAATCTACAGTAGAATCTGCAATAAAAGTGTTTTATTCTCTTTTCTCTTTCCACCGTAAGTCCCTCAGTTCTCAGTTGTATATCTAAAAGGCCACAGTGGGTCAAGAATTAGCCTATGAAATCTGTAATTGTGACTAATCTTAATTTAAAGTGTACTTCCTGGGGTGTGGTAGAATGTCGATTGAATAATCAGCACTTCGTAGTTACTGGGTGCTAGTCCTCATCTTGGCTGTGTCTGGGACATAACTTTTCTTTTTCACTAATGTAACATTCCACCGACTTTTCAGAGAAAAGTGCCACAGGAATGACTTCACTTATTACTCTGCTAGCAGTTTTTTGTTGTTGCTTCTTGTTCCTCTTCTCTTCTCTCTTCACTCTACACTCACCTTCATGGCTTGAGCCAAATCACTGCGATCAACCTGAGCCTGGTCTGTTGGAGCTGTCTTCTGTTAAAGGGAGTTTTTTAATGCTTGCTCAGGGGGAATTTGTTGTGTTTTGGGTAAAGTGCCTTGAGATTCTTTGTTGTGAATTGGGAACATATGAGGGGTGGCTAAATGAGTCTACACATGTTGTTGGGAACATTAAACATCATAATGCACACAGAGACTTGTCTACTTACTAATTCGTCTTTGCAGCCTCTGAATTTATAACTCGCAATCAAAACAATCATTAAGTCCCTGTAAGGAGAAAGGCTTCCGTAGAAGAGGTACATGCATTCAACTAAATTACAACTTGGAAGGTTAAAGGTAGTGATGTTGAATTCATGTGATTGTGGTGTAGTTTATAGTTTACAACAGCTTTTTACTTCTGAGATTATATTAAAACTTCAGAAATACTAGAAACAGTCTCAATCTGTGAAGATTATTTTGCTGAATAAAACAGATAATTGCACAGATCTTATTTTCCACAATAATCCAAATATCAATAAAACCATTGCTCTACCTACTTCTTTACTTAGTTTCTCCACAGCATGGGAATTAAACGGGTAAGTATACAAACTTTGTTGTTGACGTCACAACAAGCTAATCCACTGTTTTGCTCTGTGCCTCAAACCCCAAGTGATATGTTTTTACAGCTACTGCAGCCCTCTGTTGAGTATTGCGTTAGTGGCTGTGCTGTGGAAACCAACCATCCCATTATTTGTATCCTCTGGATTAATATGTTACCAGGGGAAAGAGATGTTTGGAACAAGAAATAAAACAATGGTATCCTTGAGGAAAGGCATTCACCACATACCATCACACCCTCTTCACCTTCAGTAACAATCATGACATTGCAGAGGACACAGTAATAGAGTTAATACAGCAGGAGGTAGATGAAGAGGTCTCTTCACGCCACAGGAACTAAAGAGAGGAGAAAAACAACAGGCAGTCTTCAATCTCTAATGGTACTGCAAGTGAATGGACATTACTTAGGGAACACACACAACAGATGTTTTCACCAAATGGTCCCTACATTATATAAAGCTGTCAGATATCAAATTCAGTTGTTTCTAATTCAAATCACTTGTTATATTTGCTTTTGTCCATCATGCAGTAGGCGATACAGATGTATTTGGAAAGAGAATATACATCTACACGGAAAAGGGGAGACCGAGGTCTTCCTTTTAATTGCACTCAGCTAGTCAGGATCAAACAGAATCTTTTCAATCCAAGATGCAGCCAGGTGCCGTGATGAAAGAGATGTAAATAAAGGCATCGAAAAAGTAGCTTTTCTCCACAGAAAATTAACAATCTTAAATTCCTTTGTATAACTGTGATTTCAGTGTCACTTGCTCTTGTTGACATGTTTTCTTAAAAGCATAAATCTTAATTTCTCTTTTTTTGTGTGTGTAAGTTCTGTGTGTGTAAGTTCTGTAAAACACATGCTGTTTATTGAGGTCAATGGGTGTGAGGATGAATCAGACTCTTATCAATGAATAAGAGCCCATCCCAGGTAGTTGCATCAATAATGGTATGATGACACCCATCACAATTATCTTTTTTACGAATAAATGTGAATCCTATTTACCAGAGACTACAAATATAAAAATTTCGTATTACTGAGAGAGCTCTGAGCAGAACAACAATGGGTCTATAAGTATAATAATAATAATATGTACTAACAGGTCAGAAAAATACAAAGTTGTGCTATAAATTCTCAGAACATGATTATCTGGAGGCAAAAACGACTGATATTTCAGACTGTATATAATGTATAAGAAACAATTTGTCATATCAGTGACAATGTGATACAGAACTTTTGGTTTGTCTGGTTAAAGTACAGCTACTGTTGTAGTTTATTTTGCATTTGAGGTGCAAAAGTTGCTTTACTCTCCAACAAACTGACAGAGCACAATTTAAACAGTGCTTTAACTCCTCATTCATACACATCAAACCTGCACACCGACAAGGAGGCTACAAAATGTATTTAAGACATATCACTGGTCATAAAGACACAATTCAGATATGATATAATACTGAATGACGAGGCATGATGTTACAAGAGATGATGCTCTATTATCCATGTGGACAGTATTATACCCCAACAAATTCACTCCATCACCACAAGTCCTACATATTTACGCTTCACCTCTGCATTTCTTTGCTACTACAGATTTACATCATCTTCACATTGCTACTTTCACACAAAAGCACACACAGCCACAAGAGATGGTGAAGCCCTGCAGCTAAAACAACTGCTGTCAAAAAGTACTTGAAATACTCCAACTACCTGCAGCTCCCTGGCAGCTCAGTTGAAATTACGTGACCTAGTCTTTTTGGGAGAACTGTTAAATATTAAAGCTCGACTTTCTTAGCTGTTGCTGCTGTTTTGCCAGAAACCTTAGGGTTTTCATCATTAAATAAAGGTAACATTAGAAACAGGCAGACAGATTATTGCACTGCTTTTGGCACAAGATCTTGTTAAATTATGCTTCATGTTACACTCAAACAGTGTGATAAAAGCAAGGCAGAGTGAGATTATCTCAAGTCAAAACATTTTCAAATGCAAATCCTTAAATTTAGCATATATCTGTAGCTTTAGAGGGAAACTTCTGGGGGCAACTTGACCTGCAGCTCTTCCCATGTCTCAGTAGCACTTAAGGACCAAAGTAGCATAGATTTTAGCACAGATAACATTTGCTTTGTGTTTCCCATCTCAGTAGGATGATGTCAATGATATATGGTTGTTCGACAAACATCCAAGGAGAGACTGAGGGCACAGTCTCTTAATCAACATCTTGTAAGAGCATTAAATGGTGTTGTTTGAAATGGTGAAACTGTCTCAAGAGTACAATTGTAGTGACTATACAGTTGTCTGTGAATGTTAAACAATATACAGCACAGGTAATACAACATTTTTTTATATGATAAACACAAATTATATTGCTATTGATATTTACTGAAGTCAACTGGACAAGTTGTCCCATCCAACATATTTCAGCGACCATGTGTATAGAACCATAGTGATGCCCAACACACGCACACTATACATTATGTTCAGTTTCAGAGCCCTGGCACACACATATAATACACATATTTGTCTGTTTACAATATTTCTGCAAACACCACTGCATTTGTTAGCACAAAAAAACGCAGCTTTGCATACAAAGTGGAAGAGGATCTACACCCCACTACAATGCCTGCTGTCTGGGGGATTCTCCTGCTGGCTGTGATCTATAAATACCATTCACATCCTCCACTAGTGATGCACAGAGGAGCGATACAAACTTGTAGAGACCTCTTAAGAGTTTAACTGCTGGGAGGTCATGGCTATTCATCCATAAAATGATGGGTTTATCTATGTCAACATGTGTGTTGTAAAGTCTCTGCTAGTTTACTGTTCAAACAGAACAAAAGTGTCAAGACATTGCTCACACTTCAATGCAGAACTGTAACTGATTTAGAGACTGGGTCTAGTATTTCATATGCAGATGCCATATATATTCTCACATGATTATACTTCACTTTGTATATATTTCGATGTCATTAATAAAGTTAAACACATTTTATTGTATGTCAGTCAGTGTAACATTGTTTCATTCACTTTTCTCAGTCATTTATAACTAATGGGCTCATCTTGGCACTGGATCTTGGCTCTAACATTGTGCCCATTAAAGGGCAGACCCTTGCCACACCAACAACGTCTACGTAGACATTTACAAAACTGTGCTCAGTGAGTGCAACTCTTTTGCACAGTGTAAATACGCACATAAATTTTTAATAGATGCATTGAGGCACATGAATAATCTGGTGATTACTGTTGTGTCACTGGCTTTAAGAGTCTGAATGTCTTAATTAGCGTGACTGTAGATGTAATTTGTGATGAATTAATGATCGTTTCCTTACATACATACACGAGGAGGTAACAGAGAGAGTACAACAGAACGTGCAAGCTTAAAAGGCTGTGCAAGTACAATCTGAACACATCAGGTTTTATATGAGTGATTTTTAAACCTCAGATATAGATCTGAGCTATACTGAGGACATGCACCAATTTGGAGGGAGCAGGAGTGCAAGTGCTTTTACAGTAGCCATGGTTTGAATACACTTAATAGTTAATGACAACAACGTGACACAAGGGCAAAGAAATGGGCAGGAAGCCTTGCCACTGGCCCTACCCACCCAGACAACCATCTGTTCAAAAACATCCCTTGGAAACTCCGCATCCATTAAGAGCTGTGAGTACTTAATCAGCCTCCCTAAAGCTCACGCAGTATAAACAATATCCTCTTCATTCTGTTCAGGTGTCTGTAATCCTCATTGCTATTGATGTATTGTTCATAGTATCTGCAATATAACTGAATGGCATGTAACATATTCCACAGTGAGATTGGCCAGGATTTTTAGACATGTCTAAATCAAGTAGCTGATGTTATTTGATCATACTATCAATGTAATTAATATGCCACGTAATCTTAGTCCAAATAGAATGTCCTGAGATAGCAGCATTGCAAAAATCACCACATCATCTCTCTGTATCATGGATTGTGCTACTGGAATAATTATATAAATTTCATTCAATTGATTTAAGAATTTAAAAAGAAATCTTTATAGTGATCTGTTATAATTACATTTAAATGAAGACACAAAAGTAATTGTTATTAATTAAAAAAATAACTTAGTTAAATCCCATTTAAAAGATGAATGGGGGTCTTCTAAGACTTTTCTGACCTAGGGTTTATTTTATCTTCATTTTGAACTTTTTTATGATCCCATCATTTTATAAACCTCACTAAGACACGGCATAGTAAATGAAATCATCATGTAGAGAAAAAGAAATGTTTTTCAGAAAAAGACCTTCAACACTTTCAACACTAAAATGAATTTTCTGTCTCATTATATTCCACGTAACTTTGTACTGTAATACAATTTGCCATTAAACCTACATAAAACCTTTGTCACCATAAGAAATGTAGGTTATATTTGGATAGGTAACCATCAAATTGAATAGAATACAGTAAAAATATGGTTTATGAAAATAAATGCACTATGATGTAAACAGTTAATAATACTAGCACGTGGCATAGTGGTGGAATGATGCTCGTCTTGCATGAAATCTTACAAGTTATCAAGTTCACTTTATTGGTCTTTATTTGACTCTTCCTGGTTCCTGAAAGCTCAAAAACAATACCCAACATCACCGCAATCTTTTCTAGGACCAGTTATATTGGCATTTTGCAAAGTTTAACATACTGAATTGCATCTCAGTAATGTGTTTGTAATGTCTTCCTCAAAGTGTTTTGGGGCTGGGAGTACATACACACACCTTAGAAAGAAAAGAAACAAATATAATTAGGGAGAGCAATTATATGACTTGTTGAATGAGGGAACTTCTGCCCTGCTATAATTAAACATTTTGTGGATGAAACAATGTGTATAGGGTGATTTTGAGACCTCTATGGGAGATGGAGCAATTCTCATTCAGACATGCTGGACTGCAGCACTGTTTACCACCAGCATTCATTTAAACAGCACTGCAGCTCCCACACTGTGTGTTAAGGTGGCGCAGCAGTAGTGTAAAGGGCTGTTGATCAGTTAGTGGGAGGCTGCTGATTCAAAACCCCCAGTCTAGCTGAGGGTCTGTAAATTGAAAAAGAATCTGTTATACATTTGTAAACATCTACAAGCAATGTGCTCTTTAACACAATGTATCCGTGCTGGTGGAGATGCTCAGTGACAAACGGTAGAGCACTGTTTACCCTGGGCACTGCTGAGGTGTGAGGCCATGTAGATGCATTATCCGCTCAGTGAATCTTCCCAGGGTAAATACATTTATGGCTGAACGCTCTGTCTCCTATGTTCTGAATATTTAATGGCTCTCAAATTGTAAACTACATTTTGAAATGCTTTCTCCATTACCTGAAAAACAATGTCACGAGTGACTGTGCAAGTCAACACTCTCACCATTTTACTGTTGTTCTAACTGTTGCCTTTCCATAGCCAAGCTCTTAATTAAATTTTTGTCGTCATTGCAGATAGTGGATTTTCAATGTCAATCGAGGCAGCCACTTGTGGGTCTGGGCAACCTATAGACAGAGGAAGGGGAAATGGAATTCCCTTTGTATAAAAGACTTAGAGATAGAAAGTCTGATTGGAGTTATCTCTTTATTGTAGTCTGCCTGGCTTTGTTCCAAATCAATGCCAGCTGCGCTTTCTCACTGTGCGGCCCGTTTGCCAAAACTAAACCTCCGTTCTTAACACCGTGCAGTGCAGTTACTTCTCAATGACCTTTTAAGGTGACCTGAGAACAACGTTGTGTTATAGATGGTCATTTCTATTATGCAGTAGGACATCATAAGGAAACAATACATCAGACAGCCACGAGACTGATGAGAGAGGGTGTCATTTAAGTTCCACAATGAACCAGTCTTACACCATTTTAATTGCTTTTATGTGCCATAGATTTGATAGATTTCTTGTTAATTTACATTTTATAGTTTTACAGTTATCATTCCTCAGAGTTCTTATATTTATAGTTCAGGACCTTGTATCCCTTCTTCCTCAGGTTGTTCTCTTTGTGAAATCAGGTGCAATTATTGAAAAGTTAGGTGTCACGGACATTGTGTTTACTCACAAGTTTATGACAATGTGGCCAGCTTCAGAAATTGAAATTGGTTATGGCTGAAAATCATGAGTCTTATCAACCATTTAATACTACTATTAGAAGATAATGCCAAATTGTGATTCATAGTGTCATGGTGAAGTGCAAGCAACCTAATGTTAAAGGTGACCATCGCAGAAATACCTTCTGGAACACAATAAACTCTTAGTATGTTGAAGTGTATCTGCACTATATGAGCAAACATACTGGAGCTCTCCAAGGTCCTGAACCAGTTTGCCGGGGCTGCATTCAG
This sequence comes from Channa argus, assembly GCF_033026475.1. Lineage (NCBI taxonomy): Eukaryota > Metazoa > Chordata > Actinopteri > Anabantiformes > Channidae > Channa > Channa argus. Next base: position 10,961,514 of record NC_090214.1, read on the forward strand.
ATGCAACAACTCTTAATATAACAATAACAACTTAAAACCAAAATCCAGCCAACCAATAAAACAAGACTCACCTTCGACTTCATCCTCGGGCAGGCTAACAGGGGTCCGGTAGGTGAGGACATCTGGAATAGTGCAAAGTCCCTTGTACATGAACCTGGTGGTCACAGCACGCACTGGCATTTCTGCGAGGGAACACCAACAACTGTCTCTCGATCTTCATATAGCCTGGCTCTCCGGAGTTTTGCGACCGACCCTTTGCTACTGACTTTGATATTTAAAAAACAAACACACAGGAAAACCTCTTCTGCAAAGTTCAGCCTTCGCCCAGTGTGATATTTTCGATAATGTTAAAATCTGAGGTCGCACTGAGCTTCGCGTTTGAGCAACGATGCAGCTTGGTTTTAAAGCATAGCCTTTGGCAACCTACTGTACGCAAGATATGAAGGGAAAGGATTAATTTCATATAAATGGCATCTAAAAGTTTTACTTCATAGCCTCTAAATTACAGCTCTGGTCTATCTGGATTGTTTAAGGAGATCAAAATGACTCATAAACATTGAGAAATTGACTAGCACATTTCACAATCAATGAGATACACAGGCTACTTTGCCATTCTTCTAGCCACGTGGAGCTTCAGCATTTCAGCATCTAAAATTATTTTTTAAAAACAGAAGAATATAAATCAAGCAAATAAAAAATAAAATCACTGAATCGATTCTTTCTCTATTGATTTCACAGACAGATTCCTACAGCTCGTCTTGTTCTTTCCAACAGTCTATTCCCGATGTAGTCTGCCTCACTTTTCTTCCGCGCTTCGGCATCTTCTTATAAAAAACACGAACCGGCGATGTAGGATAAAAGCAGCCCTGGCGAACTGATCCTATCCTGTAAACGAGCTACAAACAGAATCTTGCAACATGTTTTTTTTTCTCGAGAGCAGCTTCAAGGGAATCCTGGGTGACCCCCCTCTCATCTGATACAGACACGCTGTATCAGGCAGTGATCCTCTCTCTCTCCAGTTGTCTGCTCCACTCTCGTTTGTGCTCTTACAAAGCCGCACACACACACACACACACACACACACACACACACACACACACACACACACACACACACACACACACACACACACACACACACACACACACACACACACACACACAGGCTTTCACCACTCTGCTGTCTGCCACAGAGGAGCCTATTGACCGTTTCCAATCTGTCTGCCTGTAATGAGATTTTCTGTATTCTCCCAAGAGTCAAAATACTGTTAAACCAATATATACTATAGGCTGGTATGTTTAATGGATCTTAAAGGTAAAGATGTAGCAACAAGTGAGGCACTTGAACCCCCACATTTGCATTTCAGCTTCTGGCTTCTTCAGCTTATATAGTATTGCAGTATTACAGCTCAGTACTGACAATATTTGTAGGAATTGGCTTCACTAATTTTCAGCTTGCTTCCTATAGTTCTCGTTTGCAGAGTACATGTATACACAGTGGGGGAGTAATTAGCGCTGTCTCCTCATAGCTAGAAGGTCCTCAGTTCAAATCCACCTGCTGACTGTGGCCATTCTGTGTGGTCTTTGCATGTTCTCCCCTTGCTTGTGTGAAGATTTTCATCAAACAAGATGTTGAAACAAACCGCAGTAATAAGGAGTAATTCAAATGTTAAGACATATGACCACAGTATTTCTATACTGATTCTATCCACAACACATTACAGTTTTCTTCTCATTCCTCTCATTCAAACACTGATTGCAGTGGTCTATCATGCAAGGTGCTGACCTGACTATCTGACCATATGATTCCCATGTGAAAATGTTTATTTTTCACTAAACCATTTTAGGTTTAAGGCTTTAGGAGACAGTGATTTTCAGGCACAGTGTGTGGATGAGAGGGAAAAAAAATCCTGAAAATGAGCAAGGTAATAAAGATATGCCTGTAGCCTATCTTTATTGCCAAACAAAGCAGCACACATCCTATTTATTTGTTCAGAACCAGCTATGTGACTCACTGAAATGTGATGAAAGTTGACTGCAATGCATCCAAATCAACAACACAGCAAACCCCCAAAAAACACAAACATCAATGGCTGAGAATGCCTGCATCTTGCATGGCGATGCTCTGCCGTAAGTATCTTTCCACCCTGGTTCACACCAGATAAGTGTGGGGTGTGCTAAGAGGACTGCATGTGGTTCCACTGGTTGGCTCTTCAAGGGTTTACAGGACTGACAGGTCTATTCCCCTCCGAATGTGAAGGGATTGTCTCTCTCTGCTGCACCTGAGGCTCCTGCCGGCTCTATGCTCAGACAAGCTAAACTCGGTAAAACCTGGACAACAGGCTTTGTTCTCAGCCAGACTGTGCACAACATGTTGGATATATGGTATGATGGCTCGGATTCTGAACGTTTGGCAGCACATTGTCAGACACAGCATAAACACAAAGCAAATTTATGTATTCCTTCGTCATTTCATCATTGAAAATATCATCTCTTATTGTCTCTTAAATATAAAATAAAGGAACATGATTCATTATGAATGTAAAGGTTCTTCATTAGAGAGTAAACTTTATAACTAAAAATTAAACTTAAAAAAAATTTAAAAAACAAATATACTGTCCTTTTAAAATAATTCTTCTCCCTGTAGATAATCTGCCAGCAGTTCAGTCAATCTCAAACTCCTCTCACTCAAACCTGCCAATATTTCATGAGACAGGGGGAGTGTGATTGTCACCTGTGTATTGCAATGGATGACTGTACTAGCTGAAGGCTAATGTATGCGTTTTAAAGTGAGCAGGGAGCCGTGCTGGTCATTCAGTGGGGATCACAGAGAGGAAAATCAGCCCAGCCTGGAGGCTTGCACTTGTGGAGAGCACATCAGTCCTCCTATCATCAACATCAAATTAAGCCTCGAGGGTGCAGCTAACAGTTGTCTACAGGGGCAACAGACCAGAAAACAGGCTTCTGACACAGGAAACCAAGACGGAAATATTCAGTGCTGGGTTGGGGACAAGGTCAGAATCCCTCAGTCAGTTTTGACTGTCATGCAAGTCAGTCACATAAAGACTGAATCACCTAACAAGTTTTCCACCCAGCTGCCAGGCTAACTCATAACTAGGATTTATGTTTCCATGGTAACACTCACCTCCTGACCAGTGGCAACAAATGATACAAAGAGGCAAACTCAGCTCATGTTTTGTGGTCCTCCATCAATGTTGTAGAGAGAAGGGAAAACATTATAAGACACTGGGGGCGACTGAAAACTGAATTCATAGACAATTAGTCCTTTTTCAAACTTTGTGCAAAGTATGAATTTACTCAGTTGTAAAACATACAGTAGCAGAAACAATGAAGTCCCTACTGCTCTTCAAGCATCGCTTGTGCATTAGTTGATATTCATATACTGTATTCTCCATTATTTTATTCCACTTATTGTGAGAAGATGTCTAACTACCTGCTTGTAATGAGATTCATGTTCATCTTAAAACAAACAGCCTTTCCCTGCATTGAAAATGCAATCTATAAAACTAACAGTGCAGAAAGAAGTTCCCAGATCTCATCAATGACACCTACAACAAAACAGCTTACCGTCAAAGATTCATTTAGGATTATTGATTGCTTTGTAATTGACTGAAGAACCTTTGGTTTCAGAAACTAGGAGGTCATTCCACAGACAGCCTTTATGTGATCAAAATTGAAATAGCTCAACACCGTGTACAAAAAAAGTTTTGGATATTGTTTGCTAGGTTTGTTGGCTTGAAAAGTGATTTGGATCATAGCTAAGAATGAGGGAGCAGTTCATGGAGAATTTAGTCAAGTAAATCTTATATAGCCCAGATTTTACAAATTTAAAGGTGAAACATTTTTTTGTCATAATCTCTTTAACATGGAAAAGGGGGGAAACCCCAAATAGAGAAGCTACTGTAGATGATGGATCGTCCTTGCAGATGAACAATGAGATTTCAGCAAAACAGCAAAATTACAATATGAAGAAGATGAAAGGATGATAAGAATTTCTGCTTGTGAATCCCACAAAAGTATATTTTTGTATGTCATTGCTCTGCAAAGAGCAATGCTCTTATTGCTCCCAAACTACTACTTTATACTACTCTGTATAAAGAATAGTATACAGTACTCTGTATAAAGCTATTTGAAATACATGTTTTCCTAATCTTTTTATGAAGGTAAAATGTCACTTGTGGTCAAATATAAGTTGAAAACGATTTGGGGAGACAGAGAAGTATCCATCCATCCATCCATCCATTCACTCTCATTCACACGTACGGGCAATTTTACAGACTAGTATTTCCAAACTAACTAAATAAAATATTGTATTATAAAACAATACAAGAATATAATGCATAATGTATGTGTCTTCTAACAGAGGAGTATTCATAAGAAGACGTACATACACATAAAAACCTGAAAAAAGGCTCATGCTGACAGTGGAGGATGTGTAGTTTTCTTGTTTCACCACTATAAAGCAGACTCTTAAGATGTCACTACAGATGACACATCTCCTAATCTCCACTCCTGGAGAGTTTTCTCTTTTTTCCTTTTAGATGCGAAGCTTTCTATTAAATTCCTCTTGAAGTCACCTTCTTACACCTTTCTTCCAACAACAGAAATCCTTCATTGTCCTTCAGAGCGCCTTCATTAAGATGTTTATTATTTTTATGACATTTGATTTAATAGATGACTCAACACATGAATTTCAGCCATATACATGATATGATTGTACTTACATTTTAGCAATTGAGCTCTGTGAGCCTCAGGTGTAATTGCCAATTAGACAGTGGCATACACTGGCCTGTGATGCACAGTGATTCATGAATATTTGATAATAAAATGCATTATCACAATTCACATTCACTACATGCACCTGCTCTGCCTCGGTCAACTTCCCTGGCACTAACTTGTCCTTGGTCCGGTCAGACTGTACCATGCATCAGTTAATACGTGAACCAAGGGTTTAATGCACTGCCTGTTGGAGGAGGGTTATGATGTCACCATGCTGTAAAAATAAGTATGAAATGATAAAAAAAAAAAAATTTCTTGGATGAATTATTCATTGCTCTTAATACAGTGAATATTTCCAAAGTCATCAGGCCACACGGCAACATACAGACTAAGAAATAAACTTATTGCTTGTTTATAAAGAACAGACAACCAGACACTTGGGTGTTGTCTGCAGCTTGTTTGCAATGTTACTGTATCACTCTCTGTTCACGCCTGTGACAGGAGATTATGATGGATTCCTTAAATTACCTGTTGCTGTGGCAGATGGCACACTTTGTCATTAACAGCAATTGTGAGAGTATCCTGGCATCCTGATGAAATATTCATCATGAATCTTCATGACCAATAGTGATATAATTCATTTCTCCTCACACTCTGTGAGGACCAAATGAGAACCAGAAGATCAGCTAAGAATACTTATTGAATTTTTACATCATCACATATTCAAGTGATGTATTAAAATATAATGAGCACATTAATTGCTGCTTCACCCTTCTGAAAATCGTAGATCCTAGCCAGTGGCATGTCTGGGGACAGACGAGGTGTCGCATAAAAATCGCGATTGGTCAATTCGGGTGCAACCCCTAAACCCAGAGCTGAGATTGGTTCATGGTCCTTTGTAGGCCCTTTAACAGGTTGGCAAAGAGTGGGGTCTTCTGACAAAAGCAACAGTCTAACAAAACCTCACCTGAGACAAAAAACACAGACCAACCAATTTAGAGTCACCAACATAAGCTATATGTTAGAGGAACCTGTGGGAGGAAGACAAAGTACCTAAACTCCACATAGCGAGACTGCAGCTTGAAGGTAGATTCAGCCTGGGAATGTCCTAGCTGTGAGACAGCAGCACTAACCACTCTATCATCATGCTGCCATACTATCACTCTTAATCTTATTCTCGTTCTTATTCTTATCATTACTTTTAAACAAAAATCTAGAATCCATTAAACACTGTTCATTAACTCAGATTTTGTAAACAAAATGTATACGGTTCAGGTGATAATGATCTTTGGATTTGTCAGTATGAGTCACCCCTTCCAGTTACAGTTATTTGATGCATTATTTGTAGACAAAATAGTATAAATAACACACATGGTTAAACAGACAATGAACTCACACATAAAAATGACACAGCTGGCATCATGTTGTGTAGAGGACAGGGTGTTGATGCTGTTTCCAATCTTCTATCTGTACCTTATCCATCTAATCCCACAATCAGGAAAACATGGCTGCCCCCCTAGCAGACATGAAAACATCCTGACAGGTGGAAAACAGCTCTAAGGGGACCTTCATGTTCAATAGCAATGCCCTGATGGAGGACAGGTCTCTCAGGAAACAACTGGTCAGGAGAGAATACCTTGGAAAAGAAAATATCTTTTCTGTTTTTTTTAGAATGATTCATCACATATGTATTAACTGATCATCCAGCTGCTCTGATACATTTAGTCACTTGGCAGAAGCTTTTATCTAAAGCGACTTACAAGTGAGATCCAATACATGTATTCCTTCCTATACACTTAAGACTATAGGACGTTGAGGAAGTTGTTTTCAGCAGTTTTTTAAACATTTGGAGTGAGGCTGCTGACTGTGCGGAGCTTGGTAGCTTGTGTGAGACACATTAGGAATAACTTCTTCTTTGACATTAGCTATGATGGAAATGAGAGTGAATAGAACCTCCTGCTGTACAGCTGAAATTAAATTGTTTCTTTCTCTGTCTAATTCCAATATCCAGTGAGATTTTCCTCACTATCTCTGGGACAGATACAGGGCTTACTCAAGGGGGATTAAAGATTTTAGCTCATTTTACAGCTGACAGAAGACAGATTTCTGTAGCCACTTTCTAGTAAAACTTCCAGCCTCTTTTCCACTGTGTAGCGTAATGATCAGACTGAAAATGACTATTGTGTGAAAGCCCACTTCTCTTTTATTGTGGGCTGCTGCTGTTGCATGATGTCTTTGCCCCACACAACAGTATGTCATTGCACAGATTATTCCATCAATAATAATTTTCCCAGCAGGACAGTTATTGAACTTGAATGGCTGACTCGGTGCATCAAACAATGAAACATTAACAGCAGTTGATAACCATCATCAAGAATAAGCATTAAGTGCACATATCCACTGAATACACACATGATGCTATATGGCTTCACTTAGAGATAAATACATGAACCCTGTTGCTAGATTTATTGGGCTACAATCACAGAATAGGTTACCAGGATACACCTCAATGCTTCAAAATGTGTCTCACACACTACCTTTGTAAAGTGTAAATAGTCATTCCCTTTTTAATTATAGCCTAAATTATGGATAAATGAAATAATCAATACATATGTACACAAATACCACCAGTGGCAAACAACATGCCCAGGAGAAATCATTGTATTGTTAGACCTATTTGTTTCCATTCTGTCCGTGTGTGTGTGCGTGTGTGTGTGTTATTCTAAAGCGCAGACATGAAGCTAACTTTTGCTTCTGTTCACTCATGGAAGCCTTCGAGCGGGTCATTAGCCACAGATAGTGACATGCTGCTTGGATGGCTCGGTGTTCACTATACACTGGGGGGTGACCATCAATCAGGAGTAAGAGGCACAGTAGACTGACAGATGCTTGATGGGTGATGACACTAAATACGCTGTCATTTGGCCTGAGACTGAAGCCAGACTCTGTCAGCAGGCCTTGTTAAATGACAGAAGGAGCTTCCTCCACCACATCAGGTGAAATAATCATATGGCAAGAAGATGTATGTATACTGCATTTTACAGACAGTTTCTCTAGTGAAAAAGTATAAATATCCAGGAGAAGATCATGAATTGACGCAGAATGTAAGAATTTCATTGCATTGGCTAGTTGTTGTGGAATGTAGATGCTCACACTTTCAGTACATGCTGCTGTAAGCAAGGTCATGGACAATGGGTCTCTTTGTGTATCTTACTCTTTTGTCCACCTGTGCTTGTCACAAACCTCCTCACAGTGCTGCTTTGTGTCCAAACTTGTGACCTTGAGGCTAAACTGTTAGCCCTTGGGGATCTTGTCATGCACTAAAGTCAATTATGTTGCAGTAATGCATTATGTTAGGTAACATTCCCAGGACAATCAGTCATTGTCTACACAGGCTAGTTGCTCTGGCTCATCCTCCTCATCTTCCATTCAATTACAGTACAGCCCAGGTGAGAAGCATTCCTGTTTCTGACAAGGTCATTCTGCACAGTGAATGGACAATGGTATGACTCAAGATCAATGCACACTTTTAATCTTCTCAGTGGGACCTCCTTCACTGAGAACGTCTCAGTAGGGGGATTTTCCTGGTGTTTTTATGATCAAACTACTGCAATATATATATATATATATATATATATATATATATATATATATATATATATATATATATATATATATATATATATATATATATATATATATATATATATATATATATATATATATATATATATATATATATATATTTTTTTTTTTTTTTTTGCAACATACAGAATTTGAAGATGATTTCTACTTTTGCAAATTAAATCATGCTAAAGAAATCTAAGCTCTTCAATCTAAATCTGACAATGGCTTCTGTGTCACACATTTTATAATTATATCACATATAGATGGTTTAGTGGGAGAACGACAGAGCAGAAAGGGAGCTTTTACAAAATGAGCATTGCAAGTCTGGTCACAACAGCTCTTTAAAAAGCCAGATCAATACCATTTCTGTGACCAATTTTACAGTTCTCTGAGTCGGTTGCCTTTGGAGTAATAAAGCTGTTTTCTTCACACATCCTTCAGTCTTTGCTGTACAGTTACTGGTGGAAATATTAAGGCAGTACATCTGACAATCCTATGGGCGAATTATGGATTTTCTAGTCTGCAGTGGATCAATGTGATCACAATGGCTTGAAGGACACATACTGTATATGTGGTAAATTCAAATGCAAGTTAATTTTTATTAGACAGATTTGAACTGCTGGATAAACTTTTGTTGTGTTGTGTCTGAAGAAATTAGTTAAATAAATCCCCAGAATACAGTCATAATCCTGCTGAGACTTTTTAGGTAGCTGGATGTGTCACTGCCACACTTTTAATTTAATCTTGATGAATCAGCACTGACTCTTAAAGGAATGTTTGCTGGAACAGATGGTTAGCTCGTATAGTGTCTGCAGTGATCTTTCCTGCCCTCTTCTTGCCCTCATGTCAAGTGGTTCCTTTATGTTGTCAGCCCAGAGCCAATCACCAGAGTGAGCGTGCAGACAACATCCTGGAGTTTGTCCTTGGAAAACTGTGCAGCTGACGAATGCTGTGCAAGATGTGACATTACTTGAAATTAGGTTGGGATTCTGCAAAACTGAAAAAAGGATGGGTTTGACCTCGTATAGTGCTGTGGAGCAGGTCCCTGTAGTGTTTGCATATATGTTTTACAAGCACGTGCACAGGGATACACATGCACACGCACATGTGCACGGGACTGATGTCATATGGAGACTTGGTGGGAAATGTGTGGCTAGCAGTGCACCAACACAAGAGAATAGGAAAAACACATGCTGATATAAACAATTGAAAGTTTTAAAAAGGCTTTCTGATTGTTTCATGAGGGTTGGAAATGCAATAAAAGTGTTTTTAGGCCTTAGGATTACACACAATGTGCTTTGTTGAGCTAAACTTAATGTAAACCAAACTGTCTTTGTTTACAATGGAAACTACAGGGTAGCTTTACGTCTGTTGCTTCTCTCCTCTGGCTAGATTTCCTAATGAAGGAGCAGATGCTCTCATCCAATTAAAGGCTTGCTAGAATGCAGGAAACCACAGTCTGTCTTTTTGTCAGGATCTTTAAGATAAAACAGACAGCTGTGGGGATATCTCTCACTTAGAAGAGTTTACTACGATGCCTTTCCGGGATGATGAGTTAAATGCCGCTATTATGAAAGGACAGCTCTGTCCTCAGGACTGTATATAAAATCTGTGGCATATTTCAGACAAGATAATGATAGTTTGCAGATGACAGAGAGGATATGAACAGATTTAAGGCAGGTAAATTCGTGTTGACAGGACACAATAAAGCTCAGATTGGAAATTTGTTTTATACTTGAATCACTTCACCTCCTATTTTACTACATAGCCTTAATCACTTTTTGAATACTATGTGGTAACATATAGCATATACACAAATCTGTACTACTATACTTTCCGGTAAATACAAAACTTTAAGGTGGATTATATTTGAATGTAATAACTTTAGGAAACTTCCTCGTTATTTCCACCAGAAGAATGATATGTCGAAATATTTTCCTGACACTGGCACTTTTTCATGTTCCTCTTTTTTGTTTTTCCATCTATGGCACCAAAATCTTCTAGCCATCTTAAACACAATCACACACACACAAACTTGCAGCTGCCGTCACTTTTTGAATGGGTGAAGGAGAAGCAATATTATAAAGAACTCATGATCAGTCACAGTGTTGTGTTGGACAGGCCATTGTTGATTTAGATTTTAGGGTCTGGGAAAACAAGCCATGAATTGTGAAGCACAACCTGAAAGGAGAATGTGTTAAAAACAAGATTTGTTAGGGACTACTAAATCACTGGGGCCAGTGAACAGCTATTTGTATTGGGAGAGCGAATGAGAAAATAAAGAGTAGGTGTCACGATCAGGTATTAAAAAAAGAGGATAAGGCTGAGTAGCTGCTGGCAGACAAAAAGCTCAGCTCAGCTGGTAAGGCAGGGACCACAGGGTCCTGGCTATGTGTCCTTTGGCAAGATACTGATCCCAAATTGCTCCCGATGGGACAAATGAGGACCTTGCATGGCAGCGACCGCCATCAGTGTGAGAATGGGTGAATGAGAACACTGTACAGTGCTTTGAATAAAAGCACTGTATAAGTGGCGATTCACCAGTTACTTTAGTCCTTCACCATGTCAATCAAACCACCAATTAAGGATTGTAAAAACCTCTTATTTTTACACTGTCCACCACTATCTAATTACTGAGTATTATTTTTGGCTGTATGTAGTGTGCAAATACTTAAAACCTGTTCAGATGCAGCAACTGACATAATTCAAAAGCAAAAGACTAATAATATTATTCATGTGTCTTAGTATGTGACAGTGAACAGACCACACGACAACAAAGTATAATACCTGTGTATTTGGAAACATGCTTTGTCAGGCATGGATGACACAGGACCTACATACACAGAGTTAGTGATCTGTGTTTTTAAAGTCATATTCTAAAAGAAATATTGTCTTATCTGTAAACTATATGAAACTATAGCTGTGTCACATTTTAATACTAATTCTAAGCAGGCTTGAGTATGTGTGTTTACACTGGAAAATGCTATTTTCAAGCGGCAAAATTAATTATACTCAAATGAGTCAGCAAGCAAACTAAAATATTCCGTTTTTGAGTGTGCTGGAGATGGACAGCATGGTGCAAATGAGAGCTACTCAGTACTGCCAAAAATGCAAATTAATTGATGATGGCATCTAGACAATTCTGTGACACTTCAGGAAAAATAAACAAAGAAATATTAAAAAATATTATTACATTTTGGACGAAACATTTTGCAAATTAGCCATGATATGAAATTCTCTAACTATTGTACTGACTGCAAAAAGCAATATAAATACTCAATGAGTTTATGAAATTGGGAGACAGTTAAATTCAAATGAATCAGTGTTCAGGCAATTTACAGCAGAAATGCTCCTAAACATATCAAAATTAGCCCTAACACAGTAAGCTGGATATATGGACGGATAGATGGATGGATAGATGAATGGATGGACAAGTAATTTAGTGCAGGTTAATCGTGCTTTAATGTACAACAGCTTTGAACTACAACTACAAACTACGGTACAAACAACTACAAACTATAACTTTCGATAAATGACGTTTGAATCTCCAACAAAGCTCCACACACCTTCAACCTGAAAACCTCTCCTCAAGCAAACTTGTCACTGACATACACTGGTAAACTTTGATTTAATACAGTCATGAAATCATCAAACTCTCTTGTGTTTAGGTTAAAATAATTCTTAATATATGAAATCCTTGTCTGTATGTTTAATACAACCAAAAGGACCAAAGACAGTCTTAGGATATGTTCTTTTAAACAAGGTTTTAAATGTTCACATTTCTGAATTATTGCCTGAATGGTCCTCTGTAAATCATCATCACCTCAGAAATGAATGACAGAACATTCAATTGTCCTAAGGATCTCTCAAGCTAACAGCCCCATAGTTTGCTTAGCTGTTTAGCCAGACAAGGACGTTGCTTATAATTAATTTTGCAGATACACAGTCAGTGATCATGTCCTTTTGATGCACATTAAATCAAAGACAAACACAATTTTTGAAGGACTCTAACTTAGAACTTTGACCACCAAGATACTATCAGGGAATCCAGGCTTTGAAATGAATATGCAGACGTATTTATACATAGGAAAAGAAGAAAATAATTATTTTCAAAAACACAACCATTAAAACACCAGTTTGGTCCTTGCACTGCATCTCTGTATCCTCTTTCATCCTTTATTTTCCCTCAAACCTCTGACTGATGGTAACAGAAACACCTATGAGTTATTTGTCCTCAGGCAGGTTTTTGATGGTTTGTCTCATTATGTCTGAGGGAAGAGAAAGAGAGAGAGAGAGAAAGAGAGAGAAAGAGCTTTGTCATGACTTAACGATTTAGAGCAACAGATGACCTTTCAAATTAAGAGTTTCCATTAATTTCTTAAACTAGCTTTATAATTGCAAACTTTGGGTTTCTTTTATCTTGCTTTTCCAAAGCGGCCTTTGTTTCTGTTTCAACATCCTGTGTCTCTGTCAAAGAGATTTAATTGGAAAATGAAACATTGTTTAGATTCAAAGACTGGATTCTCCACAAAGAACCTTGTTGTGTGTTACTGTTTGATTAACCTCTTCTGTCTGTTTGAGCAGGACTCCTTCAACTGTAGCTGTTTTCCATCTCTCTCCACCATCTCCCACACTCTTTTGCCCTTCACGCAAGACCAATTCATGTTTCCATCATTTTTAACTCTGTGATCATCTCAGCATATTGGACCTGGATATCCTCTACAACCATCCTATTGTGCTTCCTAACTTTCCTTCAGCTTTAGACTTTCTGTTCATTTTTCTGTTGAGAGGTAGATAAACAGATTGATACAGTACCATTCTCAAGTTTAATGCTAAATGTGAAGCTTCAGCCAGGAGACAGTTGAGGCGTTTGAGATGTATAAGGTTCAAAAAAGATAGGTGAGACAAACTTTGTGAGGACATAAAACAATTATCCCCAATGCCCACAAACATAGTTAGGTGCAAATGTTCTAATCCACTTATTTCTACTTGCAAAACTAAAAATTATTTTAAGCCAAATATAATATAATGCATATTCAGCCAAGTTCTTCAATAAGAAATAAATGTTAGTTATTTTATTAATGCAAACCTTTGCACACAACTGTATGCTTAGAAGTTATTCAAAGAAGAAAGAAAATCAGTAAACTGGCAACACAAACTTCTAATGGGCTAATTCTGTCCTTGTGAGAGACAGCTGATGCAGGGGGAAACTAAATTTATGACCTTTTTGTGCAGTTCTGTGTTGACAGTGTCTCAGGAAAAGAATGAGCAACTTGTGTGTGAAGTAGTTTAATGTGAGAAATGATTTCTGTGAGAATTTTCTCTCATGGTGGCACAAATGCATCCATATCAGCCTCAGGGTTGCAGATATTTCAAACAGATAGTTTTCATGCAGACAGGGTTGAGTGATCCTGACTACAGTAGCCTGTCATCAATTTTTCTTTGTCCGAAAAAAAAAAAAAGAAGTATGTGTCAGTCCTCAGTGGAATTATAGGGACTGTGAGTGGTATGAACAAGTTTTATAATGATATCCTAATATAATTATACAATTATGTAAAGGTGCCTGTTAGTTTTCCATAGATAATATTTTCACCAGCTCATCCTTTTGGCAGGACTGACCCACAAAGTTGCTTGTTGACCTACATTCGGAGATCCATCATGTAAGCACTCTTTTGTGTATTTGGAGAACTGGGTCATAAAATACTTCTGTCTTGCCCAGCAAAGATCAGAGTATGATCCATCTGAGCAAAATAAGAACTTGCTTAATTTTAACTCTGACTCAAAGGCAACAGAAGTAAAGGGCAATATCATATTATGCAGTATTAAACATTTCAGTGAGCATTAAAACTCTAAGCCAGCCACTGAGGGCATTTGCAAAACCATTAAAATGTACAAAAATGTGCAAATTGGAAAACGATTAATAAGATGATTTATTCTCTAAATCCTGACCTAATAAAACATTACATTTTGTTTCGGCACAACAGATGAAAGACTCCTGGCTATGACAATGTATGCCAAGCTACTGGTTAGGATGTTTTGTAGGGTCTTTATGCTTAAGGGGGAAAAAATAATGTGAGGAAGTGAACACCAAATAACCTACAACACCATAATAAGCATTCTTATTTTATGATGCGCTCTGAATCCTGTTGGACTGATTCCCTTATTCCATGTACCGAAGTCACCCTCTAATATACACCCAGTTTCATGGAAATTAAAAGGATTGCTGTCTTTTGAAATGTAAATTGGCTATGCAGATTTGGCATGAATCAAAATCTGCCTGCCTGGTTGACACAGAGAGAAATAAGCTTTTCGTGACCCATTACGATTTTGCCAGTTGTCCAGACTCATTAAAGATCGGACACAACTCCAGGACGATTTTATCCACAAGGAAGCAGCATCATAATCACTACAAAGCAAGACTAGTCACAGGCTTCAAATGTTAGTGTTTGGCCACAATTGACAGTCTGAAAAGGAACAGTATACACACACACACACACACACACACACACACACACACACACACACACACACACACACACACACACACACACACACACCTACACACACACACACACACACACACACAAACACACACACACACACACACACACACAAACACACACTTTGAACATAGATATAAAATCACCTTTTCTCAAAAATAAGTGAGATTTACAGTAGGAAATTCTACATTATCACACTTAGACATGCAAACAAAATTTCCAGGAAATAGCATGCTTACTTTTATTAACGAAATATCCTTTTGAACAACAAATAAAGTCCACTTGTATGATGCATCGCTTCTGTTTTGGTGCGTTAATGAGTTATATGTCTTACTTCTAGTGAGTCACTGAGTTGTGCAATTTCACAGAAAAACCACCTCCATTTACTGTTGCAGACAGAAAACAATTTCATTTATGAGCAAATTTTATTATGATGTGGCATCAACACTAATGATCATCAAGAGAACAAAGAACATGAAATTTTTCTGATGTATGGTTTATGGTGATGTGGGTTGATGTAAATGCTATATTTGAAGAGGCATGTTTGTTATATACATGAAAAAAGAAAACATGGGGACATAAACAATAGCTTTTATCCAATTGGTGGGATTCTGGTTTTTGTGTTTTTTGGAAATGAAAATTACAAGAAATCACCCTAATGAATTTGCTGATATTATTTTAATAGGATGCACATCAGCTCTAATAGTGATTGTCATTTGTGACACTTGATATTCCACTCATGCCTGTCTGCTTCCTTCCAGTAAGGAAGCAGTCGGCCTCACAGCAGGGATTTCCAAACTAGACAATTCCATGTACTCGTCTACATTAGTCTATCCTCTGGGGGGGGGGAGTGTAGCATTATTTATTTAGCATTATTTATCCGAGAGTGTAGCATTATTTAGGTTAAAACGGCTGCATGAATTTAACAAAGTTTCGTAGGGATATAATTCACATAAGTCAAACTCACCTTGAGGACATGGAGTGTAGAAATCACACAGAGATGCTCCCTATGGACTAACATAGCATAACAAGCTTTGTGTCAAAACGAGGGATGTCAGAAAGGTGATCTGTAGAACTCAGGCTTTTCTGAAAATGGGTCAAGCTAAATCTCTCTCTCTTTACTAATGAAGTCCCTGTGCACAGAGTCTCACACCTGCACAGTTTCAATTACCATGGCGAAACAGGAGGACTGGAAATCCTGACAATCCTGACAGTGCTGGTCGAGCCAGCTGACACACAGGTGAAGCAGTAACGCTGTAACTCTACATTATGAACAGTGGTGAAATGTATCAGGTTTAAAAGAGCTGAGTTTTCAGGTTTAACACTTATTTATGTGAAGATTACTTCAGGAAATCTGTGTTCACATTATTGCAAGACAACACTGTTTCTATTTTTGAATTCATGCATTCATGGTTTCTGTGTTCATTTCTAAGAAACGTGTGTGTTTGCTCTTTTTTGGTACATAAATATTTTACCATAGTCAGGCGTATTTTAGATTTAAATTCTGCTCTTGTACATTTTGCATTTTCTTTGCTCATTGCATTCGATTTTTTTTCCTCCTGCCATATGTTTCTCTGCCAAGTTTAAATGCTACAGGACTTTTTTCACTTATGTTCATTGAATCTCATGCATTTGGGAGAAAAGATCAAAGCAGTTTTGCAGAAGCACAACTGCGTGCGTTGATGTCAGCAGTGTGCAGAGGACTTCAAAACAATATTCAGAAATTTCTCCTATAGCCCTTGAATTATTATTCAGATTTATGTACAATATAGCACATTACCCTGCATGTGCGGTAAGTTTTCTCTGAGATGCAGAGTTTGTTCAACAAAGTCAATATTATTGAGTTCAGTGTTAATTCAGCTCCTCCCAGACCTTTCATCTGCTTATTGTGCCTGCTCTCCCGTGGCTCTGTTATCTCTGGAACATGCCTCTGGACGAGGACTGTTACTGATAGGCCAGCAGCCATCAGTGCCAACTCGGGGGGTGGGGGGGGGCAATCAGCTGCTTTGCCAGAACTCTTGGGGTCCAGGAAGATTATCTTGTTGTGTTTGAACTTTACAGACTCACTCTTATAATTCTCTGCACTCACTCACAGGCTGATCTGTACGATCAATAAAAGGAAAATCGTGTTTGATTGACACTGATTCTGGAGGCATGTTTACAGTTGTGGATGTGGAAGTTCAGAAATGCTCGGATAAGAATCACAAACTGTTTCCAATTGGATGAGTCCTCTTTCTGATACAGGTAAGATACTGTACTCCAATAAGAGATCTATACAAATTTTGTAGCTCCTTCCCAAAGCATATATCATGTACTAGTATACAGTATGCAGCCTTTCTGGACTGTGCTTGTTGCTGCAGGAACAAAGGTTGAAACATACACTGTGTATCAAAAACTTGTAGAATTGTGTAATTGTGAAAGGTGCATTAAGTAAGATTTCAGTGTATCAGTGGATTCTGGTAGGACTTTGTTTGGTCCAGCAGGCGATAATACCCATGTTTTTATCTCAACGGGAACTGTGTGAGCACAGGGATTAGGGTTTCCTGCCAGTTCACTGGGCTGAGGTACAAACCATTAAAATGTAACGTGGATTTGAATCTGACCCAGATACTGTGCAGCTTCCAGTCTGTCTCCACTTTTAGTTGTAGCTCAAAATGCACAAAAAAACAAAGACAAAAGAAAATACATGAACTAGCCATGACATTAATATCATCACCTGGTGGGAAAAACATTCCACTTGCCATGATCAACAGGTGTTAGAATAGATAGTGTGGAAAAACACTAGGTCGTACTAATGTTGAGGCTGAGCACTGCATATAAGAATATGCTGAGTGCAAACCTGTAGTAGTGAGGTTGAAAGGTAACATTTTAATTAAACTTGATGTGTAACGTTCATTGTCTAACTACAGATGTCTTTATACCACCCGGCTCCTTGCCAGACTGTGCCAATGCTGTTTTTTCTAATCATGCCCGATCTCTTTGCACCATCATTGAATTAAGTGGCAATTTCAGGGCCATGAGAATGTTATGTGGGAGAGAATCCAAGCATGCAATTCTATGAATAACAATGGTGAAACTCCATTCTCGATAAGCCATTACATCTTTGTCTCTGTCTCTAATTTTCTCTTTATTTCCCTTTTTGCCTTTCATGCCTTTTCTTTAACAGTCTCCCATCTGGTCCCATACATTTTCTTCCGGAATCTTTAACTGAAAAATGTAAATATCAACAGTCTTCACTCAGTCACACTGCCTGTCCATAGCAAATAATGTGTGCCTTGTTTTATACAACCTGCAGGTGATTATACTCCCTCTATACTGCCCTGCCAATTAATATGTGGTATTGTTCTATTGAAGTAGAAAGATTTATGCGCAGACAGCAGCTGTCTGTTTCAGATGTATCAGGCTATTAGAACACTTCTCGTGAATGGCCTGGTCTTTCAACGTTATTGCCATATTAATCTCCTCTATGCACATAAGCTCCAACATCACATAGACAGACTAGTTTTTAAGAGATTGTGTGTTGTGATCATGTTGATTGTATGTATGTGTGTAGCCTGAGCTGCTGAGTTTCTGAATCATCGCACTCATATACAGGCTACTCAAGGTCAGTTGTTTCATTTCTGAAAGTGATATGAAACAGCCACCTTGAAGGTTCAAGAGTCTCTCTCTCTAGAAAAACAAAGGCTTTGTCTTTTTGCAAGCAATATAAAACCAGAGTCAGTGTGGTGCAGCTCATTTCAAGCCTCCAGATAAATATCTTTCCCCCAAAGTCAAGGGCTTTAGGCTCATAAATGATAAGCCTATCAATGCAAAAGCAATCTAAAATGAAATCACAGAGTGCTGTCATAAGCATACACAACTGTTCAAAAGTAATATTACAATTTGTTCTTTATATTTTCTTAATTCAAATAATAAAGTTCTCAATGAGAGCTGTCCTGATAAATAGATAACTCATCTTCATAACCGATGGATTTCATCAACTAACCAGCGCTATTGTTAATGTTTTCTCAAAACAAAGCAGCGACTAAATAAAGTGATGGTAGACGTAGAGTGAGTGTATTCTCCTCCCCCTAAATACATCGCTTCTCTACCCAGTACTGTAATCAAAATCTGTCTATCAATTTTTTCGTGTTCTTCCAAAACCTTCAGCGTGGTTTCTCTCTAAGCAAGCGTGTGTGTAGTGGAATGTTCACTCCTCTCTCCTCTCACTCCCATCTGTCATGTTTACAGGTAGGGTTGATTTGCTGCCACCGCAGCCTATTTACACACTTGATTATTATTATGGAATCATGTGGTTATCAAAAGCCTATGCTCGATATCATTCGTCTTTGGAAAAATGAAAAAAAAAAAAGACATTTGAAAAGTTTCAGATTCCACCCGTGGCACCTTAATATTACTGAAGTTAAAGTCACTGTAGCCATAATGCTGAATATTTGAAATTGTTTCTGTCAGTCTCCATTTCTATGTGGTTGTTTGTGTAATGCCTCTGTCTTACTGCACAGTTAAACACATTCTCACATGCGTAAATGAATTTCTCCACTAACTTGCCACATAAATCACACTTTCTGCTGATTAGTTTGTGAGTGAAGATCCTCATCAAATAGCATTGTAACAGAATAAAATTTCGGTTGACTACTTTCTGCTGCACAGGATCCCATCCAGTTACTATCGCTTTCAGAAAAATGGTATGCTGTTATCGGTCCAAGATCAGTGGCAGCTCAAGTTTTTTTTTCACAAAACTGAGATAGACAACCCCACACTGCAACACTTGCAAGTATATAATAATAATAATAATAATAATAATAACAATAGGTGTGCAGACATATGTTGCTCTTATAACAATACAAATGTTATACACTTAACATGTGCTTCCTTTCGTTTACAACAATTAAATATAAGAATATATATATATATAGAATAATATATTGACAAAATTATGACCTTTTTAAAAAATGTAAAGAGATTCTTTTACCAACATGTTGATTTACTCTGATCTAAGCTCCAGTTGTTTTCACAAAATATGGAAACAGAGCATGACCTTGACTCTTGCATCAGCTGTTAGTAGTTTAATTATAATTTACCTACAGGAAGAAGTTTAACAGGGAGAAATTATGTGGATTAGTTGAATTAAATTTTCATCTTTCCTCGCTGGATTTCCACCTACATTCCTCCCCAACCTTTGTAAATGTATAATTCTTGTTTATACAGACT
Organism: Channa argus; assembly: GCF_033026475.1. NCBI lineage: Eukaryota > Metazoa > Chordata > Actinopteri > Anabantiformes > Channidae > Channa > Channa argus. The sequence goes on from NC_090214.1 coordinate 10,981,591, forward strand.
GCAAAGTTATTTCAATTTTCACTTCGCTGTACATTTGAATTCTTTGAGCAAACTGAGTGTAAAAGCCCAGGTGTGCATGTGCTTATTGAGAGAAATTATATCCTTCTAACTGATTTCATGGTACTTGAGGGAATGCCCATTCTGCATGAACTAAATTAATTTGGCCAACAAAGCATTTCTAATTCTGATGACAAAGACGTTTCTTATTTTCCTCTCAGTCATGCTTCTGCGAGTTTGCCTTTATCTGAAAGAATTCCTCACCTTGAGAAAAAGGACAAATTATTCATGAGTCACCTTAAATATGCCACAAAGAGACCTATCTTTTTCAGGAGCAGGTGTTAATTCATATTGAAACCTTACGTATAAAGCATCCTGCTGTGAGTCTCTCTTCCAGCTGCATATTTCAAAGCGTATTGTCTCAGCTCTTCTAAATCTAAAAACAGACACTGAATGACACAGTTTGGGGAACAGGCCTGTCACTACAGAGGAAATCTTTCTCTATCGCCAGTTTGACTGAGCAGTAAACACAGCAGAACAACTGTCTACTCAATAACCCACCAACCGTGATTTCCCTTTATTTATTTCATTCAGATGCGTCACATTATCACAGGGATCAAACTTTCCAGCTGTTGCACACAGATAACAAACATTAGGTTGGGGTATGCATTTTGTAGAGGGAGTATCTTTTACAGCTTAATACCACTCAATGTATTACAGTTTGTCAGCCCGTAGTTAAATGTTCAAACTTAGATCTATAGGTGAGAAATAGACAACTTGGCATAAATAACTATTTTTAGAAAATTTGATCTGTGTATTATTTGCAAAATACAATCCCCATTTCCTGAAAGCTTGAAACATTGTTTTATAACATCATTTGATAGGAGAATGCACGATTTGTAAATCATTTGAAACATATTTTTAAACTGTAAATAGTACCTATACAACATATCAAATGTTGACCCTAAAAACTTGCTTTAGTCTTTAGTCTTGCTTTTTGGGGTCTCCTTTTTAATTTTTGCCTCATACTGTAGGGGGCCAAATGTTTTCACTGGGTACCAAGTCTCGACTACAAGCAGACAAGTTTAATACCTGGACTATTTTACTATGGATCCATTACTTTATAAAGCGAACAATATCTTGCACTAGAGTCAAACCCCAGGCCCCCGTTGAAAAGTCCTGTTTCTTGTTGTATCATGCACCATCCTCGTCCACCTCCCTATGATACTTTATCTCTTCTTATGTTACATGTTTTGAAGTCAAATATTGACGCGGTGTGGTTTCTTATTAACTACGTTGAATGCTCAGAGCTTCCATCACCGATGCAAATGGGCACCTTCAGGATCAGCATGTAACATAGAAGGTCTTGACAATGAGAGGCCTTTCTGAGCCCATGCAGTGATTTTCACTACAGAATTGTCTTTTTTAATGCAACACAACATAAATTGATTTCTCCAGATTCTCTGAATTATATTATTTACTACACATAACAAATTGCAATATTAGCTTTAGAAATGTTATTCTCAAGATGGTATTTACATATTTATAATTGTAAACCTTACCTCATCCTTACTTCTATTGGATGCTCACAATACATGACCCAATCATGTAGGTATTTGTGGACAGTTTATTTCTGCTGTTTACAGTAACACATAATTAATGAATACATAAATGTTTGGACAACACAACAAAATTACAGCCTACAGTTCTTTTACACATCTGCAAATGCATGGATCAACATCCCTGTCATCTTCATGGTCTTGCTCCCAAATCATCAAAACCATACGTGGCACCACATTGCACCACCATAACATGACGAACAACAGAGTGGTGAAAAAAAAACCCAATGAGCTGCAAATCCTCCAACTGTTGGAAAAATATGTCCCTTTTTACTGTTTTAGCTTTTCTTATCAGCACATGCTAACCTCTTGTGACCTCATTAAACCCGAGCCAGCTTGAACCTGAGCAGAGGTCTAATCAGCCAAAATTATTGAAGATGTGTGGGTGTGCAGGACTTTCACATCTTCAGGTTTAAACATGACCTGATTTCTAAGCAGATGATTGTTTCTTTATAAAAAGGAATGATGATAATAAGTAACCTATATGCTTGCTAATGTAAAAAACAATACGGGTCCTACATGTGTGCAAACAAATTCTGCACCAACATCAAATTTGTGATATTTCTAATTGGCCAGTTTAAATCTCATAAGAAATATGTTGTGAGTTGAAGTTAATTTTACATTTCTCCTCTTGAAGCTTTATCTTAGGGATTCAAACTCCTTCAAGGCAGCAGAGAGCTGTGTATGACCATCTCAATTTGAATTTTAGATGTCAGGTGTCAAGTGTTGTGTCAAGTGACACATTGTGATTGATTACTCTACCACTACTCTATTATGGATCTAACGTTGGCGTCAGACTGTGACTGAATGATAATAACCCTGCTAAACAATTAAAATCTTTAATTCCAGCAAGAACACAACAGCCATCAGACTGCAGTGACAGTGAAGGTTGATCCATGTGTGACACTCAATGACCTTTTGTGCATGTTTTTGCATTGTTTTTTTGTACACAACACACATTAGGGTAACAGGAGATGACCGCACCTGATGGTTCTACAAATGTTGTGTATGTTTACAATGTGCCTATTTAACTCATACAACCTCCCGAACAGAACTCTACAGGCTTATGGGATGTAGTCCAGCAATGGCACACACACCTGCCTAGAAAGCCCACAGGAGCCGATCATCGCTGTAACACATACTTCCTGTCAAGCTTGATGGACTGTCACCCTGCAGAAAAAACACTGAGAAACACCACTAAATCCCCATCCAAACCACTCTGCAGTTTCAAAAGGCGGTAGGTAAAATAGCACAGGCAGAATCTCATCCCTGTGTATAATACACTTTCTACAAATCCTCACTTCATGCAGGTCTCACCTGATGCCCACAGACTGGGCCACAGCCACCACAGTCCACTGACATTGACTGCATTGCAGCAGGTAAACATTACAGCTGATCAGTGCCATGCCACAGCACACTATGACACAGGCCAGTATCTCAACACAACAGGTCTTCTCTGAATGCTAAGCAGGGACCTGGGGAGAGACTGAGCAGCAGATAACATAATATAGCTGCTCCAGAGCCCATCCTTCCTGCTGAAGCACTGCCCATCAAGCCTTTCACACAGTTCAGGAGAGTGAATGGAAGGAAAAATAGAAGGAGACACAGGTTACAAACAAAGCCGTGCTTGTTCAGGGGGAGCACATCACTGGGCATTTTACTTCTATTATAAACACAGCTTTTCTCCAAGGTCTCTACAAGACACACTTTTACTGATTCTAAATCTATTCCGAAATTTATTTTTTGTTTGATTGAAATATTAACCAGTGTTCAAACTACAAAGCCACTGGTGAAACATTTCCTGTTCCATATGCAAGAAAAAACAAGAGCAACAGGAAGGAAAGGATAAAACCACAAAAACTCCCCTGGTGGTGAAAAACTCTTTTGAAGCTTGCTCATCTGCCATCAGGGAGCTGCACAAGCTGGAATTGTTCAGGATGAAGGCAAACACCAATACTTGGGGTCACATCTGTTGTAACCAAAAAATGTTATTTATAAAGAGAGGTACCTGTAGGAAGTTTATCTTTAATAAAATTGACTTGGCACACTTTGTGTTAGAACAGTCACTTGATATTTCAAATAAAGAAATCTTGGTATTTCTACTGTTCTGTGAGTATTTACTGACAGGTATTACTGAGAAACTGTTTACTAGCACAGCACTGACCTTGGCTTATGATGAGGCATTTTTATGTTGACTTACAGCAGTGTGTTGTTAACGTTGTGCTGTCAACTACAAAGGAACAGTAAAAACAGAAAAATAAAATTATTTTAAAAGCGATGTAAAATGAAATGTGACACTGGTTACTCTGATAAAAGTTTTATACCATTTTGTAAGTCACTTTTTGTTTCAACATTAGATCTACATAGAAAGACAAGGTGCTATAAAAAGGTTCAAAGTATCACCATCATCACTAAGATTCATCAGCTGGAAACCATGAATATTTATAGCATATGTAATAAAAACTATTTTAATACACATCTGTCCAACAATGAAAGAGAGTGGACAACAAAAGAGGGTTTAGGTTTTTTTATTTGTCAAGTTTCAGACTTTATTATAACATGACAGCAGTTCTCAGTCTGTATCCAAAAAGACCCCAGACCCCAGTTTTCCTGGTCCAGCTACAGTAACATTGCCTACTCTGGTGCAGCCCTAGGCCACATATAAATAATGCAGGAAGAGTCAACACTGTCATTTTTACTAATAATCATGTTCCAGAGCTGTTTCAGTCTCATATTAAATGTGACATTCATAAAGATAAATATTTGCAATTTTCTAACAACAGCAAATTGTGTACACTCCGCTGGGACAAATTCTTTCAATAAAGAAATTACCAAAATCTGTGAGAACATGCTGATGTATTTGTGTGGGAGAGTTAATCTTAGTACAACTTTAAAATGCTCTTTGCAATAGCAAATTGTGTTTTAATGTTCAGCTCAGACTCAGAAACAGAAAAAGTTCAAATCTTTAGGAAGAAATACATGAAAGAAATTAGGGGGAAGCACCTGAGAATGACAGTGAGTCACTGAACAACAAAAATAGCACATTTACAACCTGTTAATAGTAGGCTTGTGTTTGTTTATACTGTGCTCATATACTGTGTGGTTTTTCCCTTAGAAGCTGTTTTGTAGCTGGTCCCTAGAGGCCGAATCCTGGAGACATCATGTGACTGTCAGTGAAACATATGACTTGAATGATGCCCTAACTTTTCCTGTTGCACGACAAACAGTCTTATTAACTCTATTGGAATTACAACACTATTTTAGAACTTATTCCATTATTTGTGTGTTGGTTGCACTGAGGTTAATTGAAATGACAGGGTACATGCACATCATACACAGAATGGTAGGTATGGGGGTTAATGGGGGCCAAATAGCAAATACTTACCCTGGGGTCTCTTGTCATGACTGTTCATGTTTTCCTAATGTTCATTTTCATGCAGTTTTCTAATTGGCTTAGAGGTCACATCAGACCAGACGTGCACTGCAAATAACAAACAAACAAACAAACAAACAACTTGATCCAATTGAAAATCAGTAATCAACTCAGGACACTAGGGACAGAATCTGGCTCAGATGGGTTGACTGATTCCTCTGCTCCATCCAGTCATCACATATTCATCTGCAGTGTACAATGTACCACCTCTGTGATGCTCCACATCTAGTCAGGATTCACTCTCTTATGGTTTGAACACCTGTCCTTGCTTTTGATACCAAAATACATGCATATCACGTACTGTATATGCTGGGTGAAATAACAAAAGATGCTGTGGTTTTAGTTATGCTACCTCAGAGGGGAATTTTTTTCTTGCTTCATCACATACTGTGCATGACTGGAATTTTTATAACCGTGATATGTTTTTACATTTAGCTCAACAGACATTCATATCTTAGATCTACATAAAGCACTGAAACTAAGCCTAATGTAAATTAGTTTATATGTCGGCCTTCAGAGCCTATATATCATAAAAATGTAAGGGCAGAACAATGGGCCTAAATCCTTGAGTTTAGCAAGTCCAAGACCCTTAATGGAACAAAACTGATACCACATACTACATAATCTCACATGTGACCTTTCCTTATTATTATCCCTTCACCATGAAATCCCATTCAATTTTGTGCACTGAAAAATAAGACCCCCGGCATATTTTTTTCACACGCTGACTCTGTATTGCCCACTAAACAAAAAGACCAACATACCCTTGACCAATAAACATTATACAAAGCCAGAGATAGTAACCAATAAGGTGATCCATCTTAAGGCCACGCTGTAAGCACTGTGCCACAGGCGACCAGCACTGTTATTTTTGCTGAAGACTGACCAACGAGGAGCAGGCAAACTGCAGAACAAATAAACCAGGAGCACAAAAACTCAAGATCCAGTCCTACTATTGTTTACTGTAACTTCAGGGGAATTAACATGGACGTATAGTTCATACAGTCCCTACAGCTCTAATGTTAGTTAGGACGAAATGAGAAGCCTGTTTTTTCACTGTGCCTCTGAAATGCAGGACTCTGGTTGCAAATCTGTTACTGTTATCATTGTAAACTGTGCAACTGATGAGTAAGAACAGAAACCTGAACAGGCTTAAAACTCTGACCATACAGGGCAGACTTTTTCAGTCAGTTCAGCTCATTCTCTGGATTTTGTGGAAACAGCTAAATTTAATTAACGAGCAAACTGAATGCAAATGCACACGTGCGGCACTTGACATTTGGTGACACTGTAGTGGCATTTCTGCTTTTTTGCCAATGATGTTCTCCTTGTGGCCTCATCACATAGTGACCTTCAGTGTCCAGGGGAGACTTTTGAAGCTGAATGCAATGTAGAAGTGTGAGGAGGGAGCAGCTGACACATATGAGGGAGCTCAGGTGAGGTATTGTAGAATGATGGTACAAAGGGTTGTGAGATTGATGATCCATTAGGGCCATCGGCTGACAGTCTTTGCATCAGAATGTGCTGGTGAATTAGGAGCTGAGCTATAAATTAAAACTCAGTCCATCAGTCAGTGTTCACCTAAATCCTCAGAGACATTTATTCCTCACAGAGAATTTAGAACTTAATCAGCTCAGTACTACACGTGACTGTTTTAACTAGTGTTGCAGTATATGTATATGTGTGGGTGATGATTGTTTGCTTGTATGAATTCTATTGTTGGGTTCTTAAAATATATATGGGTACTATGTGTAATTTGTTTTTATTGCTCCGTTGCAAGAGAGGTCTTGACCTCAATGAGTTTTCCTGATTAAATAAACCTTAAGTAACTCACTCATCGCGTCAAAAGCGAGAGGAAAACACAACACTTTCTCTGCCGGCTTGTTGTCTACGTTAAAGAGAGCTCAGTGAAAACCTTGTTGTCATGTTGTAAAGTGACACAGCAGAAGTGGTTCAGGCAGCTCATGAAAATGCCAGGCTCTGTTTGGAGGTGTCCTGAGGCATGACCAACTGGGAAGACACCCCAGAACAGACTGAGGACACGCTTCAGAGATTTCATTTCCCATGCAGCTTGGGAGGGGTGAAGGATCCCCCCCCAACCGCAAGAGAAACTGGAGGAAACTGTTGGGTAAAAGGACCATTCAACTATCACTTGAAATATCTTTTATGTTTCTAAACTTTGCTGAAAAAGCTTTGGATCTTTCTTTACCTTAGTGTCTTTTACTGTAAGTTGACTTTGTCTTTGCTTCTTCGATGCATGTACTCTGAAATTGATTTCTTTCTGCCTAGAGATCAGAGCAGGCCCCATCCACCCCTCTGCAAACCTTTCCCCCTTTTCTATATTGACAAACCAAGGCAAAAAGCAAGGAAGGCACATTCTTTTGTCCTTGCATGTGGTATCAATTCAAAAGCCATAACCCCGGCCCCACTCTGTGAAGTTACTTTTCTGATTTATTTGACTCAAATGAGTATTAAGATTACAAGGATGTACAGCTTCGTTGTTGCTCCTCACAATCTGACCCAAAATCTTACGTCGTGAAGACTAAGGCTAATATTTTATTCTTTTTAGACACATAGACAGAAGGTATTTTCATCAAGTATCCTTCTCATTAGGTACAGTAATTATTTCTCACTCCTTTTCCAGCACCCTACCCACCCTTACTGGATGTTTTGATTTTAGAAGTGGGTCACCTCCAAAGTAATGAAAGGAATTAAAAGTACCCAGATAAAAACTTGCTACTGAATCTTGTTGCAACTCAATTTACATTAATGTATACAAATGTTGGGTGAGCCTCTATAAATTTCTTATGTACTCATGTGGATTAATTAGTTGTTATTAATTTGGATTTAAATATTCCCCAAAGTTTTATTGTGAGACCAAGAACTTCCAAAGATTGATAGCAGAAGGATTCATTCTTTAATGTTTTTGTCTACAAAGGTTTCATCAATCTTAAAATGTATGAGCTGTCACATCAAACAATCTTAAAAGGTTTTTGTGAGGCGTAATTTATCACTCCAATCCAAATTGTAGCATCAATAGGAATATGCTCATTGCTGCATGTGGCTCTCAGGTTATAAAGAACAATACACAGGAGAAATTGGTTTTCTATTCTGTGTGAGGGGAAAGTGATTACACACCATCAGGAAAACTTCACGAGTAACCAAATTTCACCAATGCAAATAAAAAACAGTGTTTTTGATGTTAATACAAATTACTGTCCACTCAAACATCTGTCAGCAGCTGAGAAAACTGTGAAGGAAGATTTCATTTTCATTAAACTGCTGATAATTATTCTTAGTGAACAGCCGAGCAAACAATGGATTCCATCAGAAATCCAGCTATACCTGGTTTATTTTGAGTGTTCTGTTTGAGCACGGGCAGCCTGCCAATTTTTTATGAATCTCACAACCTGCCTGCCCCGATGGGCGTGTGTCATTGAGAAAGGGATGCATGTGTGCGAATGCAGAGAAGGCAGTGTGTTGCACATGTGTCTAGCGTATGTCTGTTCGGGGAAAGGGAGGAGCAGACAGGTGAAAAGAGAGATGGAGAAAGAGCGAGACATGTCGCAGCACCCTCAGGACGCCTCCTCTTTCTGAGCAGCTGTTGTCTGAGAGCTGGAGGCAGCACTGCGGCGCCCTGTCAACTCCTTCTCACACAGAAGCCCCCGTGCATGCAAAACAGGCTCAGACTGCCCTCTCTCCTTGGCCACGCTTTTTCAACTCCTTTTGTCTCTGTATATAATAGACACCTCCTTATTTTCTCTGCCCCCCTTTCTAAACCTGGGTCTTTATTCAAATCAATTTCAAGCCATCAAACGCAGTGAGCTCAGTAATAGTTATAACACATACAAACACAACACAGGGCAAGTGAGACACTTTTATGGGAAAGAGCATTTCAAGGGCAGAGACTGATAAAAAAATGAAAATGTATTGTTTATTTTTCCTTTTTCTTTTTTTTTTTTTTTGGTCAGATGAGATTGATTGTGTTCTACTAGATGCATCAATTCTTCTGCACGGGGCAAATAAATGAACATCTCATTCAGCCGACCTCTTTCACCCACTAACATCCTCAGTTACCCTGACCTCCCAAAAGCTTGTGGCCTGCAGATAATTCCTTTGCTCCACTACTTTTCATTAACTATAATCAACAGTAAGTATTACCTGTTAGCAGGGGGCTACGGTGAATCTAATGTTGGACCTACAAGTGTTCTACCCTGTAATTTATATGAGATCGATGTAACATTTGTGTAGGAATGTACAATAATATAACGCAATGTCAACTAAAATGGGTCCTGCATTATCCTGATCTTTGGTTTTCAGATGTGGGGAGAAAAGTGGGCAATAGTGAATCAACCTTAAATTATTACCCCCTAACTGGTTAATGTGATTATAGTGAACGAATGCTTTCAGAGACACACATTTGGCACAGAATGTTTGCTAATAGGTTGTGTATAAGGAGACAGGAAGGTGATAAAACCTGTTGAGGGCGATGTGAGGCTAGTAATATACAGGTTCTTTACACACATCACAGAGAAGTTTAGCTGTAATGTTTGGGCTGATACACAGTGGGTTCTGTTTTGTGTTTTTGGATCAGTTGTTTTATTCCTTTCAATGACTGTTGAGTCACCATTAGCAGTGACAGATACTTCCACATAACTGAAGGATGCAACAATGAGAGGAAGTAAGGCTTTTAAAAAAAGGGGTGGATGGGGTCAACTTATTATAATTTAATAAGGGATGGAGAAAGAGGACTGTCATACCCTGTATCATCTGTTGATATAATTATGGAAATGAGTACCCTGTGATTAAAAGTCCATTCAGAACAATGAATGAAGAGTGAATGACATGACATGGAAACATAACAGTGACAGAGAGTAAACATGTCTGGAATTCTATCTTTGTGGGGACAATTACTGACATAATGCATCCTTACCCTGATGACAACCTAACGTTTAAACGAAGCACATGCACACACACAAACGCACTATATATTGTTTACTGTATCGATTTTGCCCTACCCTGACAAACACTCTGGTAATTTATTATCATTCAATTGTTGATCAAATGCTACCACCACGTGGAGCACATTAGTACTACATACTTTTAGTCAAGATCACTCACTTGTTTTTTTATTTTAGTATACCTGCAGTCATGTTGTGTTCATGTGTACACATTTCTTTCGAAGCAAGGCAATGATGTCATAATGAGGGTACTAAAAACATTTTCAGGCACCAGATGGTTTTGAAAATTTCATTTTAATTTTCACATGGCAGATAACTGACTAGTGGTATGGTTAATTTTCTTTTAACAACAAATGACATTTGGAAAACAGTGAAACTCAATGGGGATATGTGGACAATAATAATAATCTCCATCTTATGTGTGAGTAAGTTTTAGGCAACGATACAAGGCAGATTTCAAAAAGTGAACTTATAAGAGAAACACGTTTAAACCAGTGGAGCAGCAATTTATTTGCCTTAAGGCTATTAAGGATATTTTACAGCTATAGTTGTATTTCTTTCTCCGTCAACCGTTGTTTGAATAAGTGGTTTACAACACAGAATATTGGTGTAATCTGAGCTATTTAGAGCTGGAAGAACTCATTTGGGTGTCATGGAGGAAGCAGACTGTATAAGACTGCAAGCCTGCTCAGTGCGTCAGAAGCAGGGGAGAGATGTTTAAACCTTTTCTTGATAAAACACAATGTAAATGCCATTCAGGTTCTGATAACTAACACAAATAGTTTAAAAATGCAAGCAGTCATAAACTGAGAGTCTAGTGGCACAGTTCAGCTGGGCAGTTCATTGCATATCTTAAAAATCTCCAGAAATTAAAATTAGGGTTCGTTGATACACATGTTTGTAGCACTTTTGCAACTATCAGGATTAAATGGGCTAAAGAAGACATTCATTCTTGTCATGATTCACCATGAGCCAAAGCTATGCCTGTATAAAATAGGATATTATATTTTATTAAGATTACAACTGCTTTTATATGATATGCAGTTAAAAAACAATAGGCCCCAGCTCTCATCTTTCAGCCATGTAATGCTGTATGGCAGAACCCGAGTACTATCTGTGTACCTTCTTCTCTCTCCACTCCATCTTTCCTGAAAGACAATAAACAAACAGGTCAAAGCCAATAGTCGCAGGCACTAAATAAATCAGAAGTCTTAATATTTCAGACTGCAGCCTGTTGGTTCTTTGAAAGCTTGTCGTCATCGGAGCTGCTTTTGCGGAAGTAGGCTGCGCTGTTTGCAGAGGATGAAACCTGCCCAGCGACCACACGGAGATCTGGGTCTGTTGCACAAATACTGGTGGAGATGGATGATGCCGAAACGTGATCTTGTGAGATCCGTTTCACTTCCAGCTGTTTGGATTCTACTCGGGCCCGTTTAAACAGGACTGCTTAGACACAGCTCTTTGTGGGAGGTATGGGTGCTCTACAGTCCTTACGCGGTCGACCATACGCAGATCTGGCGGAAAAGACTGGCTGTAAGTAGTCGTTGTTTTTGTTGCTGTTTGCTTTGGCTTTAAGCTCTCTTTAAAACTTGGCATCAGTCAAACACGTAGCAGGCGTGAAAACAACAAACTAACTGCACCGGAAACATCGTTTTAATTTAACCTAATTTTATTGCTGACTTATTTTAACGGGGAAATGCGACCATTTCCATGTGAGGTCTGACTTGTCTGAAGCACAGAGATGATAATTATTTGCTTCTGTTTGTATATAATTACACACCCTCAGTGTCTCCGTTTCTAAGCCACCCTGTCTGCTGTAGCAGCAATGAATGATTTAAACTGAAAGTCAAAGGGAGGATGTTTATGCACTTGACAGAAGCAGGTGCAAAGAATAATGCATTAGACACAACAATAAAAGCTTTAAAGACGCACCTGTAGTCTTTAGTGAAAGAGTTGTGGTATTTACAGTATGTCAGAAGGCAGCTAAAAAAATGTTTTACATATGATCTGAATATGCAAAAGTCTCACTTTAAATGTTTCCAGTCCTGAGGGAATAAGGTAGTTTTTAGATTCTCAACGATGATACTTATGCAATTTAAAAAATGTTTACACGTATGAATTCAACCGTGACTTCATGTTTGCCTGCACATCTGTAGTTGGTTCTGAAGTGGCCTCTTTCCTGTTTTCAGTTTCATTTCAGCAGATTGCAGTCCTGCATAAAAGATTCAAACTGCTGAGCCACAATGAAGCCACTCTGAAGTAAGGAGATGTTCATGAGTTTTTAATTCTAATAGTCCAATTGGAATTTGGGAAAGTGCTGTTTTTAATTTCTTTTCAGAATAAAGTCAACTTGGGCATGTGCCCAGCTCCAAACTAACAGGCTTCTTTTCATCACCTGAAGCCGGTAACCAATGACAACCGCTTTTCTACCTAACGTGTCACTCCTTAACATCTGTTTTGCACTTTTAGGAGAGATCACTTCAACGAAATCCCCGATTTAGCATGCAATCCCATCCGTGCACAGATCGTAGAGGCCTTCTTTGACAGAAGGTATAGTAACTATATGTGTTTCTTATTCTTTGTCTGTGAAATCTTTTTAAAAAAATTGGTGTAAGATTACATTCAGATGTTGCTCCAGTTAAGCTCTCTCAATATTCAGAAACTACCGTCAGAATCGTGTGGGGACGGTTGAGGAGATCGGCTTCGAGGAGTTCCTGTTGGTCATGTCTCATTTCAGGCCTCCGTCGCTGCACATGACGGGAGAACAGCGTGAGAGCATCAGGAGGGAGAAACTGAGATGTGTGTCTTTAAACAAATTGCATTTTTGCATGCTGACATTGACACACGGCTAATTAACTGCTCAATGTGGGGTTTTTTTTTCTGCAGTTTTATTCAACATGCACGACACAGATAACGATGGGACAATAACCCTGGAGGAATACAGACATGTAAGCCCCTGCTCACTTCGGCTGACAAAACACTTAAACCTTTAGATTACAACGTTGTTTAATCAGAGTCTGAGGAAATCATCATGAGTCATTATGTGGGTTTTACTGTGATCTGTCTGTGTATAAGCATCATTCTTCTAAATTTTGAATCTGCTCTAATTTGTCGCTTTAGCACAGAAAAACAAACTATGCATTTTCTATGTAGCTCTGCAGTTAGTCTTTGGGCCTTTCCATTAGTTGTGTCAGCAGGCATATCATGTCCTCAAGCTCTGGGAAATCAGAGATTAGACTGTTGTTGTCTTTTTAGTAATACAATTTTTAGCTGTTGGTTCACATGTGTTCAGGTGGTGGAGGAGCTTCTGTCTCGTAGTGGGGCACTGGAGAAGGAAACCGCCAAAAGCATTGCTGATGCAGCCATGCTGGAGGTGGCCAGTATTTCAGTGGGTCACATGGTGAGCATGTGTATGCTGTAGTATTTCAAGATACATTTGAAAAGTTGGTTGTCTGGACAGTGATAGTAACTTCAGTCTTCTCTGCACAGGAACCTGATGAATTCTACGAGGGAATTACCTTTGAGCATTTTGTGAAGGTTGGTACGCAGATTTCATATTATAATAAAGTCAAATCCTTTCAATCAATGCTCATTGAAAGTGGCTTAAAATATGCAGCTGTAGTTGATATAACTCATTGTTTAAGTAAAACTTTTCTTTTTTTAGTTGCTGAAGGATTTTGAAATTGAATTAAGAATGAACATTCGGTTTTTGAAGATGGACACAACAACACTGTGTAAGTGAAGTTTGAGAAGAGTCTGAGAACACGTTTTCACTACAACAGCAACTGTGTATGGTTTTTGATATATGCCTTACTCATGTTGTAACAACGATGCAATCCCAAAGACAATGCTTTTATTGTGGATGTGATAGGAGGTATGTGTTTGTATTGTCAGCAATAATACAATGACGCTCAGTTAATACTTAGCTTATCAGTAGTCAGACAAAGCAATAATCAAATTTCATTGTCTGGAGTAACAGATGGTATGATTTCATGCAAATGTGGATGCTTGGAAAACTTTTATAGAGGTTTCTGCAATAAATTAATAACTCTAAAAAATCAGGGATATAGAAAAATGTGTCTTTCAATGTTCTTATCAAGATCTATCTAATAATCATTTTAGAAAATATATATAAAAGCCTTTTAGTTGATATGAATGTGACACTCTGCTATTTAACTTGATGCATTTGCACAATAAAAGACCCAATGAAAGGGATCTGACTCGTGATGTGTGCTACTGATCAAAAGGAAATGGGAGTGCTGTCATGCAAGATGAAATGCTTCAGGGCAGAATGTCATTAGTTCTAATTTGAGAAGAGGAGTTGATGTACTGTAAATATAATAGGAATTTAGTCTAACCCATTTTATCTAGGCTCTCATCTTAGAGGGAGTAATGCTAGTAAGTGAAAACCACACATGGCAAGAAGTAGTAGATGCAAACAAGTAGCAATGGTAGTTTACGGAAAGATTCAAGACAAAACATAGAACACATCACACCAGGCTTTCTCAGAAGCATTAATGACTCATGGAAATAACCGTTCATTAATTGTCTGCACTCTGGTATGTAATCTCATAACAACAGTGGCAGTAGCATGACAATTATGTTTATGAACAATATGATGTAGTTATGTCCTCCTATGTACTGTATAACCGAAACTTAAAAGACAAAGATGCTTCATGGGTTGATTATATTCCAATGTGCACTCGTAAAGAAGGTTTACATATAGTTGTAGTTATAGTTGTAAAATACTTTGCCAAAAATTTGGTGCATGGATTTTATTTATCTTGTACTTTTGAACTTAACACAACAACATAGCTACACATTAGTACACAAGTGTTATCTCGGCTGAGTGAGAAGTTTGGGTCTTCTTTTAGGCCTGGATCACTAACAGGATGTTAAGAGGCCTTTGGTATAAGTTAGCACCACTGAAATATGGGTGGGTGTATTGTTATGACATTGTATGTATAATTTTGTGCCTTTGTCAAATAAACCCAAATTAATTAATCAGAAATAAACCCCAAATCATCACAAGCATGACAAAGTGGATGTTGCAGCCATGGAGGTTTTACATCGCCGTGGACTGAAAGGCTGCTGTCTAAGAAAGAACTCCCTGGTCCAGAATCAACAACTTTTTAAAGCTTGATACATTTATTTAATGACCGCATGGACAAAGAAAAAGGTAAGTAGATAGAGAAGTAAGTTTAATAGTAAGATTAGATTCTTGACCACATTGACTATTTGGAGATGAAAATGTCAGCAAGAAATTTTTGGAATGAACTGACCTCAACCCTACAGAAAAGATGTGGACTGCGCTTAAGGTCAGCTCTGTGCCACAAAACCAACAAATTTAATTGAGCTCCATCATATCTGACACGAAGAGTGGTTAAAATTCCAACCTGAGTTCCACCAGAAGCTTGTTGATGGCTAACAAAAGTGTCTAAAAGTCTGAAAGGTGAAACCAGTAAACCCTCTGCACCAAATACTGCACAATTGTGCCTAAGCATGGTTAAGAATGGTTAAAAAAAAACAAACATTTAAAGCCCATATTGCCATGATAGTCGTGTCCATGTCCATTATGGGAGAATGTTCACTGTTCACTGTAAACACATCTTCATCATATCTGTTGTTTCATTTAGATTTTATTCTTCTATGGAACCTTTCTTGCATGTCATCAACTTTTTCTTTTTCTAATACTTGATGCCAGGTTCTGCTGTTAGTAACAATTAAAAGCCTAAAATTAGCAACAAGGAATTGTGTGTCAAAAAAAGGAAGTCGCAAGTGAAAGTAGTTCATTGATGAAATATAGCATATATATCTTCCTGTTTTCATGGAAAGCTGCTGATGGAAACCTGTGCTGATCTGCACTGGCTCCTAATTTAAACGTTTCCTTTGAGCCAGGTGTTAATATTTTTGAAACATATACCGTGAATGCCAAGAGATGTATCCTCCAGCTGCCTCAACATGTTTGATGCGCGACTTCACACTCCAGTCTACAGGTATATTTTCACTGGGGGGTGTATACCGCCCTCCACAGGCCAAAAGGTGTAAATCTAAACAACAATGAACTTGCACCATGTAATTTCAGACAATGCAAAAATGCATAATTCAGTGCATTTTCAACATCGTGCATGTTGGCTTATTTTCCTGCAGGTTTAGATCATTTTGTGTGATTGATTTGTTACTTATATGCATGACATTGTTTAATTTACAATGTTTTTTTTTTAACTGTGCAGCTTTACATAGTAAAAAAAAATATATTGTAATTATTTTGGGGAAAAATAATTACATAGGTAGTTGCAGATTTTATTTGCTGGACTGTTCATGATAAGAGTTTTCTTTTGTCTATTTGAAGAAAAACTTATGTAAATGTTCTACATGATCCACAATGACACAGAAGGTTAATTGGTCAATAAAACTATTTGAATGTTGAAAACTGATCTTACTATATTATCATTCAGTACTGACTGTACTCTTCATATTAAGGGGTGAGTCTTGCATTTAAACAACACATTGTAGTATTGCTGCAATTTGCATCAGACTTTGCAACGTTGATTGAACTTTTAATTTCATATCTTCCCACACCGGCACCCTACAGAAAATGATATTTTTGACCTTTGAAACAAAATGTTGCAGGTCCGCAGACTTTTTTCAAAGTGATGCTGTAGATTGATGACAGACATCACTGTCATTGGCTACACCAACTACAGCAGGTCCAGGGTTAAGTCCCCAGCTCTTTCCAAGTTCTGTTGAAGTTTGTATGTTTTCCATATGTCCATACGTTTTCTGTCCATCTGTTTTCTGGCAAAAACAAACGGTGAAGTACCTTATGTACAAGGGCAGGCCTCATCCCCGTTTAGGTCTTGTAAAACATAAAGAGGGTAGTGAAAATAAATGAATAATGTGGACTGAAGAGTGTTGCCCTGAGGTACCCTCTGTGTTTGTGCTTTAAATAAAGCTGAGCTATAACAGGGAACTTGATTCATGACCCAGAGTGAATTCCCCATCCACTTCCAGTTTCCTGAGAGCTTGTGATCAGACGAAAGTTTAGTTAAGCATTACTTCATTTCAATAAAAAAACTTGGTATCTATGTTATACGTATGTTTTGTAAGCATAAATAACAAGTCGGCACGCAGGCTCTGTTAGTCATCTGTTTAGTAACGGTTTTTCTGCAGAATTTCAACGCCTTTGTCCTTTCAACACCTTTCACACACTTGCTTCACCATATACAGTATTGTATAGGAGGATGCATGTGTGCAAATCACACACTGTGAACTCATACATTATCTGACCCACACCCACCCACACCTTGTGACTGACCAGACAGCCCGCCAGTTTCATGAAATCTTTCCTATCTGATCCTGCCTTGAGTTGAACACATGCGTCATTCTGAGCTGATATCACACAGTCAGCGTCTCAGCAGCTTCCTGATTTTCTTTTAACTCCACTTGATGGACTAAATTTGTGCAGAAAAAAGGACCCGATGCTCTTTGTTTTTACTTTAACTGAGTTTTACAAAGAAGATACATGTGACACCTAAACATCTGTTTACATTTATGAAATGTCTTTTTCCACACACTCCCGTGTTGCTGAAAGTGTAGTATTACTGATGCAACCACCATCAAAGGTCAGAAAGAAGCACAGCTGCAAAGCTTTTTTAAATAATTATGCATACAGGAAATAAGTTTACATCAGCAAAGTATATATTAAATATGCATAAGTTCCACAGAGATATCCTTGCTTCACCTTTAACAAAAACAAACAAAAATAAATATTAAATACCATAAATAGACTCTATTACACTGATGTTCCAGACACCTTCATTTCTGCTTATCTTTTGAAGTCTGTATCAACACACTGACTGTGTAAGACTGTCTAAAGCCAGCCTTAGGTCATGTGTTTATTCGTATCCTCTTCCTGCATATTTCTCTTTTCAGACTCCTCAGGTTTTGGGAAACATTTGACAGAAACTCCTTGTAGGTCTTCAGGACTGCACAGCCATAGACTTTCTGCTGGAAGATGTTTTGAGGTGGAGGTAATGTCGTGGGCCCGCCCACTGGCTCTGGCACAGGCCGATTCGGGAAGATGCTCTGATAAATGTTGTTTATGAGTTTAGCAAGGCTATCGCTGCGAATCCAGACACTGTTGAGCTCGGTCAGCACTGGGCTTGAGGGAAGCTGCAAGTCTTTCTGCTGCGCATACACTCGTTTGAAATGTGGGAAAAAGGCTTGGAGATGTGTGTAAATGTTCACTATCCTGTCTGAAGCCTCCAGGCCCGAGATGCTGGGGTCAGGGATATTGCTACCTGACACTGTACATGGGAGGTCCAATATTTCTCCTTGAGATGATTTCTGCAAAATAAAAAACGAAGGAATAAAAAAAGTCAGATTATAAAGGCCACACATTGTAAAGAACACGAATGCTCAGCATATTTTGTTTAAAAAAAGAAAAAGGAAAATACTGAACAAGCACCCAGGGATTTAACACAGCACAATAAGATACAGTGGTTTTATGTGTGTACTCACATATGTTTGGATTAGGTCAACGGTTTCCTTATGTATGTGTCTGGTGAGCTTCAAAGCTGGGTGCAGAGGTATATCACACCGGTCTCTGCTTGCTGCCACACTTTTTGTTAAAGCCATAACCAGCAGAAGAGAGAGTAATGCTGAGGAGAAAGGAACTGGTGATTTAGGGTTATCCTGCCCACTGGTAAGGGGAACTTTACTTTAAAGCCACAAGTGGAGGGCAGGAAAGGTAGAAATAGATTCTTCACCTTGATTCGCTCAGCACTCAGCCAGTGAATTAACAGAGGTCTGCTATATTACCAGTGCAACAATTTATTGTGTAGCATGCTTTATGACATCCAAAATTGCCATTCTCTTAAACTCTTTACCAAATTTTCCAAAAAGTTTAAAACCTATTTTACTTTATTTGATGCAGGCACAAAAACAAAATGTGTTCACTTCAGTTAGTTACATAGAAGGTAAGACGCATCATAAAAAAAATAACTACACAAAACAACTACAGTAGCAATGACAGTGGCAAAAAAGTAGCAAAAATATTTCATGCTATTTTGTGTTTTAAAAGAAAATGGATTTAACAAAACTTACTTGTTGCTGGTCCCATAAACTGTTGAAAACGCATGCTCTTTACATGACCATTCATTCTCCACTCAGTATCACAGGCAAATTGCGCGGACTCGTCATAATCACACTCCTTTAAAACCACACATTTGTCATAAGAGGAAATGACGTGCACTTTGTGAGGCAATCAAATTTCCCAGAATTTCTTCCTTTTTTGACGTGCTTTTTATTTTTTCTATTAAACAAGTGGACTAATGCTCCCACATGTGTGCTCTGTGGACAGGCATGTTCAGACATGTGTACATGTGTGACCACATTGTGTAGTAAAACTTATTTAGAAGCACTTTTTTTTTTTTTTGTGCATGGAAAAATATACAAATATAAATTGCTCGAGGAACTCACTGAATTTAGAAAACGATGTCACACATGACTTGAAAATTATTTGTTTGTGGTCAGCCTACCCTTTGACACAGTTCAGGCTCGCTTTTTTTCTTACTTCACTCTAGAGACAGTTTTTCAGAAGAGGAGACTTCTGATGGTGTGTAAAAGTAAAAGTGGGCTCACCATAGTGCACAAAGCTGCATAGTGATGCACTTGTAACACAGAATATCTACCCTATGAAACTGCTAAGTTCCTTGAGTTCAGGTGTAGGCATACACTGTATTTAGGGACATCGATGGATCTTTTAGTGGCCTTACTGGCTCACAAATGACTTGGATAATTTAAGTCATGGAGTTAATTCTCTCTAGATGCAACAACAGTTGGCTTAATAATAGCTAATATAAGCAGCAAATACAAAGGTGATTCGTGAGAAAATGCAAGACCATGGTAGAGTTTAAGATGCAGATTGAGATAAAACATCTCCTGTAAACAGGTCTGATTCGTTTGTTCCATTTGAACTGTTGAAGCTCCCCCTTAAACCACTTTTGTATTCTTGCAACAATATTTTCACAATGGTATTGTGAAGGAAGCATTCAAGGTCACAGGAAATGCATTTCTCAATCAGAAACTTTGACATGTACGTAAAAGGGTGGATCTGCTTAGCTGAAGTAGGCTATAAGTCAATGTTATTGCATGAGAAGTTTCTGCCTGGACTGACTGTGTTTACGATTTCAGGACATGATTTCACTGTGTGGTTGTTTGGGTAGGAGGGGAAAAGGAAGGTATGTCAAAACATGAAAATAAAGGGGTTTTTCACGTGTTGGTTAATATCATTATTGTCATCGTCACTTAATGGGTGGTCACTTCTGCTTGGAGACATTGAATGATGTGTTTAACCAGCTGTTTGCATCACAGGTTTGATGAGATGTCAGACTACACTGAACTCAAAAGCATAGCTACATGTAGGAGCGATAGGTGAATTTTGCACCGAAACTGAAACACCTCACTGAGAGCTGACATGATTTCCTTGTTGTTTATTGTAATCCTGTTTTGGTTTCGAGCATACATACTAGATTCTATGTTGGTGTCAAACCACTGACTACTTGAGAAATACCGGCAGGGGGGTTGGGGGGTGGTGGGGTGGTGGTGAGGGAGACTCAACGCACCGCAACCCTGTCAGCACTACTTCAGGTAAAGGCGAACCACTCTTCAACCATCCTCGGGGCTTTCCAGTTGCCCCAGGGGATAATAGTGGGGTTGTGGTGAGGCGGGCAACTGCTGCAGATGTCGACAATTCAAGGAAAGAACAGCCAGCATATACAGCAAAGAAATGCCAGAAAAAGCCAGCAATCAACACCTAAATCAAACATGTTTACCCTGAAATGTATTTAAGTCTAGGAAATGCTCTGTGAAATGAAGTCTGTGTGCTCCGCTCTTTAACTTCCCTCTCACCTCCAGTTCTTATTTCAATGTTCTCTTTTTTATAAGTTATATTTGACCTGCATGTATGTTTGTAGATTTACTGTACACTATACCAAACAGTATTTGATACAATGTAGGTCACAACAGTCTATTGCACCAAAAAAGGCAAAAGTGAGAGGACCTAACCCACATAAAAGAGCATTACAAGAAAATTCAACCACAAAACAATAAGAAATGCACGATCATACGATGCAGGATGTTGACTGAGACTCCTTTTTTCAACAGAATCTGTTTTATTTTGTATTTTAACTGCACAGGAAATGGTGAATAAGGTTGTTTAGGAAAGTCCCCTTTATTCTAACTAAATACATCTTTCTAGTGACTTAAAATTCACACAAATTATAGGTTTCATATTTGTTCTAAAGCCCTCGGGGAACCCTTATTCAAACACCCAAATAGCACTTTTTTATGAAACCATTTGTCCACAAGGCTTCAGTTATATGTGACCAGACAAAAGGCCTTACTGCATATGAGAAACCTTTTCATCAAATTTCAGAAACTTTGTAAAATGTCAAAGGCTGAAAAATCTAGCAGAGCCATTCAACTTTAGAACACAATCTGGTCAAACAAAACAAATTCAGAAATTAGAGGTGTAAAACAAGAGCGATTCACTTCCATTGCCATCAGAAATTGTATTTCATTGGTCTATTTCTCCATTCAAACTTATGTACTTTAATTTTGGGGACATCTTCCACCTTTCAGCCCCTGTGAGGAATATGACTGAAAACTAATCAGTTCATAAGTTGAGGCTCTGAAATGAAAAGGAAAATAAAAACAAAACAGGGTTTCACATTAAACAATGTTTCAAAAACTGACCCGTGATAAAATAGTATTTATTTTTATACATATATTTCATTTTTAGAGGATTTCACTGCATGGGGTACTCTAAATATGTCATGAGTGTTTGAAAAACTTAGCAGTGTTTTGACTCAGAGGGGGTTTCAAAATGCTTCAAGTTTACATTTTGTAAAAATCAATTGTCTCTCCAAGACAAAACACTACAAGGCTAAAGGTGGTATTAGAAATCAAGCACCAAACAATTATCTTTCCATTCAGTATAAAAGGAAAAATTGTGCAACCTGTTCAATGACCATAAAGAACATGGCAAAAAATATGTAAATTGGATCATTAGACACTAATTACTCAACTGCAATCTGGACCCACATGTTGTGTTTGCTTTTGTAGAACCACAGACTTGTAAAAAGATCATTGTACTGATGATATAAGATGTCTGTGGTTCCGTTGACCAGCATTGATACAATCTGAGAGTCGAGTGACTTGACGTAGCAATATATTGAGCTATTGTATGATCATCTCTCTATAATATAAAAACAAAAATGAAGCAAAATCTTTATCATTAATCTCTGTTATCAGTTATAGACCAGTGTCTCTGTATGTTCTATCTATATTTTCATGTACAAATATTCATATCAAAAGTTAAACAGCACAATTCTCACCATTTTCCTTTACAAGAACTTTGATTAGTGAACAATAAATGATTCACAAGTTTAGATGAAACCAAAATAAAATGGTGCCGGCCTGAGTAAATTAAATATAGATATAACAAACACATAATTAAAATCCGCTTCAGGCACAACTTAAATAAAGGCATTTGTGAAATTATCATATCAAATATGGCGCTTATGTCCAGTATCCATAGGCTTAAAACAAATTTTAAAAATGCTATGACCACTTTTATTTACAAACAGCTAAAATCTCTGACAGATTCATGCTTCACTTCACAACCTGAATTTGTCCTTAAAGTGCATGCAATAATAAGCAGTTTTACCAAGTGGGATCTTGAATTGTGATAAGATAAACGGATTAATCAAGCTAATGCCAATTGATCCTACATATAAAAGAAAGGTTAAGAGCTGTTGCCTTATAAAAAGTGAGGGACCACAGTATACTGTATGCATAAGCACAAAAGGGAAGTATGACCCAAAGGAATCCTTAAAAATGAATAAACTCTGACTTTATCCAGTGACCCCATACAGTAATATTCACATTCAGAGCATAAAATAAAATAAAACAAAAACAACAAAATGAAATTAATCCAAAAAATAAAAAAGACAAAGCAGCTTAACACTAGGGAGGAGTCCGCAGCTCACATTCCACTATGTCCCTCCATGTGACACACATTATGCATCATATGAACATGATGGGTTTCTACTTAAACATATCAAAGTGCCCATTTTACTAAAATTTCCTGATTTATTCAATTCTTACCAAAAGGAGGAAATGGCATGAAGGAAATAGTCTGTTATTTTCAACATATACGTTTTGAGTTACACTGACTAGGTTTGATTTTTATTGACATGTTGTTGTAGATTCTTTTGTTTTACTTTTTCCCTTTCAAGTTTCACAAAAGAAGTTCTCATTGCACGTAACAGCTCGATTCAAAGATGCAATATCTAAGAGAGAAGAAAAGCAGTAGATAAAGTTATCCAGCCTTGTCACTGTGGATGTGACAAACGGTTAAGTGGAAATGAAAAGGGCACGGATATGTTGTCCTCTATAGATAAATCCGCTTTCATCTGTTATCTTCTTTGGGGAAGTCCAGAGATCCCAGGCTTCCAAAGCCAAGGCTTCTGCTTTCTGCGTCAAAAGCGTTAAGTTCTCTGTCCTGACGTTCCAACAGGTGCTTTATTCTTTCAGTACGCTCCTTTTGAATTGCAGCCAGTTCCTCCTCAATCTGCAATAAACAAAAGTATTATGGGTAGTATTTCATATTATGGACATATTGGGTTTACACTCTACGATTATGCCAAAAATTATTCTACAGTCTTCTCTTACACTTTTACAGAAAGATTTCACAATGGCTGTGAAATGTTGGGCAAATCTCTTGGCTCCTAAAAGATATATTGATGAACATATTTATGTATTTGTTGGTTTGTCAGTTGTAGCTCTCATGGCCTTTACCTGCACTTCTACAGCTGATGTGATCTTCTGAGATGTCAATATTTTGCAACTATCTGAATTATCAGTTGATCGTTTAAGTCATTTTCGAGCAAAAGTGTCAAACATCGGTCAAGTCCCAATCCTGTGATTAATAATAAAGATTGTAAAGACTTCATAATTTATTGCAATAATATTCACAGGGTACTTGGTCGTACTCTTACTTTAATAATACTTTGTATTCCAAAGTGGAAAGGATACACAATTTCCAATACACATTTGATTAAGGATGACTGCCTTTTTTTCAAGCCAGAGATGAAGGTTCAACAGCAGTGGAGAAGGCAGGAACATGGCACATCCTTCCCCCCACTTCAAACTGTGTCGTTTGGAGGTGAAACCATTGCATTTTTTTCAAGTATTTTTCAAATTCTTCCATCTTATACTAACCTTCTGTTCAAGGTGCGCTCTGCGTATGGAGACCTTCTGCTCAAGTTTCTGCTGTTCTCGCTCATGTTGGGTCTCCATCTGTGACTTGGTTTTTCTCTGGTAGGCATCCAGGAGCTCCATCTCTTGCTTGAGCTGCTGCTTCAGAGCTTGGCACTCTGTTTCCTGCTCTGCTTCTAATCGCATCTAAAGACACGACAAGACAGAGGTAGTTACAGGCACATTAACACGAAGTTTAGGTTGGGCCCTATTGATTAAACTATAGGCCAACAATATTTGGCTGAGGTTTTATGCAAAAACTGCAGGAAAGTTGGATGAAGTTGGAAAAATATGGTGCACATGTAGCTGTTACCATTAGCTTAATGTGTTAGGAAAGTCTGTTCATTAGGATGTTTTAAGATCCTTTTACCGCTTGTGAAGCCATCATTTCATTGATGGTCTGTTCATACTGCTCAGCCAATACAGCTAGCTTGCGTGTCTGCTCCTCTTTTAGGTTCTTCAGGATGGACTTGTGGTCGCCTTTGGGAGACACCTCCAGTTGATGGTTTCTAAGAGCTTTGTACTGTTTGTTCTGCACCTTGCAAGTATCCTGGAACTGTTTCTTAATCTGCATCTCTACAGTCTGCAGAGGGTTAAAAAAAGAAAAAGAAATTAATGTTAATGTTCGGTTCAGATACAGATAGAAAAATACAGTTTGTCAAAAGTCACTGAAATATGGAAAAAACAGATTTCTTTTGAGTTTGAAATTAATGGAAAACAAGTTTAGTAAACAATAGCAACATGAAACATGTGATATATATTTTATTTTATTCTCGGTTGTTGACCAGACAACTTGCATTTAGTTTCGTTTTTAATTATTAAGCATAAATAGACTTTCACTCAGATAATGGAAAAGGAAAGGTTTAAAGTTGTAAAAGACATCACAGGAATCTTTCATAAGAAGCAGTTCTCATGGCAACATGGTTTATGTTTTTAACTGGCACTTTATAATAAGCATAATTGGACAATATGTGTCAAACAAAATGAGGGACAAATTTACAGCCTCGAGGGGGGTTTTAAACCCAGTATATAACTGTATTATTATGAATGATGTCACGTTCCTTTCATACATTAACTTTCAAAACTTCTTGAAATTAAATTAACTGATAGCTTACCAACCACATACAGTGAACTTGCAAAGAAAACATCCCATGTACCTTGAGGTTTCTTGGCTGCTGCCGCTGCTCCAGACTGTGTTTCCTGTGTAGTTCTCTCTGCCGCCGGCCATTGTACTCCTCCTGGTTTTCAAGCTCTGTCTGGTGCTGCAGCCGCATGAGTTCAATACGCAGCTTCTGAAGCATCTGCAGCTGCCTGCGCTCCAGGTCCTGCGTGGACTCATCCTGCCGAATCATTAGGGCATGTTCCATCTCCTTCTGGGTTCCCTTCTTGTTCAGCTCCTGGGATTAAAAGTTTGATGATGAATTAAACACATTCTGCTTTCCTTTATTTTGCAAGGACTTCTTAGTCTTTATTTTGCTGTCATTGAACTAATGTGCCTTTTTTGACAATATATTTCCTAAGTTTTATTGTCTTTAATACAGATATGCAGATGACACACAACTAGCAAACTGTTATGCTGGGTTTTCAGTGGAAAATGTGTATTCATAGTTGTACAACACTTGATTCTGATCTTTCTCATCTGCAATTTGTTTAGAAATCAATGGCCTGAGTGTAATAATTCCCTTTACCTGTGGATGAGTTTAACAAAAGTGAGGCCTGCAAAGCCTGGCAATAGAATAATATCTAATGTCAGTGTACAGATACTTCTTTTAATGTCACAAATTTAGTGTGGTTTAGTTCAAGGCTTAAAATGTTATTGGTAACTTTATAGGATTATATAAGGTTTGACTGAGGTTTCTAACAATCTTATTTAAACTTTTTTCAACTGAAAAAGTGACGCTTTGCAGAGAGAAGGAAAAAAAACAGGCTCCCAGTGTAAAGCCGTGTCTTTTCATTACTTAATTAAAGAATTCATATTGAAGCGTTAGTTACAACCCTTTTATTAACAATCCATCAAAAGTCATCCATATTATGGCAAATAGATTTCTTTGGCAATAGTTCTTTATTTGATTATCATAACTTCACAATGTTCTTCTGTCTATACAACGTCTGAAAGCCAAAGTGCCATCCCTAAATCCATGATATCTGACTTTGTCATTGTTTTTACAGTCTGAGTATGCTGATATCATATCGGGAAGTCACATACCTCTCTAATTTGCTCCTGTTCAAACTCATGCCTCCTGATTAGACTCCGGCGTTTAAGGGCCCTGCAACTTCGATCATAGACCAGCCTCTGCTGAGCCAGCAGATGAGCTTCCTCCTCAGCTTGAGAGCGCTGCATTGTTTCTTTGTGCCTGGACAGACGCTCCTGCTTTTCCTCCTTGGGTGTACAAGGGTCCTCATTCATCTCCTTAGCACCAAGAAAAGCAAAAGAGTTACAAAACAAAGTAATAGACTTTGTATGATGTGAAGACAATTGCAGTAAAATTGTCTGTGAATATCTGTTACATATTTGGGTGTTCATAATATTTACTTCTTTGATCTTGTCTTTGCAAAGCCTGAACTCCTTTTTCTGGTTCTCTAGGAAAGACGTCAGCTCTTTCTTTTGCTGAGCAACAATCTGTTGCTGGATCCTTCTCTCTTCTGCTGCAGCTGACTTCATCTGTGGAGGACACATTCAAATGTTTTAATTATCAACCAAAAATGCCTATGCAAACACTGTTTGGCTTTAAGATCAGAAATCACTATGAAGTTTCCACCACATTCGTAAACAGCAGCTGCTCTTGAGGCTGTACCTCTTTGTCTGTTTGAGCAGTGTGGCGTTTGGCCAGTTTTTCCAGCTCTATGTAAGTGTTGTTTGCATGTGTCTCTAATTCCTTCTGCAGTCGGAGCCTATGCTCATCCATCTCGGCCTTTAGCCTGTTCTCCAGGGCGATCAGCTGCTTCTGGTGCTGCCGCCGCATGCGCTTGTACCCAGACATCTGCACCCGCAGCTCAAAGTCCTGCTCATGCTCCTGGATCTACCTGATGACCTACAGTAGACAGACGAACGCAGAAAGCAGGAAGTAAAAGAGACAGGGTCGGCAGAGAGAAACAACTACCAAGGCTGAGGTAGACAGCTGGTACTGTATGTCAGAGCCTAAAAACAGACCACTTACCCTGGCAAAGGAGAATTCTGTCAAATGAATGTTTGCAGTTTGCAGATAACATCATCAACAACTAAAGAATTAAAGAAGGCATTAAAAATGATCCATAAATCTGAATATAAAGATGCTCTGCTGTTTAATCTCATTTTTAATTCTGAGTAATATGAAACAGTCTGTAGGGTGACAATTCAGGAGAAATCACGTGGAAATGCACCTTTTAAAATCTTTGACAAAAACTAAAACTCGCTGGTTTTTGGCATCATGCAGAGATTTACATGGAACACATATAAATGCACTTTTATAAAAGCAGAGGCAGAGGGAAGCTGAGGTTGGAAAAAAATGACATCCATTAACAGGATCTGGTTGCCATGACTACAGATGTACAGCGGAGAACACAGACACCTCTTCCCTCCCCTCCTCACCCCCCGCCGCTAGCACACACACACGCACCGACACACACGCGCGCGCACACTCACAAACGTCTTTTTATGCAAACGGTGAAGAGAGCTGCGTACCAAAGATGCTGATTTGATGGTGGCAATGTGTTCACAGATCTTGCAGTCGAGAGACCGGCTCTTATGAGAAGTAGGCCGCAGCTTTGGCCTGGTGTCCCTGTGCACAGCCTCATCCCTCACGCAAGCATGGTCCTGCAGGGGGGAGGAAAAGGAGGAGATAGTGGGGCTGGGGGCTTCCCAGGCCCTCCGAACTGGCTGCTTCTGGTAGAGCTGCTATTACGGCCGAATCTCCCTGAACGCAGCACACATCCAGCGTTAAATGCATCATTCCCCTGCTTGTTCCCCGGCTACTGTCTGCAAGTCCTTCCTAAAAGAGAAAAGGGCATCGCCAAACAATTGCAGGCACCACCGAGAAGGCAGCTTCTGGATGTAGTCGTTTTTTTTTCTTCTGGCGTCCACCTCTTCCCAAAGAGGAGGAACCAAATGGCTCCCGTGGATAAGGGTGAATTATGCGATGCCTACCATAGATAATCGGAGAAAGGTAGCAAACAGAGATATTTTACTGCCACTATTCTTTTCCATTTCAAAATGGAAGAAATGTTTGAGAGGAAAAATACTTTTCCTGCGTTCCCATGATGACATGTGCTACCATATTTAGAAATATTTGAATCAGATAAGACACATCCAAACATGGTTTTCCCTCGAATATGTCGCTTGATGATCCGTTTGTATTCCACTCGAATTTCTGTCCTACATATACAGCGCACTTGGTCATGGTAGGCGCTTCTGGTGCCTTCTATTCATCTCTTTCCTCTGTCCCTCTTTTACACTCCCCCTTCCTTTAAAGAGACACTGCAATACTACAGGCACATCTAAGCATGCTTCAAGTTATCACACTCTATCACAACATATAATCACAGAAATCATAATTATCAACAGCCTAATGAGGTTCGATTAGATGGGAGGAACAATATCAACTTTTGTAGATAGTTATTAAATTAAAGCAATATTAAATACTATTTGGAAATGTCTATAAAACTCTTATTTGTTGGTTTGTCAAAAACCACAGCATTAACAAATGTATTGTACTGTAAATCCCACATCATGCCTAAAGAAAGAATACATTTATTGTACCTTACATTTGGAGAATGAAATTAATAGAACTACAACTTGTAAGTTTGTATAATTCTGTCTTAACAGAAAAATGCTCCAAAATATATCTTAATGTGGAGAGGTGCTCTCAGAATCTCCTGTGACCCAGACTGATTGAACATCCTGCAGTGATGAGATATTCAGTTATCAAAGATTGTAGTTGAGTTTCTTCGTTTAAACCAACCAGAGAAGCTCAGTTGTGTGTGCTGTAGCTTAGTATTTATTTTAATTTCATGATTCTAATTGCCGAAGGGCTGAACAGATGATAACGGATTAATTTAGTCACATAGCTTTATTTCTCAAAGTTGCACATTGCAGCTTTAAGAAGAGAGGGAAACTACATAAATCAGAATAAATAAATCTATAAATAATTCTAAAATCTTCATATTTGGAATCAAAGTTGATGATATTGCTCAACATCTTTGCAATTATTGCTGTTATTAGATTATGTATCCATTGGGGGGCGACAGAGAAGAAAATTAAATTGTAATAGCACTACTACTTCTGCTACTACTACTAACACTTTTAAAACACAAAACTCATTTGTTACAACGTAGTACTCCCAGAATTATCATGGTAACCACCACATACCAGGACCCAAAGTTTTCCAGCAGGACATTGTCTAGAGCATCACACTACTTTTGTCATGGTAGCCTACATTTAGGTGCCAGGGGGAGGGCATTACCCAGTCTCCAGTTCATCTCCAGTTTTTATTTGGACCACTTTTGATTGGCAGAGATGAGTGCATAGTGGGAACACACTACAAAATGTAACACGTGTCACAGTGTCTAAGATTTTTGCGCTGGTTTATTTTTCCTATTTTCGAAAGGTCAACTGAAGAAAGGGAAAGGGTTAAAAAAAGAAACTCTTTTGCCAAAGATTTTATCCCAACTGTATCTCAAATTGAAGAGGAATTTATTTTTGACTAAAGATAGCTGCTTTGGTTCTCTGTTTATAGAACAACTGTCTTTTTATTTCTATCGTCACTTAATTTGCCATTTTGATCATTTACTAAGGTTGAATTACAGTGTAAGTTACTTCAGTTTAGTTACAGCACTTAAATTTCCTTATGTGATTGTATTCTGAAAGAGAAAAAAATTTAATCAGAAAATTAGATTTCTGCAAATACAACCCTCTTTATTTATTATAGCTTTGCTCTTTTCCACAGTCATTTTTATTATTACATTTGTCCATGTGACCAACTTGCCTTCTATTACATATTCCTTGACGTTTTGTTACCATGCAATGCTTGAGTTTAACACTAGATGTCACTCTTTACCTTTGAGTGATTTAGCATCAATCAGTTCAGCACCAGACTTACCTCATCCCGCTGCTAACCCCTCAGCCACCATTGCATTTACAGAGAAAAAGCTGAAAGTATAATTTAGTCTTTGCTCCAGCTGTATTAGGACGACATTGTAGTAAAGAAGATTTCAGTATGTGTGTGTGGGTTATGTCACAAACATTTTGGCAGTCTCTTGAGAAATAGAGCAACAGATGAACAAATGACACTTTTGATAATGCATCAGGAATAAAATAATTTCTTAGGCCATATAACAGCTTCTGGTTATCTGATACATGCACAGTGAACTTACATTTTGCCAATCATTCTCTCTTACAATTAAAAATGTGGACACACTTGCTTTCTATGAATAATTACTAACAAAGTACTATCTGCATTGAATTAGAAATGCCACATCATGCAAAACTAATTGCTAATTTTTAAAGCTGGCTTAGTTTTATACTGTTGACTTAAGATGGTGTCGATGATATACAGTATTAGTCAGTGTCTTATGGCTGGGATATAATCTTGTTACAGTGAATACATTTTATTAAGGCGTAAAATTAGATTTAAATATCATTGCTACTAACAAAATCTGACTGGAGTTTCATGCTCTGCTCACTTTTTCACATTTAACTTTTCTCCATCCTGCTTCTGTCTGATCTGAACAGGTATGACAATCTCATTGGCTGGGGAGCTGATGGATGTTCCAGGCACGGGAGCCTCCACAGACAGGACTCCATCATCAGACAGTGAAGAGCTGATGTGCCTCAAGTCCACTCCCTGTGGCAACCTTGAACAAGTAAAGACAACAGGTTTATCTGCTGGTAATACACAAACTCAAGACAAATGCTATTTGTACACAAGCAGAGCAATCTTTTCTGTTTGAATTCCTTTTGTATATGTCTCTGCTGACAATCCAGTGTGATCAGTAATAATATTTACCACCTCTTGGTGCAGGATAAACACTCAAGAAAACTGCAGTCATTGTGTTTAGCTCAGCAAACTTTTCTTTGTTACGCCTTTTTTGTATGTTTCTCTGTCGACTGCCTAAAATGTTGACACATTATAATCGTGTGCTTTTATTGACCTCCTGCCTTCTTAAATGCTCAGTATCTTTTCCATTAACAGGTTTGTTTATAGAAGATACTATAGTCTTACATTATATTTAAAAAGTCTTTTAGAACTTTTCATATTCCTAGAGACAACCTACTTGTATTTCCGAGTGAAGCATCTCGATATCGTTTCATGCTCGTCTTGCCTTTCTTCGTGATTTCCTTGAAAGCAACAACATAAAAATATTTTTTAATCTATGGGGTAAAACAAATCACTCATGAGTAGGATCCACTGCAATTGCAACTTGTTATCATGGTTTCATCACATAATTAATCTCACGCCTAGAAATGACATGCAGTACCAGATATTTGCAAGTATCCCTCCCTTGTTGTGATTGTGATCTCCTCAGGTAAGAAGTGGTTCACATCCAAGTTGATCTTCCAGCTTCCCTGCCCCGTTTGAATCTCTGACACTCCGCCTGTCAGTTCTCGCACACCCGGTTGGTTCAGTGCAGCAGGGTGCAGACCCCGCAGTGGAGGCAGAACTGGAGTTTGTGTGTAGCCTGGCCAAGAGAAAGATGCCAATCTCTTTTTTGCCCAGTCTATCCAGTCCAGATCACACGGCTCCAGGAAAGGAGGGAGGCCAAAATCCTGCGCAAAGATGCGACTCGGCTGTGTCCAGTTTGGAAAAGGATCCCAGTCCACATCTCGGCGGAAAATGGGACGAGATAATACTTTATTTGGTTCACCCATATCCCAGAAGATAAGCTCAAAATGATGCAAGCAAATAAAACTGCAATGGCTGTAGCTCCACCCCAACAAACAAGTCGGGATTGATGACCTGGAGACTAAACAATAGGGCAGCTGTGTCTTTAGTCCCAAACACTTAACAGAAAGTGAACAGGAGGTTTGAGGAAAATGCTGATGTAGCATCTGTAATGCTCTGCTCACACACTTTATATACCCAGCTGATTCATTTTACCACTTGTCCAGCAGCAAGTGTGATCTAAGGGGTGAGAGTGACTTGATGTGTCATGAGCTGGGGTGTTACTTCTCTGTTGCCCTGGGACCTGGAGAGGATAATGCTAAATATTTGTATTTATATCTCTGGAGACTTGATGGCAAGTTGTTGGAGAGTGACTCTGGAAGCAGAGAGCAGACACTTTGTTCAGCAGTGGCCTCTACAGTCTTGTCACATACTGGTGCTCTTTGTCCACGGCACTGTGTTATGTGAGGGAACAGCACAGTCACACAGTAAACAACAGTTATTTACAGTTTCTAAACCCAAGAATGAAGAAAAACTAAAGACCAAACAGACATTAAGATGTGATGACGCATCACAATGTTGGACATGTTTACAACAAGAAGACTGACGCAGTGGAGTGGTGGTGAGGAATTTTACATCTTCAGCTTCATGTCTGTGGGTGTCACAGTGTACCAATAACAAATCAATGAGCCATTTGCCATCAAAGAGGAATGACATTTATTAATTTTCATTTACATGACTCATCCAAACCAGTAGTCAAAAAACAGATAAATGTTACACAATATGAGAACACGGTATCAATGTCACCAAATAACTTTAAGTACAAAAACAAAATACTACAAATTAAGATACACTCTATTTTCAGCAACACCATCTTTTAAATATATTCTGTATGATGATTACCTCATTCACAAGCCAAGGATTTATATTAATCTTGGAAAATACTAGAATGGCTAATACATTCGAATAAAAAGGACACATTTTATGCCATGCATTTTAGTTTTTGTAAAGACATATATCAAAGTTAATTTATTCATTAAAGCAGAAATTGCTGCTAAACAACCATAAAAAGACATGTACGTTGGACCATTACAGGGTGAAAATGCAAATTAAAAACTTTCATAATATGCCATTAAATCTGTTTACAATGGTAGAAAACAAATTTAAAATGCATGTACACGTAAAGTACTTTGTGTATTTTAGTGATTATATACAAGATTAATCCACCACAGCTATTTTAAATATTAGATTCTGAGCTTAGTTTTAGATTAAACTGTTAATAGACACACATTAAGCTTAAAGCATTGTCACAGTAGTCCTCCAAGCATTTCATTGCTAAAAAACATAAAACTGTTTCTAGTTGCAGTTCTCTGTCACATACAAATGTTTGAATCTTTGATAATTTTCCCTGTAAACCTTTAACATTACAGTTTCTGAAGATAATAGTAATGGAGTGTTTGTACAATTGCTGGAAGCAGTTAACAGTTTTTTAGACTTAGTATATTATTAAAGTAGACCTGCCCTCATGTTTACACAGAGCATCCAAAACCATGACAGGTTTATGGTTTCAAATTAAAGTGAAAGTAAGCATCGATTTTTAAATGTTTTAACTTCCACAGTGAATGAAGAATCAAGGTTAAAAGGCCTCATTTGCGATAGCTTCCTCTGAACCTTTAGCTTTTCTGAAAAAAAAAGAGATAGAGAAAGTTTACTTTCAATTGAGAACCAGAGTACCTGGCCTTTTAAACATTTATCATATTAGGTACATTAATAATAAAATGACATAAAAAACACACCTTTTTTGTTTTCTGGAGTGCAGTACAATTGATGTAAAAATTACAATCAGCGCTAAAGCTCCGATGACAGATCCAGCCACAATTCCTGCAATGTTACCTGGAATGTGACAAACATTAAAGCTCATTCTATCATGAATTGCTTCTTCAAAATACAAAAATGAAGTGTCTGTGGAGAGTTTTAAATATCGAACAGTGTATGCTATGTTCATTTGATTGTCGTTTCATTTCATTCATTCAACTCCTAATTTCTCCTTCACAAACGCTGGATCTTTAGCTCTCACAGAAGATGACACCTTCCCCACCTGTGCCCCCTCACCTAGAGCACCCTGCCTCTTTTTTTCTCTTGCTCTGTGACTTCCTCCCAGCTTTTGCTACACACCCATCAGGCTACCAACAGAAACCTGTATCACCTCACAGATAATGGCCACCCTATCTGCTCTCCTCTAATTTTACCTTTTCTCACACCCCTCACCCATTAGGACAGTGAGGTGAGACTAAATTTCTCTTTGCTGACACCTGGACATTTACCCTTTTAGCATCCGTCAACTGTCTCACAATAGTAAAATATTTTGCCATTAGAGTTAGTGCACTGGTTCCAATACCCAGTTCCTGGTTTCGATCACCAGCTCCTCTGGTCACATGTCAAAGTGTCCTTGAGCAAGAGACTAAACCCCAACTTAGTTGCTCCCGGTGACTGTTAGCCAGCTGCATAGCTCCCCCATAGGTGTGTGTGTGTTTGTGTGTGTGTGTGTGTGTGTGTGTGTGTGTGTGTGTGTCTATGTTTGTGTGTGTGTGTGTGTGTGTGTGTGTGTGTGTGTGTGTGTGTGGGTCTGTGTATGTGTGTAATTGTGATTCTTAGTGTGAATGTGTGTGAAGTACCAATAGGTAGAAAAGCTCTATATGAGTACCGACCATTTACCATACTTCTACTCTATTAGCAGCCCCATAAGTATTAAACTGGGTTGGAAGGTGGAAGTCCCTACATTCAGCAGCTGGAAATATTCAGATTACTTTGATTTTGTCTAGGGGGGTGTGGTGGCTCAATGCATAGGCCCTCAATTTGGGATGCAGAATCCCACCCCGCCAAATGTCTCCCTGGTGCTGCTCCTGAGCCCTAACAAAATGTGAGGGTTGTGCCAGGATGGGAATCAGGCATAACAACTCAAGCCAAATCACGTTTTACATGTTCCACTGCAGAAAAGCATTTGATAATATACAGTCCAACTAATTTATCATATGACTACCCTCAACATCCGAAGGTTCCGGCCTACCCCCGATCACAGGTCCTCTCAAGGCTTGACTGACACCTAATCCACTACACTCTCAACCTGTCTGGACTGTCGATTCTTTAGTTCCTAATCCCTGGCTCCATGATCTGATCCGTAAACAATACACCACACTCAGAAATGCTAAGAGGAAGTGGCACAAGTTCATGACCCCATCTGGTCTGGCTGAATATCAGAGCCCGCTTGCATCTGTTTCTCACAGCATCACCAGTGTAAAAATTGAATCATACCATCACCACTGACACCAGGAAACTCTCACCATTTCACCTCCTCCATCCACATCTCTCACTGCTGACAACATTGCCAGCTTCTTCACCAATGAGTTCACAGACATCAGCTCCCAGATTTCTCCACCAGATGTCAATGCACGACATCTAATGGTCCCTTCACCACACAGCACAAGATCCCAAGCAGTGGTCCCACAATGGTGCAATGAACTACCACACTGTGCACAGTCGCAAGTATCAATACCAATATTTAAAAAGTTGTTGAAAATAAACTCATCTCCAACTTCCAATGAACTTAAATTATTTTCAAAAATCCTAATTGTCTCATGAAATGGAAACATTCTTTCTCATAACACTTTGCTTTTATGTCTCTTTGAATTAGTTTTTTTTTTTTTGTCTGCTTCTTGTTTGCTACTGACAAAGCAAACAAAAAAAAGCTGGACATTGAACTTTATGCTGTGATAAGACTTTTGTTTTTTAGAATTTGAGTAAACGTATTACACACATATTACAGCTTCGATATTCTGCCTCCTTGTATTATTTAAAAGCACTGGGTTGAGCAAAGGTTTCAGACTAACACCAACTGTCAGAATATGTCCTTTTCTCGATGAAACTGATATATTGGTCTAAATTAGGACATACCTTATCAGTCCCTCCAGGATTTTGCAGCTCTTTTTGTGATTGTCGTGCTTAAGGTGATATTCAAAATATGTGTGGAATAAGTACAAGAATTTACAATAACATGATTTTTTTTCCTTAATGATTCTTTTAATCTGTTAGATCTGCTTTCTGCACTTGACTCCTTTCCTTTATCCTTTAAAGAGCTTTTTTTTTTTTAATAGAGCTAAAAATCATAACAGATATAGCTGGTAACAGGGCTAATGTGCTAAGAAGCTGAAAAATGGCTGCTATAACAATCCAGATTCACATAGCAGGCAGAAAGCAGCCAAATAACACTTACCTAATCAAGAAATGTATCACTGTATCAGTGATAGTGATTAAAATTTCTGCGAATTTCAAAACTTCAGAGGTGATTTAATGGATCAAATGGTGCACACAAAGACAAACTCACAGGCATGATCAAACACATCCACATATGATTTGTGAAGATCAGCATTACTGGACAAAACTTATTTATTTATGTTTATCCGTACTGGGGACCACACAGCTTGTCTCCTCTCCAGACCACTGGCCGTTCTCCTGGCATACTCGCACTGCAGATCCTTTAAGATCGTAGCCGTTGTTGCAGGAAAGTTGCACACTAGCTCCTTGTAAATACGTAGTCCCCTCCTTCTTCCCATTAGAAGGTGGTGATAGCCATCCACAGGATATCACTGCACAGTATAACAATACACACTGTGAAGTAAATGCTACTAATCAATAGATATTGTCTCATACATCCTATACACACCTGGTTGTAGATCATGAACAAGAGAAATGTGATTCTGAAAAGACGCTCTGGTAACATTTCCCATTGTTGGACTACGACCTACAAGGATATCATACCTACAGGACAGAGGAAATAAAAATTATACAATAAATATTTTAGTGGCATTAAAAATAACTTCCATATGAAATATGTCATGAGGGCAAGACAATGAACCCCAAGTTGCTCCCAACTGGAAAGTGCTTTGGGGACCAGTAAGGCCGAAAAGCACAATATACTGTATGTGCAGACCATTATAGTCTCAAGCCAATATATGAGGAGGTTCAGTTTGTGTTGTGGGCGAGCTCAAAATACTGCATCCTACTTTCCCCGTAAAGGAACAGTTATTCAATCAAAATAAATAGTCCAATAATCCAGCACTTGTTTTAGCCCTGCTTCCTAAAACACATGACTCAAATTGATTCAATAATTATTATAATAAGAAAAGTTGTAAAAAACAATCCTCATACCTACAAAACTCTGAGCCCTCTCCGAAGCATATTTTAGATGCCTGACTGGCTAATGGATCATCTGGACTGTCAGGAATTGAAAACACTGGAATAAAACTGGGGTCATGTTTAGAAGCATTGTAATATGTGTCCAAAAGATATTCAGAATCGTATGTGAACAATGATGAGTTGTTGGATACAGCCCCTGTCAGACAAAAAAGAAGACACACAGTTGCATTAAATTTAACATGGAGCTTATGCCACCTGTCATTGGGTCAGAGACAGGATACAACCTAGACATGTCACCAGTCTATCAGTGCCAACACACAGACAGACAATCATTTATACATACAGTCAAAGTTAGAGTCACCAATTAACCTAACATGAATGTCTTTGGACTGTGGGAGGAAACCAACGCAATTATGGGAAGAACATCCAAACTCCACACAGAAAGGCCACAGCCATAATGAATAGAATCAAACCGTTAACCTTCTAGTGTTCCCCAACCTTGGTATTTTGTATTCAATTTATGAAAGCACTTGTCTTTTTTAACCATTGGCTTGGTGGAAGTTTTTGCCTTTATTTTCTACTTTTCACGCAGCTGTAACAACACAACACAATTTCCCCATGGGCTCAATAAAGATGTTTGAATCTTGAATCTTAAATATTGAATATTTATACACGATCCAGAAATGCTGTCATGTTCTCCAGGCCAAAGTTCATTTAAAATGGTCTGAAGCAAAATGGAACACTGTTGGTCAGGGGAAATGTTGTTTTTAAAATTGTTTGCCGTGTCTTGTGGACTTAAGATGAGCGGGACCATCAGCTTGTTATCAACAGACAGTTCAAAGCCTGCATCTCTGATGGTATGGGGGCGCATTAATTTCTTACACATCTGGAAAGACCCACATACTGCATCCATCACAACAGCATGGCTTTGCTGGAGAAGAGTCCGGATGCTGAACTGACCTGCCTGCATTCCAGACCTTTTACCAATAGAAAACATTTTGCACATCATAAAATAAAAAACAAAAGCCCAGGACTGTTGAGCAGCTACGATCCTGTATCAGACAAGAATGGGACAATATTCCCCTCCTAAACTCCAGCAACTGGTCTCCTCACTTCCCAGATGTTTACAGACAGCTGTTAAAAGAAGAGGGGATGCTACACAATGGTAAACATCACCCTCTTCCAACTTTTT
This sequence comes from Channa argus, assembly GCF_033026475.1. Taxonomy (NCBI): domain Eukaryota; kingdom Metazoa; phylum Chordata; class Actinopteri; order Anabantiformes; family Channidae; genus Channa; species Channa argus. The sequence continues at coordinate 11,020,167 of NC_090214.1, forward strand.
TAAGACATATTGCTGCGATTAAATTGAAAATGAGCTAATGTTTTCTGTGAAATGGTATAATTTCTCAGTTTCAACATTTGAAATGTTGTTTATGTTGTATTGTGGATAAAAGATGGGTTGATGAGATTTGCAAATCATTGCATTGTGTTTTTATTTATGTTTTACACATCTTCTCAACTTTTTTGGAATTAGGGTTGTAAATATATAGTCACAATCCTGGTGAAAGAAAATTATTTTCATGAAATTCATACCCACAGCTGTAATTTACTCCCAAATTGTGGTGTGGTTCATACTATGACATATATAGCTCAAAAACATTGATTTGGATCAAAACATTACAAGAACAATTTGTGGGTCCAATTACTTACAGCTTGCCCCAAACTTGAACAGCTCCTCTGGATCACTGGTGTTCTGCACAAGTTCACCATTACTGAGAACCAGGTCGTCTCTGGCATCACCGTTCATCTTTCCTAGCAGTCCGATTGTGAAGTCTTTGAACTCCTCCGGCAGGAGCACAGTGGTTGTCATGATTCCTTCCCTCAGTCGCACTTCAACACCAGCTCCAGTGGGGAACATCACAGTCACATTTGTAGAGGTCGGAGAAAAGACAAACACACCTACAAGAGAGAAGTGATCAAATGGTAAGAAAAAAAGCAGTTCCAGTGTAGTAGTCATATCCAGCTGATATCAAGAGTTTGCTTTTAAGGCTCATATTTGCTGGAATCAAATTTAAAAAGAGTGTCTTTGTACTTGTTGCTCTCTGGCCTTACTAAATTGGGTTGAGATCTGATGTTAACAAACTCCTAGGAATCAGTTCTTGCAGTTATTCTCTTTATTACCTCTTTGAGGATTCTGTGTTGTGCCTTTAGAGTGATCTGTCAGAGGGGTAAATCAACTGCATTTATATACAATATGTCTAACTGTGGACTGATTAATATCTGAAGTCTTTGAGATTACTCTGTAAACCCTTCTAGCTACAGTACATGCAAATAAGAAACTGTAGATCATAGGTCCTCTGAGGCTTCTGTTTTGTGAGCTAAGGTTCACAGCGGATGAAACTGCTTGTGAATAGCACACTGACATTGTGTTTTTCTTTATAAGTCAAGGTAGTCCTAAACCACACCTCTATACTCATCTCACTGACTAGACTCCAGGTTTGCAAACAACTTAATTAAAATAACCATATACATATTATAAACTTTCATAAGAAGGAATTCAAACAGTTCAGCACTTCATAAGCAGTAAGGTGAATCTTGCTCTCACCATGCAGATCCATCCAGCTCTGTTCAGTAAAGGAGAGAGTTTTTTGGTTCTGCAGGACCTCAAGGCTGTTCTGACCACTAACCAGACGCACCTCAATAACATCAGAGAATGCTTCATACATCGCCACAGCTGATAGCTTTGTTGCATTAATTGTGTTTCCTAATAATGAAAGAATTAGATTTATTGCATGGGAAAAGAAATTGTAGCAGTTATGGTGCAGAGTGCATTTTATATGCAAAAAACAGCTCAGTTCTTTTAGTAGCTCACCGTTTAGTGCCTCTGTTCTGCCTTGGATTGTCAGCTTTTTTTCTGCTGACGTTACCAAGGTATACTCCCCTTTGCCATTGAAGGAGTAGTTGACACCATCAAACGTTATGAAATGAGGATCTCCAAACACCACAGCTGGCCGTACAGAAATCTAAGATTTAACAGCAATTTAAAGAAACACACACACTGTTTTGTGCTCAGTGAATCACTAACCTGAGCTGGGTGACTTGTAACGTCTGCAGTCACTGGAAGGCCGGTGTTTGAAATAATAGTGGCAGTTATCAGACCACAAGCAGCAATAGTAAAAGCTGAGAACATCATAGACCCAGTGGGATTGTCCAGGTATTCGAGGAGGCCTTTTGTAGGGAGGTGACCCCCAGTCATGTGCTCGGTCCGGAGTACTACCCCCAATTGAGTCGGCTGTCAGCACCTGAGCACCAGTGCTGTCATAACAACACTGTTGTCCTGCTGCATATTTAGGACTGTTGATACATTTTCACAACAGTGTTCATTAGTACAACAAACTCTGCAGTAGATAAAAGCATAGTGTGTCTCTCAGGCTGCACTTTGCTAAGATGCGGTTGCAATGACTTGCTGGTGTTGGGGATATTCATTTTGTTATTTTTCTGTGTTTACATACTAACAATTGCTGTAAAGTCCATCTGCACTATACTGAGCAATTTCAAACAATGTTTACCAGTTGCACACATCTTTTCATATTAAATCCATTGCAGCATATAGCTTAATTTTTAACTCAAGTGATTCATGATAATAATCACAATAATTTCTCTACAGACATTCAATATGCTTTAATATATTTTTAGATGTGTTGATACCAAGAAGATCTCACTCAAGAAGATCTCGATTAATCAGTGCATAGGTTACTGTTTTACTACAAGTGTGATAATTCTGTTGAGCGTTGACAGTAGGTGGGGCAAATTACCAGTTTGTGTGCTTTTATGCAAGTGAGTACAACAACACAAGGAAGGTACTTATTGTTATTTACTATCAAGGTAAAGAAGCAGTGGCAAGGTGTGGACATGTAACTGCGGTTATAGATAAGATTTTAGATTTTTTTTTAAAGGCAGCTAATGGACAACAGTGCAGTATAAGAATAAACATGTAAGAATAAACGTAAACGTAAAAGTATTTTTACATTCCATTTTTATCAAATTACCTTCTGTACTTATGTTGCAGAAACACTACTTATGAATAAATTGCACTTGTATAAATGTAAAATATATATTGTTCAAAAATATAGTAATGGCAAGTAAGCTCTGAGTCAAGGACTCACCTTGCTTGTATGGCCCTCACACAATGCACACTCCCAGGATGATAGGTGCACACACTCCCTTTCTCTATATCGCAGCCATAATCAGTCTGAGGATAGAAACACAGCATCTGTGACCAGGCAGCCAAGTACCAACTTTGATAATGTATACACAGCAGCTCTGAAACATAATTATAATATGATAAAGGTAGTCAGGTTTTTCATTCATTTTTAATAATTAATAATGATTTAATTCAATCCGCACAACTTGTTATTTAAAAGGCAATACGATTTATTCTGAAACACACATACTACTTATAATACCTAATTAGGAAAGAGTTTTCTTTGACTTTGAACTAGGATGATAAGGATGAAGCATTAGCAAAAGCCCACAGTGCCTGATAACTTCCATAAAGAAATAAAGGCCTTGTAAACTTTTAAGCACATAAAATAAAATCCCCATAATCTGATGATGTCTTTGTTCAGTTTTAGTCATTACTTTTCATGTACAGTGCATCCAGAAAGTATTCACTGCACTTAACTTTTTCCACATTTTGTCATGTTACAGGATTATTCCAAAATGAAACAAATTCATTATTTTCTTCAAAATTCTATAAAAAATACCCAGTAATGACAAGGTGAAAGAAGTTTGTTTGAAATCTTTGCAAATGTATTAAAAATAAAAAAAGAACAAAATCCCATGTACATAAGTATTCACCACCTTTGCTTAATACTTTGTTGAAGCTCCAATCCCAGACTCAGGTCTTTTTGAGCATGATGCAAAAAGCTTGGCACACCTATTTTTGGGCAGTTTCTTCTTTGCATTACCTGTCAAGCTCCATCAGGTTGGATGGAGAGTGTTGGTGCACAGCCATTTTCAGATCTCTCCATAGATGTTTAATAGGTCTCAAGTCTGAGCTCAGGCTGCACCACTCAAGGACATTCACAGAGTTGTCCCGTAGGCACTCCTTTGTTATCTTGGCTTTTGTGCTTAGGGTCGTTGTTCTGTTCAAAGATGAACCGTCCCCCAGACTGAGGTCCAGAGCGCTCTGGAACAAGTTTTCTTCAAGGAAATCTCTGTACATTGCTGCATTCATCTTTGCCTCAATTCTGTTTTGTGCTCTGACATGCACTAACTGTGGGACCTTATATACACAGGTGTATACCTTTCAAAAACATGTCCAATTGACTGAATTTCCCACAGATGGACTCCAATCAAGTGGTAAAAACATCATGATTAGTGAACAAAGGATGCACCAGAGCTCATTTTGTACACGGCAAAGATGGTGAATTCTTGTGTACACGTGGTTTGGCCACGTGCTGCTTACAGCCCCAACACACTTGGGATGCAGCTCTTCTCCAAATAAAAAGTCTTGCTAATTTCTGATTAGTTGACCCAACAGCTGAGGTCATTGATGCAAAGTTCACTTTTTATTACCCTCGTTACAGTGGTGTCAAATTCCTTTAGTGGAATTCTTCACACAGGTGTCAAATGTATCTCCCAAGACAAAATACAGTATCACAGTTTTGACTTGTCTGTGGTTGTTAGTTAGACTGTTTGAGCTTTCATTTTTACAGCCCCAATTCAAAAATGTTGGACGATGTGTAAAATGCTAATAAAAACAGAATGCATGGATTTGCAAATCTCATTAGCCCATTTTGTTCACAATTGAACTATATCAGATGCTGAAACTGAAATATTTTACCATTTCATGGAAAATATTAGCTAATTTTGAATTGGATGGCAGCAACACATCTCAAAAAAGTTTAACTATAAGTTCTACCCCATCGTAGCTGGCTGCTCTATTCACTTACATGAAACCTTCCAGTGTCTGCTCTGGCTTGAGCCAGGGTGCAGGGGCAGTCTATGATCTCAGTAAGGAAGTTGGGCAGTTTTTTTTCTAGCTGGTCCCATGCTAAACACTTCTCCAGGGCCCAAGCTTCTGAGTTCTGCCTAAACTTCTTCTCCAGATGCCAGGCAAGAGCATGGTCCTCAGTCCAGACAGCTTGTACATTCCTGAATGACGAATGAAGCTGTGAATTCCAGTAATGTGCTAAATGCATAAAACAATAATATAAAGAAAAATGATCTCACAGTTATCTATAGCATATATTAGAAAGTGTTTGAACACACCATGTGCCATCAGGATTGTCACTGGAGCTGATGCGCAGAGAGCCAAGCTCCCAATTTGAAAAGCTGTTTTCTGCTGGTTCGGGCAAAAATCTAAAGGAGCCATTGTTGGGCTGATTCTTTGCAAGTGAATAGAGATATTTCCACTCACCCTGCCAGTAGTCCGAATAAGGTTCACCTACAAAGAAACATTTTATAAAGTTACCTACTTAACGGCGCTGACGCACTTACAAAATGTCCATATGCAGTTTTACTCACCTGTCTCCCTGTATCCCCAGAGCTCTATATTGACACTTTTAGCTCTGACCAAAGAGATGTTCCATGTCATCTCAAGAGTCCCTCCAACATTAGGTGTACCGTAGTACTGCCATTGTGTTGAGTTGACCATCATCGCCTTGAGCCGCGAATCTAACTTGCCAGCATGTACTGTATTGAATCATAAAAATCATACATTTATGTTGTTTCATCAACTTACAAGTTTTTAGGTCATCCTTGTAAAAATACGCAAATAATTATTATACCCGAAAGCCATGTGCCAACCCTACTGAACGTAATGCCGTTATCTGAGGAAATGTGCAGGGGAACCCATCCTGTTTGATACAACAGTGGCGAGATGCAATGGCCTCTAGTGTTGTCATCCACATACCCCGCAGTACTGACATTATTGTTGAATCTGCCATTAAAGAAGAATAATCAGTAAGCTCCTATACTGTACATGAACCGTGTAAATATAAAGACATTAAATTTCATTTAATTATCATCAATAAATGATAGCTATAATCAGAACAGCTTCAGCAACACATATAGTAAACACTGAGGTGTACAAGAAAAGATTTACCTGCAAACAATCTGGGAACTGTTACTGAAACTTGCATCAAGGACAATAAAATCTGTCCCACCAAAACAAGACCCAGAATATGGAAGGATTTCCACACAGTACTCTTTATAGTCTGTGCAGCAGTTTTTCAGAGAAGTACATGTTGGTTGGCATGAACAAGAGTTAAGTTTGTTCCCACAGTTTCCTTCACACGTTTGTCCTGTTAGAATGACAGAGAGGTGTCAATAGGCCATTGTGGAGAAAGGGCCACAAGTTAAACCTCTAACTTCAACTGCTTTAACATTTACACTTTCATTTTTTTGTTTTGTCACACACACACACACGTACACAAACTGCTGCTTCTGCATTTTCTTTGCTAACCAAACAGTAAATAATCTACATTAAGTCGCGTAATTGTGATATCAAATATTGTGTATGCAAAGTGTAATATTTCAGAAGTTTTTGGAAACTTACCAAAAGTCCTGCAGATACACAAAGCCAAAAGGACAAGAACCAGTGATGTGAATCTTACCATCATGAACACATGAAATGTCAGACAGTGTTGCGTGAGCACATTCCTTGCTGCTTATATACTACTCAGCATTTTTTCTAAACCTTTGGTCAGAGACATTCACTGTCTGTGTAATCATCAACCAGATGTCATCAGAAGAGTTTCAAGTGTATCTATCCCAACATACCCAGCTCTCACTCAGAGCCAGTTGGATTATTATATTTAAATAAAAATGCAACTTATGAGGACAGTTGTATGCATACTAACACAAAACAAGCTTTCACAGAATATTTGCTTTGACATTCACATTTATTTATCAATTTTGGCTTCCTTTATTATATTAGCATTTGCCTTTTACATTGATCAGTACAGTACTGAATATGACTTTGCTGCAATTTAAGGTTTAGGTTTAAACCGTGGGCCAGAGTCACATTTAGAAATTGCTCCTGTATTATGTTTTACTTAATTTATGTCAAATCTTTCAGAAAACATGCGCTATGTTCAACTGTGATTGAAATCTATACTTTAGAACAATATGACAGCGATAGTCTATCTATCTCAACATATGCTCTGTCAATATAAGGTTTTTAGATAGCAGAGAGATGTTTTTAATGACATTATTAAGATCTGCAGGAATGAAAGGGAAGATTTAAAAGATGGTAGAGAGACCAGCCATGTATGGCCTAAACATAAAATGTGTTATGGCCACTGACAAAAAGACAAGAGGTGGAGCAAGAAGTGGCAGAGTTAAAGATGCTGTGATTTTCACTGGAAGTGACAAGAATGGACAAGATTAGGAATGAGTATATTAGAGGGACAGAGCAGGTACAGTAGGAAGGTTTGGAAACAAAGTGAAAGAAGCAGGACAGGTAGAAGATAGAGCTGCCAGACTAGAGGAGAAGAGAAAGGCTAAGGAGGAGGTTCGTGGACACTGCGAGGGAGGACATGCGAGAAGTTGGGGTGTCAGAGTAAGTCGCAGAGGTCAGAGTGAAATGGAAAGTAATGATTTGTTGCAGTGACCCCTATAGGAAGCAGAAGAAGTAGCATGCTGTGACACCTGCCACATCAAGATAAGGTCCTCCCCTCCTCTGGGTTTAGTTGGGTTCTATTTTTTTTAGGTCATTTTTGGCACATTAGATTGGATCCTGTTGAGCACATAGCTGCAATTTGGACTTTGTTCGGCATCACAGTTAATCTAAATACAAGAGCAATAGCTCCATAGTGTTTTTTCCTATTTTTATTTGTTGCCCAGTACAATCCAGTCCTGTAGAATGACAATCCAGAACTGCATATGAGGAAACACGAAAATGTAATTGTGACAATAAATGCAAACCCTCAGATTTTCCTGTAAAATATATGCTGAGGCGGGGGGGGGGGGTTGGGCAGCATTGGGCCAGTAGGTGGCGCTGCCGCCTCAGGAATCATTTTACTGTCAAACGTCTACGCTGCCACGTTGTAGTATTTCAGAGAGTATTTCATTGAGGGAACCTGTTTAAAGAATACAAATGCTTTATACCCCAAATGTGAAACAACATGTTTTAATGTAAAGGTGGGTGAGGTATTATAAACAGTTACATTCATGGCTGCACACACAAAATGCTTATCTACTGTTATGATCCAAAAATATTTTAAATACATTTAATCCAAAAGTTGATTACTAGTGCTTCTATTCACATTGTCCATGGATCTGAGCCAGAATCAATTATTTAACATATGATTTAAACTCCAACTATAAGCTATAAATGGAGTCACTGATATTCTGCCCAGCCTGGCAAGGTATGACTATTTTGCGCACTCACAGCTAAGGTATTGGCAGTACGTGTATAATAACAGCATGTACTTATGTATAATAGTTCAAGCATGGCTGTTGATTCAAGATTTGCAACTGAGGCTGAGAAGAGCAACATCGTTGAACAGCTCTGCATCATCATCATCTGGACTTGGTTCTTGTTGATTCCTAAAACAAATGTACAGAACTTTGTGAGCTTCGCTTAACTTGAATAGTATCTTTACATTGTACAAATATTCTTGCCCTCCACACTCACCACCATCAAATGGCCGTTCTTTGCCCTATAGACCGTAGACTCCTGACCACTCTTGAAGTCCACAAAGCCCTCTCGGCCCGGCTGGATGTCAAATTTCACGCTGGATATACAGTAATAACAGTAAGTTTATACTGAATTCATTCATCTGTGTTTTGTACCAGAGGTGGGAACTTAAGTCACATGACTTGGACTTGGATTAACTAGACTTTTGACTTGACATTACTTGCTCCCTTAACCCAAACATTAAAACTTGGGATGTAAAACGCTTGCAGCGAATTGGCAGACAATAAATTGGACAGCCGTGAAAGATGTGTCTGTTAGTATTTGTGAATTGTGAATTTCTTTATTGTTTTCTTTAAATGACAGTTGGAGCTGGGGATCTTTGACCTCTGACCCTGCAATTAGTTCAATTAGATGACCACAACTACTAGTTATGCCACATTTGCCTTATTTTGACAGTTTTTTTTAAATACATTTATAAAAAGTAATATTCAGAAATCCTAAACAGAAGTTATCGGATAAGTCACACATAATGACTTAATTGTGAGCCAAGACATAAAGTTTAGGACTTGGACATTCTGGACTTGAGTCAGGACTTGTTTGTATTTGCCATACTTCTGGTTTTTACCATTATGATGTCTAGTTTTTAAATGAAAATACTGCTACATGTAATGCATATTTTGTACCTTCCCTGAACCACCTCGATGCAGCTATGCTTGTTGGCAATAACACTCAGCTTGGTCAGGGCCTCAAACAGGTAGTCACACTGCAGAACCAGATCCCCCTGAAAGAACAAGGATCAGCAGTCGTTTTCTACTGGGATTTTACATTGCTGAGTCTGTACAAACTCTCTGTGACAGACATTGAAATGTGGGCGGGGTGTCTCTTCGTCCTCTGCTGTGATCTGATCTACATCTGACAGATTGTGTTCTCATGTCATCTGCCTTTAACATGGTGCTTTGTGACAGATTAAACATAAAAATGTTTACAACGCAGCTGCTGCTTTAAGTATGTATATTTACTGTGGACTCCTGTTTGGTCACAGCTCTGCTGTACCTTCTGTTTGGTGTCATCACATGTAACATGTAGGATGAGAAAGTTGTCACTCAGGTTACTGACCGACACACCTGTGAAAAATGAAAAAGACTCACCCTTAAATCATAAATCTCACAGATGTGTCAGCAAGTTTCAAGTGAGTGTTTATCTCTCCTCATATATAATGATGCTTGTTTTGTCTAATTAACTCACTCATTACCTTTAAGAGAACTGTAATCTATCCGCTGCTTGATCTTGGTCTCCTCAACCAGGTACGCAGCTTTGTGGGTGAAGATGAGCTGCCGGAGACGAGGCCTGAACCCGTTCCTGTCATACTTCACCACTGGCACACTGTACTGTGGGCAGGGGATACACAAGGTCAGGGTGGATAAAAAGGACACAAGAGGAAATCCCAGTCTTACTTTACCTTGATCTGCTCGTGCCGAATCATTTGTAGCACTTTGACGTTCATATCGTCTTGACCTTAACAAAAATGAAAAAAACATTCTTTTATTTAAGAATTTATTATTTCACTTATTAAGTGAAATAATATAAAGTTGACATCTTGCCACAGGCTGTAACTACTCATCATCATGTTGTATTGTAAGTATAAGTACTGTATTCTGCACACTAAGTCAAGATAGTAAGTAAGAAAGTAAATACTCTCAGAGACAAGAAGACAAGAGCCTTACCAATCCTTGTCTCCAGGAATGGTCTGCACACACTGAAGGGATAATTATCTTTTTTACCTTTGAACAAGGAACTCGTCTGCACTTTTAACTGGAGCTGAAATGAACAGAATGTTGAAACTGAAAGAATGAGCTCAGATGTACACTGGATATATTATGGACATATTATGGTTCCTAAACTCATATTTCTAGCGTTGTGCATAAAAGCCGGTGCACTGCACCTGTGCTTTCTTCTGTGGGGTGAGTCCTCGAACATACTTCCGTACCATCTGCCGAATGTAAAGATTCTTCAGGAGCTGGGACACCTACCGGAATATACAATTTTATACAAGCTGTTTGGCTTGACCTTTGCAGGACACAGTCATTACCAAAGCTGTCGACCTGTACACTCGTACACAGACATCTTTTGGAAGAAGAAACCCACCTCCTGCAGTACAGGTGGGGCAGTGAGCCAACAGTCTCTCTCCAGGACATGCTTGGGAAGGTTTTCCCTTAGCCGTGTGAGGTAGCTCTGCCTCACGTGGGCCAAGTACTCACTGTTGTCGATGCATGCCGGCTGATTTCTGGTAATGAAACCTTTGATGAACCTAGAACAAATCAGCACAGACTTATCAGAGAAGTTGGCTGTGACAATATACATACAGCCACAAATTAAACCCCAGAATAAATATCACCTACTTCTTGATGACCTTGACAGCCCATGCCCTCCTTTCTCGCTCCTTCCTGGCCATCAGACCCCTCCAGCAGTTCTCAATCTTAGTAGCTGTTAAGAGACAACAAAAATGAATATCTTAAAATATATAATTTATGTTAATAATTAATGTTAATATTCATGTAGGTGAAATATTTTTGTGTCAACAAACAGTAAATATGTTGTCAGTAATCACTCACCAGCCTCTCTCTGTTTCTGATACTCTCCTTTCACCCTGTAGCCTTTGTACTTGGCCTGAATCCTTGTTGCTGTAGGAAAAACAGTCCACAGTTTACACCCTCAGGAAGCTTATGATGCTCACTATACAGTAAATGAAATGACAGAGATGAGTCTCACCTAGCTTATGTTTGCAGACCTGGAATGCATCTTCCGTGGCAAACAGGGTTCTCGGGTGGCGGATGAAGATTTTTGTCCTTGTAATAAAGAGACAAAAGAGACGCTCTTGTATTTCCTTCCAGGTGAACCAGCACACATCAAACAGATGAATCCAGTTACATCTGCTCACCTGCCCATCTTGTACTCATCACGTTTGTATCCCAGGTGTTTGACCAGACGCTGCACACCTTCCGCAGCTGTACCTTTCCAGTTGGGCCAGGTGTCTGGACACAGAGCTTTATACCTGACCACAGAAAAACAATTATGTTAGAGATTAAGCAACTCCATAAAACCACTGGAATAGTCTGTCTGCTTAGATACTGTACCTTTGGAGGAAGATCTCATATTTGCGACGGTAAGCGAACCCAGCTCGTCTGACCCTCAGGTGCTCCATCAGCCCCAAGTACTTCACCTGATGTCTTACCAACACGTCATCGAAGCGTCCTGTAGGAGAAACTACAATACTAAGAACAAACTGATCAAAAGTGCCATGTGGTTGCTGAGTGTAGGCTGAACCTAATGCACTCTATAAGTATTAGCTTGGCTACTGGTCTAGGGACACAAGTCCTCACCTGGCTGCTTGGCTTCATTGGGTTTAATGCAGCGGACATACCAGGCCTCCTTGGACATTAAGATCTCAGTCAAGCCTACAAGACTGCCTTTAAACTGAGTCACCACCTGAGGCATCACAGAGAAATGTGTAAAAGAATAAGAATAAGAATGAGAGTTGACAATCTGCTAAAAGTTTCTACGTCATGAAATCATGTGACTAATTTCTTACTGTTTCAGGTCTCTTCTTGCTGTCTGGTTCAGTAGTAGGAAAACAGCTTTGGATAATGGGATTTTTGGACTGTCGCATCACCTTAAGAAGAAAAGAAAAAACACTTAGGATAAACCTTTCAAGTATATTTCCAAGTCTGTTTTTGTATTTTGTATGTACAAATAAAAACGAATTACCTCTTTCACATTTCGATACAAAAGATCATTGTTTTTGTCCAAGAATCCTGAAAGTTTATGCAGCAAAGAGTAACTTTCATGTCTAATAAATAAAAAATGCCACTATTCTTTAACATGCACACAAATATTGTTGGAATTTTAAGGATATACAGGAGACAATTAAGCATTTTAGTAAAAATAGACTCTCACCAACAACACAATATGTAACCTCGCCAGCATAGTGCAAGAGTCTGAAGTCTCCTCTTTCCAGCGTTTTTCTCGTCTTCTGGTCAGCAAGTTTATGTCTGCAGGGAAAATTAGATGAACTGTGGTGTGCGGTTTATCCAGGTGTAGACAATGTGGACTTTCTGTAAATTTTTGAACTCACGTAACAAAGTGAGGGTGACCACCAATCTTTTCCTCCATCTTCTCCAGGAAGGTGAGATCCGTGGCCTCTCCAGGTCGTAAACATTCTTCATCCTGTATGACAAGAGTTGTATTTATTTAGCTTTGTAGCTTTGTGTTTATAACTCTGCAGGACCATTACTTAATCATATCTTTACCAACAGTGAGATGATTCCTCTATATTTCTCCTCCACAAGGTCACAGATTATTTTGTTATTGAAATATGGCACTGGTTCCCACTGTGTAAATAAGGAACAAGAAAAAAGTAGAGGCTTTACACATTAGTAGCCTTCTAAGCCACAACTGTTAAGCAGATGTGAGGAATACCAGCTTCATTACTTCAATCCCTTCCATTTCGTACTCCTCCTGCTCTGATTTGAGTGTCAGCTGGATGAAAAGCTGCTGCAGCTTCTCATTGCAGTAGTTGATGCAAAACTGCTCAAAGCTACAATAAATGCACAAGTGCACAAGTCAGTACTGAATGTTTTCTTTAATCAATTTTGCTACTAGAGAATCAATGCATACTCTTACCTGTTCAGGGTAAAAACCTCAAACCCGTAGATGTCCAGCAGACCAATCACTGTTTTTCTAGAGGAGTCCTACAGATAATTCAAACAGAATCAGCCTAGCCTTTTCTAGCCTTTCTGCACACAGAAACACAGAAATCACCTTGTGATGCTTGATTATTGTTGTGTCTTGCCATGATTCAACAATTCTCTCTGGAGAAAGTAATAAACAGTTGAGAGATGTGTTACCAGACTGACCCACAATGAAATGGCCACCTCAGGGTCAGTAAAATCTTGCTACACCAATTTTCAATTTTCCAACTTTTAGTCACTTTTAAGAATAGGCAAGTTTAGAAAGGGGGTAGAGTGTTCACTGCACTCACCTTGTTAGCCAGAGACTCATTGAGCTTGCTGACCAGCCAGTTGAAAGTGCGGCCATAGATTGCTTTGGCAAGGGCATCCCTGGCATACACCGCATGGTCCACAGAGAAGGGGGTGAAGACCTTTAGCATCAGAATAAGGTGTACAATAACAAATCAGGTCTACAAAAAAGTTATTTTCATCGTTCAGATTAAAGTCTTTTACATAAAATCACCTCCTCTGCTTTGGCTTCAATCTTCCTGTGGGTTAAGCCATGTTCTAACACCTGAGCAGGAATCCCCAGCAACTGCTCAGCAAAGGCACAACAAACCCAGATACGTAACATTAAAAAAAAATCTTTCTGGTCTTCATCAGAAAGTCGCATAATAGGATATGAAAGGTTTAACTTTCTGCCGTTTGTTTAAGTTTTACCTTTGACACCCAGTGCATTTCTTGGTTGTTGATGAGCGTGGAGTATCCTCGAACATCTATTCCAAATTTGATGTTTCCCAGGTGGAGCACACTAGCAATAATCCCAAACAGGTGCTGCAGTATGTCCAGAGACACAAATCGTTAAACTCCAGGAAAACGTAAAATTCATGGCTTTAATTTTATTTTGTAGCTTCAATGTAATGCAAGATGTACAACACAGTCTCACCTCAATATTGTTCTCACTAAACTCTATGACAGAGAGGGCCTTCCTTACCATCCGCCAGTCACTTTTATTGTTAATAGAGCTAACTTTGGCACAACCCCCCTGGAAAAGATAGATAATTAAAGGTCTAACTTGAGAGATGTTTCTTGCAACAGATACACTTAGTGATGTGTTTGTTTCACTGACCTGCACCAGGTAACTATAGTGCAGGCAGTTCCTCTCCAGGCCAAGCCAACGGAGCAGTTCTTCCTCTCCTCCCTCCACAAGTTGGTAGAAGATGTGGAAGTTTCTCTCTCCATGGTTCTGGTGGACCACACGAGACTTCTCCAGCAGGTAACTGAGGATGTGACCACCAACTGCACCCCCCTAAGGAAGAAATGTAATCCGAAACCCCCTTCAGTGCTTAGTGTAAGCTAAGAGGTCATCACCCTGCCATGTTACACTATTTTGACATTGTGGTTCTCTTTCTAACATTTGCTCTGTGTTTCATTATGGGATCACTACAGAGCAGTGGAGCCCTCAGTGGCTTATCACCTTCACCCCAATCACAGGACAATCTCAGCCTCCTCTAACATTTCTCTGCATAGCAAAATGCATTACCTCATTTCTTCCATTTTCCAGAGAATGTACAAATATGCAGCCCAGTCCATGTGCTCTCCTAATGCAGTTACACTGCTGTCTGCATACCAGGCAGAGATCCTGGAGGACATGGGTCACCAGCTGGACTCAGTGTCTCCTAATCTTGCTCTTTGGGAAGAGATCTGCATTGTATATGACCTCATATTATGCTCCTCCATGGGGGCGGTCCAGGGCTCCAGTCGAGTGATGGGACTAGCAGTCTCAAGTGAGAGAGGCCTCTGGCTAAACCTGTCAGTTTTAAGTGGTGTACAGAATGCCGTTTTTATGGATGCCACTTATGATCCCACAAAGAATCTTTTTGGTCCAGCTTTTGAAAAGATGCAAGAAAACAGCAACTTTAAGAAACATAGGGTGAAGCTTTTGACCTTTACTTAACACAGAAACCCTTCCCTTGCCCATGTTTGCAAGCTTTGCTGCAGCTTTGCTGCTGCAGCCACTGCAGCCAGAGCTAAACAGAGTGTCTGATAACTCGAGACTATGGGGCAAACACTGATTTGCTGCAGTAGCAGCTAGAAAGCATCCATACCTTTCCGCGGACAGGAAAAAGAAACAGGGAACCTAGCCTAACCCTCACCTCCCCCCTACCTCTGAAGAGAAGAAAAGTGGGAAGGGGGATAACAGCCTGTTAGTTCAGAGGCTCCTGCTGTTCAGACTTTTTTAGATGTCCTCTTTCGCTCTCTCTCTCTCTCATCAGGCTCAGAAAGGGAAGACTCAGGAACACACAGCACAGTGTCACCCAGTATTTCAAAACACACAACCAGTGTCACCAAGCACTCCCTGTTGTTAGCAAGCACCCCCAACTGTTCTGAGTTTGACAAAAAAAAAATTATGTCTACAATGGGCCTCCCCGGCATGCTACAGCACAATCCAGCCTTTGTGCCTAAGGTAGTGGATCCGTCATACAGGTGTCCCACTGTGGAGCTGTTACCTTTTCACTCGATGTTGCAGGACCATCAATTGCTCATGTGGTGCTGTGGGCTATATTTCCCATAGTGAATCACAGAGAAAATGTTAGCAAAAGAACATTGGGTTAGTTAACGTAATCCCTGGTTCTTTGATAACAGAGTGAGGTGTTTAACAGATTTCCCCACGGAAAGAAATCTGCCTAGACTGAGTTAGGAGGGGCGATCAAACGTGATAATAGGAGGATGGTGAAGCCCCAAGGAAGGCTCGACCTGTCTGGCACTGACAGACATGGTGTCATTAGAGCTTCTGTAGTTGGTCACACAATGAGGAAAACCCCACAGTGAAACACCTCACTCTGTTTTCAAAGAACCAGGAATTAAATTAACTAACCCAACGTTTGTACAGCAGTGTAAGACAAAGAGCATATTTCAGTCCACCTGGTGGTCAAACTGGATGTCCATGTATTTTCCAAAGCGGCTTGAGTTGTCATTCTTCAGAGTTTTGGCATTTCCAAAAGCCTAACAGACAAAAAATTTTAGTTTTTCGCATAAAATAATTGTATGTTACAGAAGCAGCTGCACATATATTTGTGTCACTGACCTCAAGTACTGGATTGGAGAGAAGCAGTCTATCACGGACATTGTTTAGGAGTCTGGTACTTGGACAGCTGACAGCATAGAACTGCAGGATTTTCTTGGAGGCCTCTGTCTTTCCGGCTCCACTCTCCCCAGAGATCAGGATGAAGTGGTTGTTGAACTCGGACAACATTGTGCGGAAGACATTGTCTGCCAGAGCATAACTGAAAGTACCGTGATAGGTTTAGGTTTGTTTACCTTGTTTGTCCTGAACATAAATGTAACTTTCATCACACCTGTCCCAATAATATTTCTGTATTTTTCTCTCTTTCTTGGTTACAGTATAATTTATCTTTTAATTTAAGATCTAATTACCTGCTGTATCTAGCAGGTTTATGCTAAACACTGTACACATACAACATTGTTTGGGGGCATTTTGTGCTGTGAATAAATAGGAGTTTATGGTTCACAATTTTTTCATTCCACCTCTTCACTCGTTACTAAATCTTAAAATACACCCTGTTTTTTAAACCATATATACAGTAATAGTTTTATTTGGCAATTTTGTAGGATATTTTGTCTATAAAACTACACTGAGGAGAACATGTAGGACTGAATTAGCATTTATATTTTTGTTGTGTTTGATGTTTTTAAATTTGGCAGATATTTGATTTTAAAGCAAAGTGTTTAAGTTACATTTTTGGCCTCAGAGGGGGACACCGTTATTGTAGTTAAACAACTCTTTAAGCATTTCTGAACCATAGTTGATGGCAGAAAAATACAAGCCTCTTGCTGGCACTTGCAGAGAAGTCAGTTTGTGTAAGATCTTGCAGCCTTCCATTAAGCATTTTTTTTTTCATTTCATTTCATTCAGGACCAAAGTGGTGAAAATACTATAGCCGACACTGACATCCATTGTAGTTCTTTGTATAAAAAAATATTGGTTTGTCTTATTTGTGTGTATTTTGTAAAGAGCATTTAAAGCCCTATCCATAAAACAGACTGTATACACATTCAAGAAAAGCCTTACATGTGAGGTGGCAGCTCAAAAAAGTTAACTCCCATGTAGGTATCCATTTGCTTTTTGCTGTAGATGTCAAACTCTCTATATGGATTGACCGACACCAAGAGAGTCCCAATGTAGGTCTGCAGAGATAAACAAAAAAAGTTTTTTTTCCCATTTCATAATGCAGGAGATTTTTTATAAATTATATTTTAAAAAGATTCGAGCAGTGTGGTGTGTATGCATCATTCCACTGATAAGTCATTTATTAAAAGCACTTTAGTACTTTTGGTTAGTCACTTGTCATGACCTCATGGACAGTGGTGACCTTAGGATAGCTCACCCTGCAAATGAAAAGAACAGGAGCTGCTGTTTCAGCAACACAAGGTGCTAGATTCAGCAGAACACAGTGCAGTATTAGGAGCTTGTCAGGTTGAAGGTTGAGGGTGTGAAGTTCAATAACAACGTAAGAGACAAAATGTAGCCAGGTTTTCCAAAGTGATACCATACCGGAAGGACTCACGTAAATGAGATTCTCATGGAAGCGTTTCCTCAGGTTGTCCAGGAAGGCACTCTCACTTGTGTAAGCATCCAGGAGAACAAAATCCTGGATGCCCACGCGATCCCGGGCTGTCAGGGAAGCTTCCATGTTCCTCAAGATCCGGTTACAGCGCTCCTCCAGGCTCTGTGCCCAGGTAAGAACACATCAGTGACTTGACGATGAAAGAAGCATGACAAAGCTGTATTGTTAACTTTATAGAACCTGAAAATCTACAAATATTATGGCATTCTTTACTCAGTTGGGATTTTGTCTGACAGGATCAGCACCGTGTGTCCCATTGTAATCTTAATGTCCTGTTTTGCTCAAAACTTATCAGTTTTTGTTGAGGTTGTCACTCAAGAATACACAGACACAAGCTCTCAAATATGGACAACATAGGATATATATTTCCTAGAGGGTTACTCATTTCCTGTCCCTATGTCTGTGACTTCCACTCATAGCTGTAAATGGCCTTGGCTACATCCTTTATGCTCATGACAAATCTAAATTCAGCCACCACTATCTAATCTGCTTCTGTGTTCTCCAAAAAGAGCCATCAGTCATGTTCATGGCAAGGACAGGGTGAACAGGCAAACTCTCCACCTACTGTTGAAGCTTACAAGGTTTGACAGTTTAAAACATGATTCAATGACTAGCACAAATATAAAGTTGGAAAGGGATTAATTACATTAATTATGGGTAAACATACCATATACCCTGTTATTTAAGACACAACTGAAGAGGAACCAGATAAAAGGCAGCAAGTGCACTTTAATTACGGAGCTATGAAATCCAGTCCAGCAATATGCTTCAGTAGTTTGGCTCTCATCACTGCCAAGTTGACCTGTCACCAAGTCACCGTAACAGACACTTACAGATCATTCTTCAGTACAAGAAGCTTTTGATCTGCCGACCCAGCAGAAAGTCTCAGCAAAGTGTAACAATGAACCACATGTAATCATCAAAATGTTCAATAAGGAGAATGTGGAAAAAGTTACCTGCGGTGAAGGTCCCTGCTGTGTGTCTGTGTGTGTGCGTGCCTCAGTACTCTTTCTGAACTGAACATCTGATTTTATTGGAGGGAAGCCACAGTAGTATGACAGGAAGCACTGATAAATTGCAGCCTCTGCTTCCTTCAATAGGAAACCATCAATAATGTAGCGAGGCGGTAAATCTGATTCTAAATGTGTGTTTGTATCTGCTTGTATTTGTATTGGAAATTATATTTTTGGGCATATCCTGAACACAAACAATGTGCTAATGCGAATGACTCAACTCTTTCTTTGCTGTTTACTAAATAGTGTTTTTAGTTATTTCAAATCTATATCACTAATAGTTGAGATTGTGGAACATCGACAGAAACATTAACTTGTTGACCATATCATGTTAAAGGTAAAACAACCAAAATGTCCATTACCACTTGCTTTTTGTTGCTGACTTTTTCTGTTCCTCTGAATAATTGTATGTTAAATTGTTTCATTTGAAAGCATTTGTACTGTGCTTTGCCATTTGAATGTTGCAACTTCGTAAACTTAATAATACTTTAGCTTTAAGAAACCTGTCCCTCTCTGACAATGAAAAACACTTTTGTTTAGATGTTTAAACAATCAAAGAGAGCAGTGGTAGCAGTTGTGCCTTAGAAGTCTTTTAAAGCTAAATGTTCAAGATGTTCAATTAGATAATGCCTTAAAATAGTAGAAAAATAAATGTCACTGAGGTTTTTTTCTGAAAAACTAAAATGTTGATTTGAATATTTTATCCGTGTTTAACATGTTTTTGAGAAAATGGATTATGGTAGTCATGGCTCTGTATAGTATCCACCATGTTCAAAAACCAACATTCTTAATGAGAAGCAAAGTAACGAGCAGCAAAGCCTTTCTCTCAGACACTCTGCCCTGTTGTTGGCACTCTGTGAGTATCTGTGTGGGCCGGTTTTTGTTATGCAAAGAAGAAACAAATAAGAAGTGACTTTTACAGCTAAATATATGTAAACTGGACCATGCAGAAAACAATTAGAATGTAAAGGAAAAGATATGAACCTAATATGTGTATATACATAGCATGAGTTTAAGGTAAATTCCAGGATGAAAGACTACAAAAAATTTTGATGTCAAGTTACAGTGGAACAGATTACTTTATCGGATCTGCAGACCATCACCCGAGAGCGCACTCCATTGTTCATGTCTATCCTGTATGGTGCAGGATCCTGTTACGCAGCCACAAAGTGGCATTTAGCTTCCTGAAAGAGATAGCTCTCATCGTGGGCCACTGGCTGACACAACTCGGGGCAACACACATTTAGGGGGCTCCAGGAGTCTAGAGAAACCTGACTGTCAACAAGGCTCCATCACACTAGTCAAGTAGAGTACCTCCTCTGCTGCTACTCTTTTACACTAGTCCACATGCTGTAATCTAATTATTCTGTTTTTTTTTAGGTTTTTCTTTTTTTGATTTTTGAATTGTATATATACATATATATATACACACATACATATATATACATATATATAGACATATATATGTCTTTCTTTTGTTTAGCCAGGTATTTCACTCCATCTAATGGTGGATTAATTTTTAAGATAAATGCAGTTGTGATGCATCTTTCCAACAACTAAAAATAGATGCTACAGTCTCAAAATAAAAAATCTAACCAATAAGTAGCTGCATTAGAACAATAACAAAGCCAGGTTACACGAAAAATGTTTGTATAATTACCTCCTTCGCTTCCAAAGTCGCGTGTGTCATGTTTGAATAAGTCTTGTGTGATGAACCTGATAAATCCTGATTACTTTGATGTCTAGTCTCCAGGTACACAACTCAGACTCAACCTGTGATGGTCGTTTTAGTTGCTGAGGAGTTCTTCCATAACTGAGCCTCCTCAAGTCAGCATAGATATCTGATAAAGAATTTGTCAGATATTGTCTTCCCTGCCACTCAGGTTTGCACTGGTTCCTCATTCAAGAAGATACTTAGAGGAGGCCTGGAACAGAAAGGATGAAGATGAGGAGGAGTGTGGCACTGCTGCTTCCTGTTTAACTGGTGCATCTGCATTGTAAGTAAGGCAGTAATAAGCTACCTGGCTCAGGAAACACTGGGCTGTTTAAACATTCATGGAGCCCGGGCAGCAAGCGTCCATTCAGCTGAGTGTCGAAGAGCTTCACTATGTGTTTAAGAAAGAGTGTGTGTATAGGAGTGTGTGGGTATGTAACACAAGGATGTAGTAATTCTATCCTCCCAGAGACCCGTCCCCACCCTCCTCTCCACAAAATTACAGCACAGGTGTTGGATTACTGATCTTTGATTAGCCAGATGCATTTCAAACTAATTACTGAATAATGAGACATGTGAGCGTGAACATCTTCAATACAGAGAAGCTTTAATGAAACTTTAAACAAAAACAAAGAATGCGCTAAAACCTGTTGTAAGAAGTGATTTCACACAGGTTTAAAACAACTACTTCCACAGAATCTTACATCTTGAAATTTTTTTAGCATTTTGTGCCTTTATCTAAAAGTGTCAAATAGAGTTGACAGGAAATGAGCAGCAAGAGGTAAGATGAGAATGGAATTTGTGTCATACATCGTGCTATTTGTAAAAAGACTGGACACAATGCTACAACACTACAATATTGCATCCTAGGCTTTGGTCCCTTTTCTGTGTGGTTCAGTTGTGAGTAGCATGCCGGCAGCGTCACATTGCCCTCTCATTCCCTGTGTTTAAAATTTAACTTTAGGGTTCCTGTGGGCATCAACAAAGCCATCTTACGTTACTGCTCAAACATCGGCTTCAAACCCACAGTGACATAAGAGAGCATGCTGGAAAAATCACCATTAAAATAAGGTAATTCATTATGCAAATAGTGTGGGATTTTAAGGCTCCTCTTAATCTTTAAAGGAGACTGCTGCTCTCAGAATAAAAGGCCAATAAAAACACACACACACTACAGTATGTACACTAAAGATAAGTGAGGGTGGTGATTTACAGTTCACCTACTAATCGATGGATCATCCGTGTGATCATATCACACATGGACCATGACATGTTATGTATAACTTGTCATGGTCCATGTCCACCACAATAAGACAATGACATGGAATGTATAATGTATAATGTTAATTTACTGACAGCATCCTCTGCTTGAAGGCATGTTTAAATCTTAATTGCATTCATCTATGAAGAGCTCAAATGCTTTTTAACTGAAAACTGCTTACATTTTATTTATATTAATGCCTATTTTAAATAATACCAATTGACATTAATAACTAAACCTGATAAATAAAATAAATAACAAACATCAATCTCATCAAGATACTGATCCCAGTGTGCCATCTAATTATGGTTCCAATATACAAACTCCTTTTTCAATAATGTCCTAGTGTGAGCATGAACACCGTTTTTTAGCTTAATACATTAGCAAAACTTCTCAAATTCATTGGTGTTCATAAAATAATAGGCCAACATAAAATGCTGTGTAATACATATATATTATACACTGGAAATTTCAGCTTCTACAAAGATGTAAAGTGGCCTTTTTTTAGTCTTCTTTCTAATGAGTAAAAAACATGTTCACCTTGTTCCACTATTTGTACGAATAAATATTCACAGGGTCAGTTTGTCCCAAACAACTAAACTTTCAACTAATCCTTTATTCATGTGAGCAAACCGACTGCTGTCACTGTGGCAAGACTCTACACGCTTAAACAAGCTACGAGGCTGATGATTTCGGAAGTGGAGAATTCTACCACAAAATCTTCAGTTTTAGAGATTTTAAAAAGCAATTCCTTGTGTTTGTCACTGGAAAAGATTCAAAAACACTTGCAGATTGACACATACATCAAAATAAGACTCACTAAACATATAGATTGAAAGCCTTACCTGTGAGGCCATGTTGTGGCTCTGTGTGCAAATCAGATGCGTCTTGTGTGAGCCTGACCAAGCAACTGATGTGA
Source organism: Channa argus (assembly GCF_033026475.1). Classification (NCBI taxonomy): domain Eukaryota; kingdom Metazoa; phylum Chordata; class Actinopteri; order Anabantiformes; family Channidae; genus Channa; species Channa argus. The sequence goes on from NC_090214.1 coordinate 11,042,757, forward strand.
CCAGAGAATGTGAGGATGAAGATTGTATTTGATTTTCTACCTGTCCTGTATTTATGACCGTCCCATAATACAACAGCCTCAGCATGTCCTCTCATTGTCCTACCTTTCTCCTGCTTTTATTTTCAGGGTTGACCTTACTCACATGGGGGTGGACAAAAAGCTACAGACACATATTTAATTTTAGAAGGTATCTTCAACGCATGGCTGTAAATAATCAGTTCTGTCAGTACAGATGTTAAAAAGGTGTTTGGGGTATTTTTAGTTATATTTTCTGAGACCAATTTATAACAGAACATTGCACCTCTCTGTTGGCTGTGATGGAAAATATCTACTGTATAGGTACATCCATCCATCCATTATCTGTTATCACTTATCCTGTTTAGGGTCATGGGGCCTGGAGCCTATCCCAGTTGTCATTGAGCGAGAGGCAGGGTACAGTCTGGTCAGGTATCCAGTCTATCTCAGGGCCAACACAGAGAGACATACACAGACAGACAACCGTTCACACTCACATACACACATACAGAATAGGCAGTTTAGAGTCACCAATTAACATACATGTCTTTGGACTGTGGGATGAAAGCGGATTACCCAGAAGAAACCCACGCAAGCACCGGGCGGGAACATGCACACTTAACTCTTGCTCAGTGACAGCTGGGATAGGCTTCAGTCCCACACAACCCTAATCAGGATAAGCACTTAACACAATAAATGGATGTATCACCATTTTCCTTTTAGCCTGGCCTAATGTATCTCTCTATATTTGTAGCCAATCTGATTTTAATTGACTTTAGTATCCAAAGGCTAGAAAAATGTAACGTAACAAGCTTGGCGCTAAAGCAGAGATAATACAGGAAGTAATACTGCTATTTAGAAATCAACATTGTAATTCATTTGTCTAATTTTTGGCTCTGAGTAAAGGAATTGAGGAATTGTGTATTCTTTGTGAAAACGAACCACATCTCAAGAGTTTCTTCTCACAAAAGCATACTGGCAAAGCCTGCAAAGCAGTGTAAGAGCACAACCTGCTGACAGCTACCGGCTATAGCAGCTTCACAGCCAGATGGCAGTTTTAGGTAGTACCTCCCTCTGTAGGTTCTTGTGAAATCTCTACTTGCTTTACTGATGTTCCAAAATTTTGAATCTTATTGTCTGACTATATGTGACCGTTCTGTGGCGACAGGAAAAGTGTAAGGACACTGACACAAACCTATTTTTTGAGTTTGGTTTAGTTGAATTACCTTATAGTGTTAGTTGAGAATACCAAGTGGCCTACTTTAGAAATAACCTAAGTAAGAAATAACCTTTACATTCAGTCCTTAAACAGCACACCCAGTTTCCTGGTATAACTCCTCCTTTGTCTGTTCTCTGCATGTATTGTTTTCTGATTGGGTGTCTCAAACCTGAAACCTTAGGTGACTGCACAAGCAGGTTTGACCACAACACACAGGTGTGTTGTGTGAAGTAACTCACAATTCTCTAACACTAATGCTGACATGGACAATTGGAGCAAATCAACAAAAATCACTTACAAACGGTGGAAAAATCCTGATTTGGGGTAAACCAGAGACATTTTACTCATTTTGTTGATTTTATTTTTGTGCTTCCTTAAACATTTGAGATACTAAATGGGAACAAACGGGCTGTGTTTAGATGCCACACTTATAGTGATAGTTTTGATAAAGGGTGACACAATTGGTTTGTGTGTGTGTGTGGGTGGGTGTGTGTGTGTTGGCGTGTGTTTAATAATGACTGAGTTTGTCCTTGTTTAGGGCTGAAGGAAATGTTCTCAATGATGAGGCTCAGGGTACAGACAATGAAATCTGCACAATAACCTCAATATTCGACTCAGGGGGTGAAAAGTCCACGTATGGATCTACTAAAACTGAAGGTTTGTGAAGTTGTTCTTTTTTCCAGATTAAGCTACACAAACTTGTATTTGTGACATGGTGGAAGAAGTGTGAAGTAGTGTGAAAAAGAAATAGAAATATCTCCAAAAATGTTTTTAGTCAGCCATCTGTTATTAATAAAACTGCAGTCCAGTCAGTGACTCTTCTCACACTCTGTCTGCTGGTCTGAGGTTTGCTGGCACCTATATTGAAGTCTAAAATTATGGTAACAGCATTATCTAGATGCAGCCTTTTTTTTTTTTTTTTGAATGGCTAAACCCAGCATTTGCGCATATTGTAAGTCATGCTTGTTTGGATTTTTGAGCATACATTACTTTACAGATGAGTGTGTACTTGCAGTGACTGCCTTGTCCCTTTACAGAAACCTTTACAGTGGATGATGCACTGGAGGCCATTGGTTTCGGATGGTTCCAGTGGAAAATCTCTCTCCTCACCGGACTCTCATGGGTAAGAATCTGAAAACATGTGGATAGATCCTCACTCTGTTGTCCATACGTTTCTCATGTGGCTCTCTGTTGCTCTGTGTTCAGGTAGGAGATGCCATGGAGATGATGATCCTCAGCATCTTGGGCCCTCAGCTGCACTGTGAGTGGATGCTGCCCAGCTATAAAGTAGCCATCATCACATCGGTAAAATCAATTTTTATGTTTTTATACATGTTGTCGATTTTTCTAAGGTGCTAGAAGGTTTTTCAATAGCTACTCTTGTTCTGCCTTAGGTGGTGTTTGTCGGGATGGGGGTCAGTTCACCTGTATGGGGAAATGTGTCTGACAAATATGGCCGAAAAGTGGTGAGATGTCCTTTTTTTAATATTGGTCTTCTTAATATTTGTTATATTGTTTTTCTCATCCTATCCAGTTAAACAGTTGTTGTTTATGCATATGTATCTGATTAACAGGGTCTTATCATTTGTATGTCCTGGACTCTGTACTATGGCCTGTTGAGTGCCTTCGCTCCAGTGTACGGCTGGCTCTTGGCTCTGCGGGGCATTGTGGGCTTTGGCATTGGAGGAGCTCCTCAGTCGTAAGTTCAGTGCTTTCTCTGTACAAGATGAGATGCATTAATTATTCCTTAACGATTCATAGTCAATAAAATTTCGGCCTCCTTTTAGGGTTACTCTGTACTCGGAGTTCCTCCCAGCGAAGACAAGGGGCATTTGCATCATGATGATTGCGGTACTGTGTGGATTTTGTTATTGAAGATAATATAGATTTGTTTTTACCCTGTTTCAGTTGAATTTCAACCTGATCATTGTTTTTTTGTGTGTGTGTCAGGCATTCTGGGCAATTGGTGCTGTGTTTGAGGTCCTCCTGGCCCTGTTAATAATGCCCACACTCGGCTGGAGGTGGCTGCTCGGCCTGTCCACTATACCAATGGGAATTTTTGTTTGCTTCTGCTTTGTGAGTACATTTAAAAAATGTTTATGAAATACAACTTTGGATTAAAAATCTCAGCTTGATTGTTTTGTATTATACAGTGGCTGCCTGAAAGTCCTCGTTTTGATGTGTTGACGGGAAATAGAGAAAAGGCCATGGAAACTTTAACACGCATCGCCAAGGAAAATGGCAAGGCCATTCCTCAAGGAAGGCTGATTGCTTATCTACAGGCAAGCAAATCAAAATAAAAATGCATGTACAGCACAATACTTTTGTGTTGATACTGACAATTATGCTTTCCGTGTTTATCAATTTATTTTTATAGCACAACCGTGGACGGATCAGAAATCTCTTCTCTCATCAGTATTGTAGGACTACTCTTCTTCTGTGGTTTATATGGTTAGTTTGACAGTCACAACACCTCCTTTTGTACTTTCCATCATCAAAGGTAATTAATGGTTCTATGCTACATTTTAAACTACTTCTTCACAAAACTTAGATCACTGTATTTTTATTATATCCAAAGGTTTGCAAATGCTTTCTCCTATTATGGGATAGTCCTGTTGACAACTGAGATGTTCCAAGCTGGAGATGATTGTGGGGGTATGTATCACACTTCAGGCAGTAGTAGATTTTGGAGCAAAACCCAAAGTTAAACTTCCCTCCCTCCTTGTAGCAACCCAACAGGCCAAGATTGAACCAAGCTGTAGCCTGGAATGCAAATATTTGACATCAGCTGACTACAAAGACCTTTTATGGACGACTCTGGCTGAATTCCCAGGTGAACTGCAACTTATTAACATTTTTGAAGGATTTTTGTGTGTAATGGTAAAGAGACTTTGCTGCTGTTGTGAGGAACAGTGAAGACTTATATTCACAGGATGACCCCTTATTTTTTCATATTCTATCCACATGAACCGAAATCTGAGATAACACTGAAGTTTGTAAATGCATTTCTCTATTATTCTGAAATACTCATTTCAGGTCTCACTCACATGTTGCATTTACATTTACACATTTATGATTTAAAAAATTTCTGGCTTAAATTATTTTTTGTCTTGTTGTTTCAAGCTCAGTTACAGTCCTGTGGTATTTGGCCTAAGTAGAGTGAGACACACTAAATTGGTGTTTCAGGGAGTGGTTCTGTTCAATTGTAATTCACTCTCTTTGTGTCTTTACAATTCTTATGTGCAACAGTTAACTGTTTGTTATTCATGTTTTCCATTCAGGTCTTTTAGTCATCCTTCTGGCAGTTGAGTACATTGGCAGAAAGAAGAGCATGGCCCTGTGTTTCTTTATGTTTTCTTTGTTCATTCTTCCTCTCTATGCTTGTATTGGGAGGTATGTTTTTTTTTTCAGTGGTTACTGTGTCATACTGGAACAACAGGAAAACTTCAGGGCTATCTCAAAGTCTCTGTGTCTCCTTTTTTTGTCATGCAGGACAGCTCTTACAATCTTCATCTTTCTTGCCAGAGCCTTTATTTCTGGAGGATACCAGGTGGTTTTTGTTTATACACCAGAGGTAGGTCTACCTAACATTTCACCACTGATCCATTTATCACTAAGGGTTAACTGATATTCACCTTGCTTTCTATGGCTCTGGTTTTGGCAACAACTGTATTTAAATGCTATTAAACATTTTACTGCTTCCACTAGATTAAAATACTGTATCTCTATTGGAGGAGAGTTGTAGTTCAGATGATGTAATCATTTAGGGATGTTGTCCAGAAGCACGAAAAACAATTTAACACAGGGAAATAAGACAGTGGCTTAGAAGCATTAATATGCATGTACTCGCTACACTAGAGCCAAAGGATACAAGTTGAAAACTGGTGAAGTTGCCCTTTAATATTGCAGTTAGACAAATAAATCTCTCTTCTGTTTTCTGCAGGTGTTTCCTACAGAAAACAGGGCCTTAGCAATGGGGACTTGCAGTGCAATGGCAAAGGTGGGGGCCCTGATCACCCCCTTTGTGGCACAGGTATGAATGAGTTATTGTCTGTGTGAGTTCTTTGCAAAAGTTACTACAACCACATTTCCAAAAAGCAGGGACAACGTGTTAAATGTAAATAAACACAGAATGCAATGATTTGCAAATCTCATCAACCCATATTTTATTTACAATAGAACATAAACAACATATCAGATGTTGAAACTGAGACATTTTAAAAATTCATGGAAAATATTAGCTCATTTTAAAGGCTGGAAAAGTAATTGTCATAAATCAAAAACAAATGGACGAGCATTTGCCAACTAATTAGGTTCATTGGTAACAGGTCAGTAACATGACTGGTTATAAAAGGAGCATTTCAGAATGTAAAGGTGGGCAGAGGTTCACCAATCTCACACAGTAAATCCACCTTGCTTGGCTTGAAATAAATTTCTTCACATGCTTTGTTGAGCATAAAGAAACCCCTGCCAGTTACCTGTGGTATAAGTTACAGTTTTCTCATTTTTCAAGAAGATGTGTTGGGAAAATTCTCCATGGTGTTTAGTACAAAGAGAGTGGAAACATTTACAAAACAAAACATAGTCACATTGTTAGGATTGATATTTAGATAATCACAAAATCTTTACCATGAATTTTAAAGAAGCTAGTGGCTATGGATTATCAGCTAACCACAGGTCAGTGGTTAAATGCTTCTCCAGTGAACATGTCAAACATGTCCTGGAACAAGCCGCCAAACTGTTACCCTAACCCTCACCAAAATTCTTGTCAACAAAGTCTCTGCATTTAGCGCACCAGTTATGCTATGTATTTTCTTTAGGTTTGACCAATGTGATGATGCTGATATTCTTTCAATTTTGAATTCTTTATTGATGACATCCATGTTTGCTAGCTTGCAGTCATACGTTTTTTTTTTAATATAGCATTGCTGTATGTATCTTGGCATATTATTCCCAGTATTGAAATCAGCTGACAAATATTTTCCGGGACTTGCTCATGCTCATCTAGTTCCAGGTACTGTACATTACACGCATGAGTATACAGTATGTGTATAATTCATGCATTTATTGAGCTATTTATGTAATATGTCTTTTTTTGTTGTTAATAGTTAGCAAACACAACACTGACCCACTGTGATTTTGTATCAAAACTTTAATCATGGAAATTAGTTTTACCATGGGAGTAATATGAAACTTCTTCAGATTAGGCTCAGTGTTTCTCTTCAACACTCCACATTTTTTGTGTTTTGATTCCAGGTGATGCTTAGGACATCAGTATATTTGACCCTGTCAGTGTACTGTGGCTGTAGTCTGCTGGCTGGCATTGCATCCCTGATCCTGCCTATTGAGACATCAGGAAGGGGACTACAGGAGTCCGATATTGACCAAGGGGCCAGAGGGCAGTCAACCACCACAACCAGCCAGTCAAATGGCACTACACACTCCACGGGATAAATCAAAAAATGGAAAATAATTTTTTTCCACCTTGCAGGCTGCTGCAGATGCACAAGGTGCCTATTTATAAACTGAAGCATCTGAGCAATGGGTGAAAAGCAGCAGGGCCCAGTCTCATTACAGTTGGGAGTGATAATTGAGGGTAGGCCTACTGCCCATGACTAATGAGAGCAGAAGCATATGCACACTGGTTTGTTTACACTCCCATTTAGCAACATGAGGGACATGTTGGAAAATAAAGTTGCACTGTGTGTGCTGTTTAGAGCACATTTTATGTGTTGAACTCAACACACTGATTTTATTTAATACATTTTGGGTCCAGTATTTATTTATATAGGCTTTAAGCTGAAGCTAAATGCTGCTTGTAAAATACAAATGTTTAAATTAAGGATTTTTTTTACTTAATTTAAAATAAACTAAGAGATGTTGGCTCAAGTGTCACGTTTTTCCTAGGCATACATAATAAGTACACTACCTACCCAGTTTGGATTGTTAGTTGGATAAAATAAGACATTTAAAGACATTACCTTAGGCAGTGGGAAATTATTAGTGATGGTTTTCATCAGTGTCTGCTTTTTTATAGTTTACAAAATTATAATAAATGTCAGAAATTTCAGCAATAAGAATGTCACCTAGCTGTAGGCCAAAATTAAGCAACAGAAAAGGAAATGACAACTGAGAAGAATTATTAAAATATATAAACTTAAAGAATACATTAACTTTTTCAACAAGTCTGTCTAAAACTAACAGTCAAACTATACTAAAAGACTATATTCATTTTAGCTGGAGAGACATATTTGACTAAATGTTTTCACGAAAACAAGAAACGAAAACTGTGACTTTTGGGCCATTTTCATTGTAAGGGCTTTAGGAAGAAATCTCTTAATGGCCAGTATGAATAGGAGGCCTCTGACTGTTCATATAGATACATGACTAAGGTGTATGTTACTTATAATAATTTGAATATTTTTTACCTTGGACTTTGTGATGGGTGTATCAAATAATGAATTAAAAAATAATCAACATTTTCTCTTGTTTTTATCACAATTTGTATTTGGGAGTTCCTAGTCTGGCCAGTCACCTTGACAACATTGGCCCAATGACAGCGCACACGCGAACTAGGCCAGCCAATCACAGGCGGCCGGCAAAGCTGCATGTCATTTCGGCCCATTCGCAACCTGCACCTTGTTTTGTTTGTCTGTCTGCGCACCGGCGATGAAATCTCGGGGTCTGCTGCGTGCTCGATACAAACGCAGGAAATCTTTCACTTCCCGCTCATGAGGACTCCAGCAACTGCAGAGGACGCACGGAGCAGGACCGAGAGGGAGCAGCGCCGTGCAGTCAGGTACTGCTGGATGAGAGTCTGACGAGGCGTTTTCTCCCCGGTGACAGAGACAACCTCAGCGGCGCATCTTCCCAGATCCTGCTCCCTCCCTTCTCCTCTCTTTCTCTGCTGCTCTCAACGGCTGCAGCCAACCCACCATGGCCCTGGTGACTCTGCAGCGCTCCCCCACCCCCAGTGCAGCATCCTCAGCCAGCACGACCAACAGCAGTGCGGGGGAGGTAAGTGGAAGAGCCGGGGCTTGGTCTTTGTGTGTGCTGTATGAAGAAGCTCAGAGAATGCGCCTGCAGGAGCCTGCATCAGTCTGGGTGGTGTTTAATGCCCTGCAGGAAAGGTTAACCTTAACCTTAATTCCGTCATGGCTGTGCATGTGTGTGTTAAAGTCTATATAATGTTGGGTTGCCACCAGCAGTAGTCTTTTTTTGTGGCGGCTGTGGCAGCGGATTTGTAAACAAAATCCTGCAGGGGGGGGGGGGGGTTATGTTGGGTTAGCTGTCAGAACAAAGTGCTCATTTTGTTGCTGCACAAACATTTGCTGCGTTGCACTCAGGTAGTGCTCCCTCCTTGTTTTGGGACTTTCATTGGTAGTATTGCAACCTCGGTGCTGGAAAAAGGACACCAGTTTGAGGGACAGCTCGACAAAATCCCTATAAAGTTGCATAAATCTAAGAAAACCACTTAATGAGATGATGCCACTGAGGCTTACAGTCAGTTGAGATGTTGAGTTGTTATATATTTTGAAAAAAGCCACAATGCTTTTCTGTGCAGCGCCACACAGAAAAGTTTTGTGTGAGTATCCTTTCACTTTAGGCTGGTCAAATGTTTATATCAAGCAGCAGAGAAACAGGTATATAGTGTTTAGCTTAAAAAAACTGCAGTCAGGTCCAAGTAGTGATGCTGTCAAGCAGAAATGCAAAACCAAGTCAACATTTAAATATGGAGCAGTGCCAGATTTTATATCCCAGTGAAATTGGGAAAAGTGACATTAGGGTTAGTGCTCCAGTTTCACATTTTAGGAAAATGGATTATGTGCTCCTTTGTATGATGTCCAGTAAAAGCACAGTAGTAAGCAAGGCATTCATCCTTTGTTGATAAGTGGGGTTTAAATATCACTTTGTTCTCACTGTTCTGCAAGAGTCAGCCAGCATGAAGTGGACGTGGTGTGATGTTTGTGTTGTTTCTAACTGCACTTGAAGGTGTTCACTGACAGCTCTGGGGTTAATAAACAGCAGGAAGGACCAGCAGACGGCAGTGGTGCGCTTCATTCTAACTGTCTGGTGCCAAGTACTACTGTACTGTCTCACATTTCAATTATTTGACAAAACATATTAATTTCCTGGACTATTCTCTCTTGTTTAGTCTATCCTAAATACTGACACCCGTCTTTTTGACCTTTTTAATCATTGAGAAAACGACTATTCTGAGAAACGGCAGCCACAAACACTAGTGCATGAAGTGAAATGTGAAATCCTCTCCGATGTATCATAAACACTGTATGGCCCAGTTTTTACTGGATTTGCATTTGAAACCAAATACCGACCTCTGCCATCATAGTACAGTCTTTATATTGTCTGCCTTTGTGTTGTCTTTCAGGATTTTGGAAGTGACGATGACCGGAAAAATAATCAGAGGTGAGATCTTTTTGTTGTGTTTCTTATTGTGGCATGTGTGTTTGTCCTGTCTTGGAGCCTCTGACCCTGAATGAACCTACTCTACGGTAGTAACCGGGAGGAAACACTAGAAGGATTTTCAGTCTCCTATTGTATTTGAGTGTCACTACAAGGACTGAAGGTAGTAGATTTTTTTGTATATTTAGTATATTTACCTGTTATTCTGGCTTTTAATTTTGTATGACACACTTTGTGAGGCCATTTAAGACGGTGTGAAACAAAGTAAAAGTTCATTACACGAGAATTTCTGGAATTAACCCTCTGGAGTTAATTTTCTCTGGATTAAGGTTTTCCTATGTTTATCAGCTTCAGATCTCTCCTCACTCTACATTTTTTTGTCATTTTAACAAATTATGCAAAACACCCCAGTGCATATAAAAACAGACAACTGTGTAGTGATTACAAAAATGTAGGAATATTAGGAGAATTGGTAAAAAGTGGTTTAAAAATATTGTTTCACTGTTAATACATAGATATACATATTACTGTAATATAGTCATGTTTTGCATATAAAGCAATTTTAGTCACACTTTTTTGTGCATTTCCGTTGAAAGACTTTGTCAGTGCATTACTGAATATCTATATAAGTCACTCTGTTATATTTTGGACATGATTAGTGTAATTTCTGATGAACTCTAGAGCTTTATATATTTGCATAGTTATGAAAAGTATGGCATTATGACACAAAGTACTAATTTTCTTTTAGCGGTAAATAAGATTTTTAACTCTGAGGCTGCTGCTAAATGGCAAACAACACAAGTATGATGAGGACAGTAAGACTTCAAAAAGCATACTAAATATACTGAGGAATTAATATTGTTGCTGCATTCATCACATTGGTCCATTCACTCTCAAATGATGAGCTGCTCATCTTGCCCTCGCTCCTCAAATTAAGTAATGTCAGCAAATCTGTCTCTCTAATAGCCATACATTATCACTTCTTTTGCTCTAATGGTGTGCAGTTTCTCACTGTTGTCAAGGAGAAAAATCTGCTGGAAGTACTGTTGAATAACGTGACAGGATTTTAAATGTCTCCACTACTTGGCTACACACCCGAGGATACATAAACTATTGTTCCTGCTTGATCACAAAGCAACACAACGTCAGAGAAGTCGTGATTTGTGTCAGCAGAGCTTTAGCACAGACTCTGTCTTTGTGCTTACTGTGTGTGTGTGTGTGTGTGTGTGTGTGTGTGTGTGTGTGTGTGTGTGTGTGTGTGTGTGTGTGTGACAGTTGAAACCGTCTTGTCATGCTTTGTTCGACTGAGTGAGTAACATGTTTCTGTGGCTCAGTGATTCATCAGTACAGAGTCTTAATTTAGGATTCTGCGTGTCCAACTTGAGATTGATGCCAAGTAACATCTCTACCGCCTCCCAGGGCTTGGATGAATGATGGTATTGTGGCAAAGGGAGCGCTGATTCCTGAAGCACACGCTGTGACGAGGAGATAAGGAGCAGAAACTGAGCAGACAGGGCAGTGCAGACAAGGAGAATTGCGGACCAAGGTGGGACGAATGCCGTGGGAGTAATAGAGGAAGGACATACTAGGACAAAGACCATGATGGGAGAAGTAGAGCCAGAATAATGGGTGCTGCAGTCCCCATGGACTGAAGTGTGCAGGTGTACAATATGGATAGTAAGGAATGTCTTTTCTTGGACGAGGTATGGTTTTTCTAAGGACATTGTAAATTCTAAAACAACAGGATGCATTTGGTGGTGAAATCGTCCCCTAAAGGCATGTTCACTGTGCTGCCTCACTTTGTGACACGGAGGGAGATCTATCGCATGTAAGTTCTCACAGCGGCACAAACATTAAAACTCCATACTACACATTTAATGGAGGGATTCTACACTTAGTCTTCTTAACTTAATGGCATGAATCCTTTTTTCTTTTTTTTCCAGCCATCAATATTTGTGCTTCATTTTCGTTCATTGGGACTCGAGGTTCACGATTTTTCTCAAAAATATCATTAATTTTGTCGAAGTTTCTTTTTCAAGCATTCGGCTCTGTAGGTATTTTACCTGATTGTTTCCAAATCTGCAGGCTTCTACACACATCTGAATTAGCAGCAGAAGAGTTAAAGAGTTAAAACAAAAGTTCTTGTGATAGTCCCACTCAGTCATACCAGGCTTTGTGTGTGCTGGTTGAGAGGGGAATGAGTCTGTGGGGAAACAAAGCTGCACTCTGTTCTGTGTGAGAAAAGACACTAGGCTCTCCTCCTGCCCTCTGCTGCCTTCATAACAAAGTCATGACCCAGTGCAGCATCCAACACAGGCTGGACAGGACACGAGCAGTCATGGTTTAAAACTTACATTTACCAGGGTCAGCAAGCCCCATCCAGGGGGGTCTGTTCATCATGTGAAGTACAACGCTGTAAAAGTTGCAGGATCAGGACTCTGCTGACTTTTAGGAGGCTCCCGTCGAGCTCACTCAGTCCATGAGGAATAGATGAGTACATAGCCTCCACCTGGATGCTCCCTGTATAGTATCCTGACTGCAGTCATTTTATGTATTTCAACCTCATCAACACAATAAATGATTTAAAACATGATCCCAAATCCTGTTTGGCCGTGATGACTTATTTAAGAAAAAATTTGAAAAAAGAATTTGTACGGCATACTGTAGCTTTATTCTTGCTAATTTCTTCCTCCCATAATTAATCTATATTAAAAATAAAAAAAGCCTGTAGATACATGGCAGGGGTCAGTCACTGTAAGCCAGTTTAATTTTTAGGGCTGGGACATGTCCATATCTAGATAGATCTAAAGACGGTGATCTTTTCTGTTAAAATCCAGATGTGCCAGCAGTAGACATCAAGTCATCTCCTGTCTGTTTACAATCCATTTTGTTATGAAGGACAGATCATTCTCTTCGAAAAGAAACCCAGTGGATTGTTCGAGTTTTGGGATTTCTCAGCTAACTTGTGCAGAGAGTTAATACTAATCTGTGAAGGCAGTTTTCCAGTGTGTAATTTTTTTTTTCCCGCCCAGTAGCACTGACCTTATTTCACATGTGCGCCTTTTTCCAGCCTCAGCGAGAGCTTCTTCATGGTCAAAGGAGCCGCCCTCTTCCTCCAGCAGGGCGGCAGTGCACAAGGACCAAAGACCCCAACCCACCACAAACATGCAGGTAGGAACAAATGTGGTCAATGACCAACACACGCAAGAAACTTTGTATCATGTTCCACCATTGCACACATGAGCTCTAGACGAAAGGAAATGGCACTTGCTGTAATGGCTTTTCCCTCTGTGGGTCTGTCTGTGTTTATTTTAAACCTGTGCTGTCTCGTCTGATCTGACATGACCCACAGCTAAATCACTTCAAACAGTTTTAAGTCTAAAGCAGGTCGCTTTAACCCATTTCCTAAAATATATTTACAGTGTTGTGTGTCATGCACGATCTAAAAATAAGCTGTATTTGTTTAGCACAGTCTAGCAGCGTGCTCCTTTTTTAGATATGCCCCAATTAAAATGTCTTCATCTGAGGCCTTATTGAGTCTGAACTCATTTAAGGACTAATGCAGTACAAGTCAGTTGGAGCATGACTCAGGTGTTAATTGCTAATGCTTTAGTTTAGCGCAGCTGACAAATTACATGGTGTAAATTTGTCCTTCTTGAGAGAAATCTGCAAATATTTTTTCTTCCCACTGGAACAGAAATTCAACAATGAGTGCACAGAAAAGATGAATGATCCGTTGGTAGCTGACCTTTTATGTTTTGTGTTAGAAGGCCTAGAAAGAGCGTCTCTGTATTGAAACTTAGGGGCAGTCTACTATTGTTACTGCCTGCCTAACCCAAGAGGTGGACACACAGTGATCACGAAGAAACAAAAAACACCAAAAACAGACAGATGACAATGAAAAAGATCAAAGCTTAGCAAAAGCCTCATGTGTAGTTGTGTGTCTCTTACAGTCTGGCACAAGTGAGGCTCAAGTAAAGCTCCTTTCACGCATGCACTGGAATCCTGAAATTCTCCTGACCACTTTGTGCGGAGGGGGTGAGGACATTTGCATGTGATAATGCAAATGTTCAAGTGAGATGCTCCCGACAATGTCAGGACTTTATCTTACAAGCCACAAAGTCCGTATTATATGTGTGCTTGTGTTTATTTGGCTGAGGGACTGAAAGATGCACCTTTTAGTCCAGTGTTGTGCACTCCCATATTGCTGTCTGATTTAATGTCTCAGCTGATTCACTGCACACATTTTTAGGAAAAAGTTTAAATGTTTAGCCCTTTGATTGACTGTGCTCAAAGTACAAGTCCAAGTTGCAAGTCTTTTATTATTTAGTCAAATCCAAAGTAGTGACTCAAGTCTGACTAGAGTTCAAGTTATGCCACTCAATTCTCTACCTCTGCAGTTTAGGGATAAGGAGAGTAGAAGTAAGGGACCGTTTACCTGCCTGTGCCCAGGGTCAACTTTCTCCAGATACACCTATGGCTGTACTCAAATAAGCCTCTTATTGTGTCACAGAACACGTCCTCAGTTTTCTAATGAGTCTTATTGGTTCACTTCAGGTGATTTACCTCAACACCTGCAGGTCATGTTCAAAATCCTCCGGTCTGAAGATCGCATTAAACTGGTTAGTATATTACTTTCCCTCCCACTTCTTTTCTTGTCTTTTTAAATGCATTCTTTGCATACTTTTATGAACTCAAATTATATTGACTATATAGAGAATTACAGAACTGATTTGCAGTTTGGATTCTTGTACTAATTTTTAAGTTGAAACTATTTTAAAAAAGATGTAGGTAAATAAAAATGTAAGTAAAAAAAGATTGTTTACTCAGTTCAGGTGAGTTCAGGTTTATGAGTTATGCATATGAGTACTCATTCTCAATTCATTTTTTTTTGTGTAAAAACATGATAATCTTCTGATCATAGCAGGTCTTAGAATAAGGCAAATATAACATATATTAATATATATATACAATATATATAAACAATATATACATTTTTCCATCATTGATTTTACAAAAATAAACAGAACAGAAAAAAGATGTGGGCAGTATAAGGCACCCCCTCATTGTTTCCATAGGATTTAGCCTTTGATTAACTGGTCATCAACAGGTCTGCATACCTCTATAAAAACATACGTTTTGGCAGTTTGCTGATCTGGAGCACTCAGGTGTGTTAACACAATTCCAAGAGAAAAACACATAAGCATTGCTCTTCGAGAAGAAATAGTTGCTGAGTGAGAAAGCATTTATGACTGTTGCCAATCTTCCCAGGAGAGGACGTCCCAGCACGTTCACCCAAGGTCAGACTGTGCAGTGCTCAGAAAAATACAAGAAAACCTAAGAGCTACATCTAAGATGCTACAAGCCTCAATGAGCATGTTAACTGTTAAAGTCCATGACGGTACATATGGTTTGTTTGGATTGGTTGCCAGGAGAAATACTGTTCTGTCTAAAAAGAACATAAGAGCAGTAACTCAGGTTTGCAATACCGCATCTGAACAAACGCAGCACCATGTTTTGCAAAAAGCCAAAAACAGCATATCAGCAGAAACACATCCTACCCACCGTGAAGCTCAGCAGTGGAGGGGTGATGATTTGGCCTTTTTTTTTTTATTATTTATTTATGTATTTATCCATTCATTCAATCATTCAGTTATTTATTTATTTAAAAGCCACAGGACCTGGACACCTTGCAACCATTGAATCAAAAATGAGCTCCTGAAGTTTTCTAGAGCCACGTGTGAGGCCATTTTTTTGACAGCTAAAGCTTAGTTGAAATTGGGTCATGTAATTGGACAATGATCAAAAGCAGACCAGTAAATCTATATCAGAATGACCGAAAAATAAAATAATCTAGCATTTGTAAAGAGCTAGTCAACATCCAGACCTGAAACCATTTGAAATGCTGTTGCGGGACTTTAAGAGAGCTTTGCATAAGTGAAATCCTAAAAACCTCAACAAATAAAGCAATGTTGTATAGAAGAACGGGCCAACGTTGCTCCACAAAAATGTGAGAGACTGATAAAGTCATACAGGAAACTATACGTCAGCTTATTGCTGCTAAAGCTGGATCTAATTGAATTATGGGGGGTACTTTTTCTTTGTGGCTTCATTTTTGTTAAATAAATAATGGCACAGTGAAAAATGTTATATGTGGCTGTTTGACTGAGGTTGCATTTGCTTACACTAAGCCCTGCTACAATGAGATGGGTTTTCATTATGTTTTCATATTAGAAATACAATTAAAAGACCAACAACTAGCCTCTGCACATGACTGTACATATTATATTATAATGGCACAAGTCAATAGCACATACTGAAATTAGGTCTCCCAGATGCATTTTCTTGCAATATTTTCTTGCGTTCCACAGGCTGTACGGTTGGAGAGTGGATGGTCTGACCGGGTGCGTTACATGGTTGTTATCTACACCAATGGCCATCAAGATACAGAGGAAAGTATTGTCCTCGGAATGGACTTCACAGGGAAGGACAGGTAATTTGTCTCTCTGCTGCCTATTTAGTTTAGGTAAGTTGATTATTAGATTTGCTGAATTGTTCTAAATCTTTCTAACATTTAGTAAAAGTTGCTCTATTGGGATGGTGCTGCCACTGTGGAGCGACACCAACATACATTTGGACGGAGATGGGTAAGTGTCAGTTTGTCCTTTCATAACAGATTAAATAATTCATACTTAAATCAGATGTACATGGCACAGAACTGGATTTTTTTTCTTCTAGACTCACACTACATGTGCGGCAGGATTTCTGAACATATAAACTGTCTGCTCATCTTCAAGCTTCAGCTTTCAGTTGTTTTCTACTTTTTTAGGTTTTACTGCCAACCAGTGGCAGAGGAGTGAATAACATTTTTCTCTGTGTGAGCCCAGTTCCTGCTGACCTGTTAACATTGTCTCTGCCTCTGTTCATCAGAGGAATGTTCCACTCTTTGGTGTTCTGAATAGTCCCATGAACAACCCCTGTCCAGTCTGTGTTTACACCCCCTCATCACTCTTCATTACCATACAGATCCAAGTGATTCTCTTTCTCTTCTCCAGAGGCTTCAGCGTAAACACAGCAGGCCGGTCACATGTCTTCAAGCCTGTATCCGTGCAGGCCATGTGGTGAGAAAATATTTTATGTTTACCTGTGATTAAAGTTGTATATTTGTGGACAGGATGCCATTCACATATTAGACTCTTACATTAAGTAAAATCAGTTGTTAGAGCAGGTGTTTTATGGTATATTACAACATTCCACATTTACATGTGCCAGTAAGCAGTATATTAAACACTTGGATTTACCTAGTTTAACCTGATCACATACTGTAGGCTCTCCGTGAAAAAATAATGCTGCTTTGTATCAGCTTGTCTATTTTGAACACTTTTCTTAAAACTTCAAACTAAATGTCAAGTTATTTGTAATTCCTATATATACTATATCAAAATAATATAAATCCACATACATGGACATCAACTCTTTTGACTGAACCACTGCACACAGATGTTCAGGATACGAAGAATCCGTGCTCTTGGTCCAGCATGACTTGAGCCACATTTCACTTCTATCACTGTTTGTTCAAACACTGCCTTTTGCATCCACGTGCCACCTGCTGGTAACTTTATAGAATTGCTAATAAACAGGTCTGCCATGTTAAATTGTTCTTGTTGTTATTTGTTGGTTTTCATTTTGCACAAAACCTCCACCTTCCTGATGATGATGATGATTCGTGTTTCCTCCAGGTCTGCCCTGCAGGTCCTCCACAAGGCATGCGAAGTGTCACGCCGGTTTAACTACTTCCCAGGGGGCATTGCTCTCACGTGGATGGCCTTCTACGAGAGCTGCATCACCTCAGAGCAGAGTTATGTCAATGAGTGGAATGCTATGACTGAACTGGAGACAACCCGGCCCGATTCACCCACCATGTTCGTTGACGGGTGAGACGCTACAGGCTGCTCGCTGTGAAAGCAACAACACTTTTAATAAATGCTTCAAACAGCAGCAGTTGTCCTTATTGCTAGTGTTCTTTGTTGTTACCTGTGGAAACATGTTACACTGTTGTGCTGCTTTTCATTCAAATGGTACATTCACTGATGTATTGACTCACTGTGTGTAGGCCAACTGAGCGAGAAAGAACAGAGTGTCTCATTAAAGCCAAGCTACGCAACATCATGACATTTCAAGACCTGGAAAACATCACCTCAAAGGAGGTATGTGACTGAATCAACTCTTCAGCAATATGTATCAAGGTTTGAGATCTGCAAATGTTTTAGAAAAAGGCACCTACTGGCAAATATCTTGACACAGTAAGACACTGCTATGCTTTAGAACTTATATTTTGACTCGTAGTGAGAAATACACTAATATCTCAATTAGAAAGTAGAACCATGGGTTCAGGACTTTATTATATAGTAAAGGTCTCCTCTGATTTTGTGCTCCTCTGTATATTGCTGATGTTAAAGTAAAATATTCCATGTTTTATTCTCAGATCCGCAACGAGCTGGAGCAGCACATGAGCTGTAACCTTAAGGAGTACAAGGAGTTCATAGACAACGAGATGCTTTTAATCCTGGGTCAGATGGACAAGCCCACACTCATCTTTGACCATGTGTACTTGGTGAGAGTTGGATTTTTGTAATTAGATTTTACTCTTGTAAAGTGAAAAGTTAAAAAGCAATTGTTTTACATAATTTTTTTGCATCTACATTATTTTGCTCACTTCTACTCCATGGTTATACAAAAAAGTACTGCCACACAGTGTATTCTATCCTCATTGAAATACTGTGAAATTTTGCCTTTAACTAGTAAACCTCAGCAGTTTTGGTTATTCTGATTAGGTTTCTCTCTCTTCACCTTGATAGGGTTCTGAGTGGAACGCTTCCAACCTAGAAGAACTGCGTGATTGCGGGTGAGCTCATGCACACAGTTTTTTTATATATATATATATATATATATATATATATATATATATATATATATAATTTACCTATAAGTTGATGCTATACTGTACAATATAAGATGTTTGTTTATCTTTTCTCCAAATAATGTCAGTGAAGTGTTGGTTCAACTGTAAATGTGGAATGTTTACAAAACAGAATTGCGTCTGGACACAATGAATCTATAGCATCCAATCAAAGTAATAATTCAGTGTTACATTTTAGGCTTTGACAGAAAAAGAATAAAATTACACCAATTTACCTGCTGACAACGCAGATTCTTCTCTTTTTGGCTTTCAGTCAGAAATGTTCTCTGTAGCAATTTGCGAAACAGATTGATTTCGACATTATGTATTCAGTAAGTGTTCAGCAAATAATCAGGAAACTGGACAACTCATGAATTCCTGTTTTGGTTGCAGAGTGGGTTACATCCTGAATGTCACCAGAGAGATTGACAACTTCTTCCCAGGGATGTTCTCTTATCACAATGTCCGTGTGTACGATGAGGAGACCACTGACCTTCTGGCGCACTGGAATGACACCTACAACTTTATAGTCAAAGCCAAGTGAGACCTACACATTAAAAGCACCAGCTCACTGTTTTTTTATTTTAGGTGCATTGGCCTCAACAGGCAGGAGGCTGTGATGCATGAATAAATTAAATAAATTATACACAGTGTGCAAAAAATGTTTGTTTGGAGACTGTACAACATAAATGTGCTCCCACAGCACATTGGTATTAATAAATTGAGTTAGGTCATCATGGTTTAGGTAGCTCACATTATGCATTCTGCCTAAGCATCTGAGCTGTGATCACAGAGGATGCATTTTCCTCCCTCCTAAAGGCAAAACTTGACTTGTGCCATTAATAGAGAGAGTAAGCTGAAATGGTGCAATATGTCTGGTTGCTATGCAACTGTCCAGGCATTTTAACCTGATGTTTGGACAAATAAGAACGTAGTAGCTAAAGCTGACTTATCCCGAATGCAGAGCACAATCCTGAAAATCACCACATCTAATTGTGCTCCTAATCTTTGTATTTGAACTATGATGGAGTTACTTTGTGTCACACTGTCCTGTCATTCGCTCAATCATGTAATTGGATATTAATGAATTTCCTTACTGTCCAATAGGAAGAACAATTCCAAGTGCCTGGTGCACTGTAAAATGGGGGTGAGCCGGTCTGCCTCTACAGTTATTGCCTATGCAATGAAGGAATATGGCTGGTGTCTGGAGAAAGCGTACAACTTTGTCAAGCAGAAACGTAGTATAGCTCAGCCAAATGCTAGTTTCATGAGACAGCTGGCCGAATACGAGGGAATTCTGGATGCAAGGTAAGCAAGTTTACAGTTTCACTCAGGTTTGCACTGTGCTCAGCTATCTGCAGTCACTGGAGTGAATTTATGCAGTCTGGTGGCTGCGTGTAGTCATGAGTTTATCTTTTTTTTGATGCTAGTAGACACATACAGAAAGTAGCATTGTTGATCTGTGAAGCTTTCAGTCAGTATGTTTCTTTCTCATGTGAACAAAATGTATTTCGCTTTCACAGTAAACAGCGTCACAACAAGTTATGGAGGCCTGAAACAGACGAGGAGGGATCACATGATCTGCAAGCCTCTGGGCGTTGTACTAGTGTGGAGGAAACACCAGCGCTCAGAGAGGATGAAGCCTGGGGAGGCTGTGGGGCATCTCCCTGCAGGAATATGGGTCTGGAGATGGAACCCCTTGACTCTCTTAACTACAATTACTACTTCAGACGTTTGTCAGACTCTGCACTAGACAGTGAGCCCTCCACCCCAGTGAGGGGTCCTCCTCTGCTGGGTATGGAAAGAGTTTTCATTGAGATTGAAGATGTGGAGAGAGATGCCCTGTTGGAGGATGAGGGTTTCCCCATGGCCCATTTAGCCCTGCCTGGCGAGGGCACAGCCGCTCAGACATGTGGGCGTCTGGACCCCCTAGAGGATATGAGACTAAGGCTCGAGTTCAGTACTTTGGAGGAGGAGGACGAAGAAGAGGCCAAAAAGGAAGAAGCTGAGATGGCAGCCTTGGCCCAGACGCCAGATAATGGGAAGAGGGCTGGGGAAGACGCGGAGAAGACGGAGGAAAGCCGGTTAGGCTTGGCCAACCTGAACACCAATAACAGTAACCGTCTAGCTGCCAAACGCAGCTGCCCTGCAGCTTTTGACGTGAGTTGAGTGAAAATCAATTTTAACTGTGGTAAAGTCATGCTTTGTGTTTATCTGCATATTTTTCAACAGTTTTCATGGCAAAAGCTTTTTTACATAAATTCACATTTATAATATCCTGCATGTCACTGACCATATAATATGATCTGTTCCAATTTTACTCCATTTAGGACAGTGCTAGCACAGGAAACCCTTTAAAAGTGAAGCCCTCTTATCAGTCCTGTAAAGACTGCCTGCGTCTGCCACAAGGGCGACGCTGTGACCGTCCAGCAGGAGGCCGTTCCCACCGCCTTAACCCTTCTCGCCACTGCACTGTCCCCTCCATATGCATAGATCCCCCTGGGACCAATTTTGATTCTACTCCACTTCTGCAGTCTCTGCCATCTCCTGCAGTTATCCCTGCTAACTTGGTCCTGCCCTGTACTCATCTGTACCGCTGTGCCACCTGTGCCCCAGGTGTGCCCCCTGTCCCACTATCCAGCCACCAGAAACCTGTTTCACCCATGAGCTGTGAAGAGACGCCTTCTGACTACAGCTCAGTGGAGACAGAGGACATGGATGAACCACAGGGGAGCAATGTGGATGTACAAGTATCAAGGGAGGCTACTGGATCCATCAATGCGAATGCTGCTG